>NC_060125.1:487601671-487924528 GCF_021461395.2 Schistocerca americana
TCAATATAAATGCCAAATCTCAAATCTAATCAGGGTTCCACCCACTACTTAATCTCGCTGACGTAACTATCTGTTCGTAACCAATACTTTGTTACGAGATTTGCACAATGCTAAATTCGGGTCCAGAACAGCCTCAGATTGTCCTGTCACCAGGTCGCCACGTGTAACCTCCCCCTCACTTATCGACCTTAATGACAGTGAAAAATTAAACCGCGTGTACCTAATGGAAATTTGGGAGAAGCAATCGTCACCGAAGTTAATCTGTCGGTAAAGAGGGAGGACAGGGTTACATCTAAATGAAAGGAAAAATGCAAATGAAACTGGTGGAAATTAATTTTGAAAAGGGGTAAAGTTAATAAAGAAAGTAAATGTGCGGCCGTTACGTCAACAATTAACTAGCGGTAATTAGATATTTGAGATTTGGGGGAAATTATGGTCGCCAGTCCTAAGGACAATTACTATAGTAACTGAAAAAGAAAGGTTATTACACATATAATTAGCACTAGAAGCGTGGCAACTGAAGGTTGACACGTGTAGTGTGAAAACTGAAAGTTTGTCAGAAGTAAAAAATTTCGCTACACTCTGGCTTAATTTAGCAAAAGAATTTATAAAACCAGAAAATCGAAAGTTAATTTAGTGACTAAAGTTAATAGTGAGCTTTCTTTCTGAAGCACATCGAAATTCAGTAAAATACGGTTAGTCTTGGACTACCTCAACAATCGCTTCAAAAGCTACTTGAATCTACGCAATTTGGAAATAAGAGATTTAACTTTGAACTTGAATTAAATGATTCTGAACAATTAACAATAGTAAAATTTAGTACGTACCAAGCTGAGCTGTAGTCACAGGTAAGCTAAAATATGGTAACAAAACTCGCACTCATAATTTGTGCTTGTGTAATCTAAATATTGTAGCCAGCTATGGATACCTTAACTGAACTTTGAAATTAAAGCAGTGAAATCGAATGATGCTGGCGTTTGAATTTCAACGACACTCGGGTTCATTCCGGAAAAGGAAGGGACCCTGCTTGGCAATGCAATTGGGACAATGAGCAACAAAGGTTCATGCTAAGTTGCTGTAATTTTGTGATGCAACAACTATAAAAGTTGAAAAGCTGAGGTCTGCCATACAGTTCTAAAACTTTACGTGCTTCCAGTCTTTCTTGTTGGCTGATTGAAGGTTTGAAGCCGTCGATCGAGGAGGTGGCGACAGTCACTCATTGTCGGCCGTCGCTGTTGCAGAAGCTGGATGTTGGCGCGCCTTCTTCTCGACACGGTCACCAGACGAAACGGGCTCTTGATGTGCGCCAGCTAATGCTTCCCGTCCGCGACACCATGTCAGAAACTATCATCGCAAGTCGAGCGCAATTACATGCTGCCAAACCCCGAAAGCGCGGCAACTCGTGGGAGCTTCACACAACACACCTGCTCCACTGCACCACCCCAGCCAGACTCCCCCTCTGCCCGCGTTCCACGCGACAGAGTTAACACTACCAAAGATCCTAAACACTTTGGTTCTCCACACGACCTATCGATGTATTCGTTCGATAGCATAGTTTTCCCTAGGCCAGAGCCACCGTATAAATACAAGTAATATTCACAAAACAAACCAACTTAAATGTTAAATATATATATATATATATATATATATATATATATATATATATATATATACAAACAGTAAAACTGTTACAATATATAAAGACACAGAAATGTCACATCTTCAGGTAACAAAATAAGGAAAAAAATTTATAGTGCAGCAGATGGAAATAGGAGGATTTGCATTTCCTGCGTTACACACATATCAAACTTGACATCATACTCACCAATAAAAAGAAGAAATTAACACAAGTAATCGAAATATCCATACCCAATACAACAAATATACAGAAGAAAACAGGAGAAAAAATTGAAAAATACATCCAACTGGCTGAGGACGCCAAGGACATGTGGCATCAGGATAAAGTTGACATTATAGCAATCATACTACCAACACAGGAGTCATACCACACAATATCCACCAGTACATCAGTGCAATACAGCTACATCCAAACGTATATATTCAACTACAGAAATCTGTAATTATTGATACATGTTCAATTTCACGAAAGTTCCTAAATGCAATGTAACATATACCGTACAGTTAATAGGCGGTCACGCTTGATCAAGGTCCGCGTCACTTTCCATTTTTAACCAGACAAAACGTCTGAGAAAGGAAAGAAATAATAATGTATACGATATTGATATATTTTCTTAGAAATTTTTAAACTATCCAATCCGTTTTCCTTAGTTTTAGGTTTCCACGAGGTATCTTTTCAGCTCTTTTATAACACATTCGAAATAACAATGATTTACTTCACGTTAATCGCAGTCCACAATACGAAACAAACGAGAAATGCAACAGCCGACAAGCAACGACGATTTAGGGGACACCGACCTGCCACAGAGCTACGAAAATAAAAAAAACAGACAGGGTGACTGTGACAGTAGACGCTGTACGTCGTCCCTTTTATGACAGCTGTCAATCCTAGCGATCTATTGTTTGGTACGAAGCTCGGTTACTAGAACGCATTCCATCAACCGTGGTACGAAGTATTGCACGCGAACTGTGTGTGTTGTTATTGATGCCATATTGTCCCGCATTTAAACGAAAGCGTCATTAAAATGCTCGTCCACAGTTGTCTAGTTCCATGAGATATTTATATACTAGAAAATGCTCAGCACGAAAACTAAGTTGCCAGCATTGTACGAGACGCTTTCCCCCGCGCCACCAATCCTTGACTGGAAGGAGATTTGATCTTACTCCTCTCCTCACTAACTCCACTGAAGCGAGCTTACTACAGACTATATGCCTGTGTCAGTATTCTACCTACTCTGGCGGCCCGGAACAGAACGTTAATCGAAAGAAAGAAATAACGCTTCTTAGTTATTACAGCAAAGAAAAGTCAATTTTACTCGTAGTCGGGAGCCAGCCCCATAGGGACCACTACAGGAGCATTTTTCCTCTGGTGAGTTTATGGAAGAATTTATAGTTGTTGATAGAGCACGAAAATGAAGTTGAAGGCAGTGTCGCTAGTTATGTTAAGAAGGAACACAAATCAGAAACGATGATGTGGTTAAATTTTGTCATGAGATATTAATGGGAAATTCACTGTAATAGTCACAACACGCTGGGCTTCAAGTTGTGATATTGAGTTATTCATGAAACAACCAGGCGCATTAATACAAATTTTTGAATTATAAAAAGAGTGAGGCAATATTAATTGGACCACTTCTAGTCCATGAATTACCAGCAACACTGGTGAACGCTACCCTTGCAGTAAGACAACGACTGTCGTTTATGCAGGATGGAGCACTATGTGATTTTGTACGGATCGTGCGACAGTACCTGACTGCAACGTTGCATGGACGATAGATTGTCAGACGCGGTCCGACAGCATGGCCTCTTTTTCACTACACCTGAATTCGTTGGATTTCTGGCTGTGGGACATTTAATGGCATTGATCTATGCCCAACCCATCGACAATGTGCTGAGGTCACAGGAGCATATGACCAGTGCATGTGACGCAATACGAATGGAGCCAGGTATAGTTGAAAGAGTGCGTGATTCACTGCGAAGAATGGCTGACAGATGTGTCAGGATGCGTGGTAACCACATTAAGCCTGCCTATAGTGTCCACTTGTACGTAACAGACAGATGGGAATCGTTTCAGGACGTAACATCACAAGAAATTTTCAGGTGGTTTTGACCAATGCTGCCGCCTACAGCAATCAGTGACACTTTTTTTAAAGACGCTATGTATCTCACTATCTATCTCAAATTCTACATCTCGCCAACTCAGTTATTTGTTAGTAACTTTCGCTGCTTTTCCAGTAAAATCTTTCTGGATATTGGACAGTTTCGTGATGTACGTCGCTTGCGACAGTCGCCGAAATGTTTAAAACAACATGATGATGTGGTCACATATGCAAAAATTTTTTTGTCATCTTCCGTTGCTGTTAGGCAATGCCATCTTTTCTCGCGATAAAAGCCGCACACATTTGCCACAAAAGTTCTTTTTCAAAATTATTTTACTTAATGTTTTGCTTGCAATTATGAGTAAAACTCTGTGGGTGTTGACTCGTTCATTTGTTGGTTCCTCCTTCTCCTTCTTCTTTTTCTTCTTCTTCTTCTTCTGCTTGTGCCTATGTCCCTCATCCTCGCATCGTCGGCATAGTTATTTACGGATTTTGCATGGTTAGTTAATGGGGTGCCGTCCCTGCCGACAACCCGTTACCCTCCAGGACGGATTAAGTGTACCCCAAGCAGTCTCCAGGGACAACGAAAGGTCAACGAAATCTCATAAATTAGACAAACATGCAAATAAACCAAGACGTCTGAGAGACATTCATACACATCTACAGCATGTCTATGAAACATACCAGTCACCAGAGCAACAAGTAGCACAAGAGGATTCAAAACAAACACAACAACTAAGACAAACATGCAAGACGACAGCACACTATCAACAATATAAACCGAATATGACACCACAAAGTGCAAATTATGTATAAAACAAGTACGCTTTGTTCATGGTGGAAGTACTCATGACTCAGAGTCTAAAACAATAGAAAAAGACAAACAGGAATGTGACGTCACAAAGATATAAACTACAAAAGACAAACAACACATCGAAACCGTAAACGTATCACATAAACCAAGAACTTGTGCACGGCATACCCATCAACAAGCAACTAGCAAAAAAGATAAACAAAACTGCTTCAGGTCCACGGATAGCAAACACAGACAACAAACACGACCTGTTACACGACAAAAACAAGAGGGAACAAATAACAAAGGCAATCGCGACTACCACGGAAGTACTAACGAGAAACACATTTGAGCAAACGAACACATCACAAGATTCGAACGATAAACAGTAACACGATAAAGGAAGAACGATTGAGTTTGAGGAAAATCTACGCTTAAGCAGGCTTGAAAACAGAGATGAGTTTCAAACTGCCCTATGGTTAGTATCACGACTTAATCACCCAGGGGGAAATAAACTATGTTATCCAACAGCGGAAGACTGATCGCATGGTCCTACAAACAGAAAACCTTCAGACTGGCAAACGAGAGCTCTGTAGACACCTGGGGGTGGTATGCACACGGAGGGGAGAGAGTTTCGGTCTAAATAGCGTCTACAAGGAGTTAGTGAGAGCACACTAGTGAGTTGACTTTGAATTTAAAGAAACTGGACCCAAGAGCTATGCATACACAAGATATCCCCCGCCGTGAAGATCGTACAGCTGAACTGTATGACAAGTGGAATGTATAGTGCAGAAATAAGCAAATTGATTAACGAAGTATAGGCGGGTCTAGCTTGTTTACAGGAACCCTACATGCGTGACGGTAAAATATCTGCTCTCCCAGCACAACATATTACAATAACAGGACGCCAAAGCAGCAGTTGTGGTAAAAAATCCACGGATTACAGTGACAAAAATAACGCATTTATATACTGATCACTTTGTAACAGCGGAAATCACACTGGGAAGGGAATCATCATCATACGTACAGTACTCATATGACATTAAACCTATTGTTAACTCAATTAGGGACATAGCAGGTTTCTCCAAGGGCAAAAGACTACTCATCCTCGCGGATATCAACCCATGCTCAGCACTCTGGTATGCTTATAGGACAGATGCCAAAGGACATGTTGTAACGGATATCATAAATGAATACAACGTTTTTGGGTTCAATAAGGCAGGGCAAGCCAGGACATACTGTGGAAATCCGGAGGTATCAGTAGTATAGACATTCAGTTAGCAAACGGAACATCTGCGACACATATCACTGACTGGCAAGTATGTGACAGAGCAACTACAATGCAATAATTTTACACACTGCTATACACATAAACACAAACACATTCACTTAACACCAACCCCAATTGCTGCTGAACAGGGCACACTGACAGACACTAAAAGATACTGTAGAAAATTTCCCCTTGCACATCACTGGAGGAAATATTGATCACAGAGCTCACATATTAACTGACCTCCTAAAGAGAGCTCAGATCGGTGCAATCCCACAAACAAATGACATTCGTTAACAAAATATGCCGTAGTCAACATATTAGCAAAACTGAACAAAGATTCAGGAGACAAAAGACGACACTACCAACGAGCAAAGACAAGTAAAAAAAAAAAAAAGGTCAGGGTGCAGCAATACCATGAAGCCAAGATGAATTCCAAAAAAACAAGACGGTACCGTTAGGACAGTTTTGTCAGGACCAACTTACAGAATAACATACGGGGAGAACCCTTCAAAATAGAAACTGAGACAATAAAAACACCAACGGTAATACCGGTATCTAAAGCGACAAAACGGTACAATGACTCGGGGCTGGAGATGCTCGGCAAGGTGCCTGCTAAACAAGCTACTACCAGACGATGATCTTACTCACGACCAACAACCCCACATAGATCTATGGAGACAAATGGACATTAAATAAGTAAGTTGTGGAATCACTACTCCTTTCGCTGATGAGGAGTTTGCTCTGGCAATAACTAAACTTAGACAGAAAAGCTTCGGGCTCAGATGGAGTTCACACAGAAACCATTAAGACTGCTGCATCACAGATTGTCCTCTACCCGACGGACTTACTTAATGACTCTCTGCTGCAAGGGAGAATGCCCCCCCCCCCCCGTTGGAAGATGGGAATGCAGTGATTATAAAAAAAATCAGAGGACAATGACTCAACAGACCCAAAATCATATAGACCGATCTGTCTACTGAATGCACTAGACAAAGTCCAGGCGAGGCCACTGTGTGACAGACTACAGTCACACAGATAACATCTGGGCCTCAGTTCTCATCAGTGTGGGTTCAAGCCGCACAAGTCTACCGACGATAAAGTAAACAGGGCTTTACACATAACTCAGAGCACACAGGGCATATATGTGATGGCGATGTTACCTGATACAGCTGGCGCTTTTGAGAACCTTCGGTGGCCTGCGCTACTCGCAAAAAAAAGATAAATGCAAATCCCAACAGCTTTATATACCAGCTTCCTCGACTACTGCGGAGACAGAGTTGTAGAATGGCGAGCGGGGCACTGAAGAGTTGTCAAGATAATCGCGAAAGGGTGCCCACAGAGATCCATATGTGGACCCATACTCTGTGAAATTGCTGTTGGGCCGCTGATAGCCAACCTAGACTGAGATGATAGAGCAAAGGGGATAGTAGCTTACGCTGAATATTTTCTCGTAGTGGTATCGAGAATCTCAAGAAGACACTAAGAACAAAATACTACGCAGCTCCTCGTAGACACCAGTGGACAGTGTAACAACAGTAAACTCACAATTGCAGCTAATAGAACAGTGAACTTACTGCTGGAAGGCGAAATTAAAAGAAATCTCAGCATGTAGCTAAATAACATAACCCTGCAAAAGAGAGTCAAACTATCCCACTTTACACATTGACGACAAACTGAAGTTCACTGAACATATGAGATTTGGAACTGACAAAGCAATGAAAATAATGCATAAATTAGCAAGACTAAATACAACAAAACACAGACATCCGGAAAGACAATACGTACATATTATTTCGCACTATTCGAATCCATAGTGTGCTTTGCAGCGAGCGCCTGGGCGCATCAACTCCACATTGCGACACACAAAATCACTGTAACACGTGGCCAAAGAAGTGTTCTGCTCAGGATGTCGGGGGCCACCGGCACTACATCGTTGGAGGCATTATACGTGGTAATGGGCGTGTGCCCTGTTGACATCGCCATCCGCCAAAGAGCAAGAGCGTGCTGGTTGAAGAAAGACTGACGCGACAAGGCATTTGAAATTATAGGAGAGGACACCACAGAAAGGCGCCAACTAAACCGCTGGCAAAATGAAAGCTGACAGAGAACGCAGATCCCGCCCGTGGCCGGGTCCATTTCCTCACGAGCCATGGTCCATACCCAGATCACATCCATCAATCCATCAGTTTGATCTCAGCCGAACACCCACGTGCACTTGCGCGGAGAACTATGAATTCCTGAAGATGTCACTTTACTTTGTGGCAGACTCACACACATACGACACTGACCTAAGTGTGACAACGTAGGACAAATTCTACGAGAGCCGGACGACTGGAGCACACTGAATGAAATAACCGGTAACGTATCACATACGTTACACGAATTATACAAACAAGGACAAACACATACACAAATAAGAGCAAACACACGAACACGGGAATAGGACAGTTGGAATAGCAAGGACACAGACACAAAAACAGGAACAGAAATAGACTCATGTGCTGAAAAGGAGTGAGATTAGTATACAGACAGATGTAGGATAAGACTAAATTAAGGAGTGCAGAAATGGTACAAGTGTCGTTTTAACATACGTAGAAACGTCTTGAGTAATATGAGTAATTGTTATTCAACTTAGGTAAAATAATATCTGTAATGAAAATGATGCAATTGGTTGTTTAACTTAGATAAGGTTTTACGTCACAGACAACACAAACACCATGCTTACAACATTTAGAAATAAGGAAGTCAAAGATGCACTCATCCATACACATAAATTTATCAAATGAGTATTAAAGATATTCTGTACACTATTTCTAATGTGACAGTCTTGATAATTTGCTGAACCCTGACACCTGAGATAGCTAGGTGGTGGGATCTCTAACACAAATCTATGTACTTCCCTCTTATCTTTCATTTCTCCTCCTTAAATGCAAGATTCTTCTTATTTTAGAAAACTTTTCCTAATTTATAGTATATCATAAAGTGAGTAAATGTCGTAATCTCTTTCCACCTTCCCAAAATTTCTATCTTCTATTCATAAACAGATAAGTTTAAGATTTTCATTTCTTAATTTTTTTAAGTCCGTATGTATTTAAAGTTGCAATATTATTAAGCTTTATTACCAATAAGAAATATCTAATAAGTTTCACATTCTGTACATGTATACTTTCATTTTGTGAAAATACGACCTTTGTTAGAAAGTAAGTGGCAGGTCATTTGTAAATGGCAGCAGAAAATAAATAATAAATAAATATATAATAATAATAACCCTAACTACCTACAAAAAATGCGTTTCATTTGAAAGTGATCGAAAATTTTCCAGATGTTTGTGAATCGTGTAACTGTGATGTGATTTGGATTCTTTCCCAGCCAGCCAGGCCGACACATTGTCCCTCGTTGTTAACCCGCCATGCCGATTAGTTCCGGAGCCGGCGCACTCTCCGTCCCGGCAGTGGCGCTTCATTGCGTCCTGCTATCCGGGCCAGTTGTTTGTTCCCCTTCAGTGAGACACACTCCTCTGTAGTCAACGAAAATAGTGCGTGTACATCCATGTCGCACATTTCGGAGGTAACGAGTTAGAAAGTGAAGGTGAAAGGAATTTGGAGCGGCTACATTTAGTTGGAAAGGAGAGGGGATATGGTGGCGCATAATTCTTTATCATCAGACTTTGCTTCAATGTGCTGGATTCAACTCCAAACCTTTCCATAGTGCCCAATGGATCGAAGGCTTGTAACACTGTTGATAATTATACGTCAGTTGGGTGGGAACATTATCCTGTTTTGAAGATCATACACCACAAGCATGACAGCACACTATATACACATGCGTTACAGTCACCTGCACTCAACAGACATCGATTAACACACAATTTTCACACAACGGGAGGAAACTGGGAATTCTGGCAGCTGTACCTAGGCCCCGGCGTCTGCCAGGAAACAGTTCCATACGACTCAGTTCTTCTGTCTACAGGCGGAAATACGCACAGAGTATCTGTCTACCCTTTGCGTACGAAACTGTGCCCAAAAAATCGGAATTATTTTTTAGAAGACTTATAGTTTCAAATTGTCCGCAAAACAACATTTCCCCTTCAAAATACTCTCCATTACAACTAATACATTTGTTCCACCGGTGCTTCCACTGTTCGAAACATTTTTTGTAGTCATCTTTAGAAATGGCTGACAGCTCCTACCTCGTTTTTTCTTGACTTTTTCCATTAACTGCCACTGTAGTACTGTAGCGTAATGCAGTGTCGTTTAGTATAGAGTAAGCTTATAAACAAACTAATCTGTGATGCGGTAATGGGGAAAAATATAGTAGCATATAGTCTGCCTTCTGGATTACAGATGCATTTAAGAGGATCAAACCGCAGTAAATATATTTCTTTTTTTAACGACAATTACGCCTCCCGCACTCTATCTCCCTTTGAAGGCCCCTCTTCTTTTTTATTTATTTTATTTTGTCAAACAGCGTAATCCAGAAATATACCAACACATTTTAGATTTATATAAATATATTAAATGTTATACACACAATTTTGTATTCAACATGTGGTCTGTTTGAGAACCTAAATAACAGACTAAAAGTAAGCAGAAAATAACTAAATGTCTAGATATACAGCTGCTGTACAGCCAGCCACTCTAGACATTGTACATGATATCTTATTTGATCATTATACTATTCTACTCCTTCATTTACAAATAGTGTCGTTTAACCCAATACCATAGTGACTCTCTATCTAGTGGTAGGTGATTCAACGTAGGCTATAGTTGCAATTATTCAAATTTACTTTGCAATATAGCAGCAAGCGAAGTAGGCAGAGAACGGTGTACAGATCGTAGCCATCAGACTTTGCGCCTATGTTCTATGTTGAATTCCAAACTTATCCTCACTGTTTTATGGCGTGCGATACGCTTTTATAGTTATTCGTCGATATTGTGGAGATAAGTTGGCATCGCCCTTGGTACTATTCCAAGAAAAAAGTCTATGTGCCATTAACCGTCTTAAACAGACCACAGGTTCTTAAATGCAAGCTGGAATACCAAAGAGTATGTATCATGGAGAGCTTCTTAAATGTGGATACTGCTGTGGCAACTGAAAAGTCAGGACGTCCCTCAGACACTGACACTCAGTTTTAACCAGGAAGTAAACCTCAGCTATCCACTCCACCGTTGTAGAGACCACGACTGATAAATGATGAGCAAAAGATTTCAGTATTCTAAGAACCCTGAAGCCAGGGTAAGGCCTTCACCATAACCGCTGTGGCTCTACCCCTACAGGAGTATGGACAGGTTCGTTCGAAAGTAAAATCATAAAATGTGAAACGAAGGCGCTTTGAATCAATCAAAGAGAGCTGTTCACATTACTTACTCGGAAAGAGCCCTGACTGCGCAAGACACGTGTCGAGTTCAAGATCTAATTGGTGAAGGTGAGACTCTCTCTTCAGTTTTCTGATGAAGCCATCTCCGGTAATGGGTTTCAGTACGTCGCAGTTCTTAATTACTTAGAAATCATCATTTCTGAGAGGCTGCAGAGACATAAGTCAAAGTGCTATATAGCACTTATTTCCTAATTGGCATTTTTGAGGATTTGCACTCCAGTAATAAAATGCCAAACTGTATTCTGGAGCTTTCTGGAGAGCATGCAAACTTTGTCTGAATTCAACCTTTTAAAACAATACCTCACCAGATAAATATTCGTCTTCTTCTTCTTCTTCTTTTACCTTTTCTCGTTCCTCTTACGGAGTCGTCATTGTTATTTGGATTCTGGCAATGTTAGTGGTAAAAGATGTCCGTTTATTTCAGTACATCTTTCATTTGAGTATAGCCTATCAACTAAATACGGTATGTCATGATTTTCATATGCCATATTTATCACTTTCTACTTGGTCCAATGCCTATGAGAAGTGATCTGTGGGTTATGTGTTTTATATTAACCCGACTATCCCTTTATGATCAGCAGTCACTATTTCATGAACGCTTTCTTTCCTGCATGAAAACCATTATGTTAGTTTGGCTGAGAGCTAAGGCGTATTTTCTGCTCTCTCCAAGCTTATAAACGGAGGACTGAACCGTTGGAATGCAGAGGACAATGGCGGGGTAGAGCAGGGTGGGCAGAATCGAAAACCAAGAAGAGAGGTGATGGCAGAGGACACGAACCCCCTCTGTCTTGGCGTCTGTGGCTTGGTCACGTAGGGGAATTATCTTTCCCACTGAATTCGTGGGCTCCTGTTTCCATTGGTTACTGGAAATTTGTGGTAGAAGTTTCAAGATCTTTCGAGAGAGTCTGTCACTTAAGATGGATGCCCAGAAGCTTGAGCTGTGGTTGGTCGGAAGGTGCACCAAAGATACGAGTCCTCTCGCGGGTGTAGCAGAGCGAAAGTGGCAATTAAAAACGGGACTAGCTACAGGTTAGGTGCATTGGAGATTCTGTTGACCGGTGTGCACACGTTGTGCAGCTGTACCACGAGGCAATTATTGTGAGACGCAGTGCTACTGTTTGCTGGCATACCGTTAGTTCGTGATCAGAGCTGGTTAGTAATAGCAATTCTTTTTACCAAACTCTTTCCGAATTACCGAAGTCTTTGCCATGTGTATCGTAAGCTAAATTATTTACACCACCCTGTTTTAGGTTGAACACTGTGTTCGTTCTCTTGTTTCAATGACTGTTTTTAGCATCCATTTTTTTCTTTCGCCCTGCTCTTGCCCCGTGCTAACAGGATAACAAGGTCTTATGTTTCTCAGCAATGCGAATTTCTGTGAATAAGCAATAACAAATTTCTCTCTTGTTCTTTGCCCTCAGCAATACTTATCCCTGTTGCAGCATGTTTGATCACACACAAGCTGATAAAATCCTTTCCCCTGTCTACATAGAGGCAGCCCACATTCTGATCACTTCGTTTCACAAGTTATTCTTGTGGTGTCACCGCCAGACACCACACTTGCTAGGTGGTAGCCTTTAAATCGGCTTCGGTCCGTTAGTATACGTCGGACCCGCGTGTCGCCACTATCAGTGATTGAAGACCGAGCGCCGCCACACGGCAGGTCTAGAGAGACTTCCTAGCACTCCCCCAGTTGTACAACCGACTTTGCTAGCGATGGTTCACTGACAAAATACGGTCTCATTTGCCGCGACGATATTTTAGCATAGCCTTCAGCTACGTCATTTGCTACGACCTAGCAAGGCGCCATTATCAGTTACTATTGATATTGTGAAACATGTACCGTTCAGACCGACGTTCACCATTAATGGATTAAAGTTAAGTATTCCACCAGCTACGTCCTTTTTTCTAAATTCTAATTTCCTTGTCCTGTTCCAGACCTCACGCCAGCCTGCGTGAGCTAAAACGCGTGCCTTTCGGCCTCCTCTAGTAACACGGTGTTGGCTCTCCTGCCAACCAAAACAATTCTCAAGCCTGCATTTGTAAGGAACAGTAGCATTTAAGAACATTATTTATTACGCCCCCTTCCCTTCCCCCTCGCCCCTAACGCCTGTGGACCATGGATCTTCCCGTCGATGGTGTGGCTTGTTTGCCTCAGCGATACAGATGCCCATACCGTAGGTGCAACCACAACCGAGGGGTATCTGTTGAGAGGCCAGACAAACGTGTGGTTCCTGAAGAGGGGCACCAGTCCTTTCAGTAGTTACAGGGCCAACAGTCTGGATGACTGACCGATCTCGTCTTGTAACATCAACGAAAACGGCCTTGCTGTGCTGGTACTGCGAACGGCTGAAAGCAAGGGGAAACTACAGCCGTAATTTTTCCCGAGAACATGCAGCTCTACTATATGGTTAAATGATGATGGCGTCCTCTTGTGCAAAATATTCCGGAGATAAAATAGTCCCCCATTCGGATCTCCGGGAGGGGACTACTCAGAAGGATGTCTTCACCAGGAGAAACAAAATTGGCAGTCAACGGATTGGAGCCTGGAACGTTAGATCTCTTAATCGGGCAGGTAGGTTAGAAAATTTAAGAAAGGAAATGGATAGGTTCAAGTTAGATACAGTGAGAATTAGTGAACTTCTTTGGCAGGAGAAACAGGACTGCTGGTCTGGTGAATGCAGGATTATAAATACAAAGTCAAATAGGGGTAATGCAGGAGTAAGTTTAATAATGTATAAGAAAATAGGAATGCGGGTAAGCTACTATGACCAGCATAGCGAACGCATTATAGTAGCCAAGATAGAAACGAAGCCCACGCCTACCACTGTAGGTCAAGTTAATATGCTAACTAGCTCCGCAGATGAAGAGACTGAAGAAATGTACGATGACATAAAAGAAATTGTTAAGGTAAACGAGACGAAAATTTAATTGTGATGGGGGACTGAATTCGATAGTAGGAAAAGGAAGAAAATGGTTCAAATGGCTCTGAGCACTATGGGACTCAACTGCTGTGGTCATAAGTCCCCTAGAACTTAGAACTACTTAAACCTAACTAACCTAAGGACAGCACAGAACACCCAGCCATCACGAGGCAGAGAAAATCCCTGACCCCGCCGGGAATCGAACCCGGGAACCCGGGCGTGGGAAGCGAGAACGCTACCGCACGACCACGAGATGCGGGCGGAAAAGGAAGAGAAGGAAAAATAGTAGGTGAATATCGACTGGGGGAAAGGAATGAAAAGATGGGACCTGCATAAACTGAAAGAACCACAGGTTGTTGAGTATTTCATAAGGAGCATTAGGCAATAACTGACTAGAAAAGGGAAAAGCAATACAGCGGATGAAATTTGGAAATTTGTGGCAAGGTCCTATGGAACCAAACTGCTGAAGTCATCGGTCCCTAGGCTTACACATTACTTAATCTAACTGAAACTAACTTACGCTGAGGAATGCATGTACTACCATTCCCGAGAAAGGACTCGAGCCTCCCAGGGGGGTGGGGGTGGGAGCGGGAGGGGCGAGGGTGCCGCGCGAACCGTGGCAAGACGCCCTAGACCGCGCGGCCACAGAAGATGACGAGTGAGTAGTGAAGGCAGTAAAGGATCAAATAGGTAAAAAATACAAGACCTAGCAGAAATCCTTAGATAAAAAGAGATATTGAATTTAACCAAGGGAAGGAGAAAATTTTAAAATGCAGCAAACGAAGCAGGCGAAAGGGAACACGAAAGTTTAAAAAATGAGATTGACCGGAAGTGAAAAATGGCTAAACAGGAATGGCTAGAGGACAAATGTAATGATTTAGAAGCATATTTCACTAGGGGGTAGATAGATACTGCCTACAGGAAAATTTAAGAGGCCTTTGGGAAAAAGAGAAGCAGCTGTATGAATATGAAGAGCTCAGATGGGAAACCAGTCCTAAGCAAAGAGGGAAAAGCTGAAAGGTGGAAGGAAGCGAGCTAACATCCCAAAGATGTTCGGGCTCACATGCGGTTCCTCTTCGTCGAAATGTCTTTGCTCAAACCCGTTTAGGGGGTGAACCGCACGTGTCGTATTACACGCCCTAAATTAGACATTTGTGACCCTTTGGTTAAATTGTCTGGCTGATGGCAAGTTTGCGAAATACAAACTTAACATGACATATAATACAGTAATAATAATATCTGGAACTAAATTAGCGACTCATAAATGATGTAGGCCACACCGTTGCAATTTGGTTAGAATAATGTTTATTCAGAAAGCAAACTAATAGCGAAAGTGGTCGTATTTAGAGTTACTGTTACACTCGAGCGCATATCCATTTGGCACAGTTCGGCCATTCACAATTTCATCGCGAAACACAATACTCCAGGCGCGCGGCTGCTCACCGCTCACAGACTAAGTCCCGCGATATCACACAACACGAAATTTTCGAAGTCGTTTCACTTGCTAGCTGCCTAAAGACCGACTGTCCGTTTTCGCGTCTCAATCCGAACTGTACTCTTTGGTGTCTCCAGCGGAAATGAACTGTCCGCTTTCGCGTCTGTCCGTCCCCGGCCGCGTTTCCCGCGCGCCGAATATCGCTGAACTGACTAGGGCAGTTCCCTTTCCTGAGGCCGTCCATATGATCGGCTACAGCTTATTCTACATTATTTTATGTTTTAACATATTTAAATAATCAAAGCTTGACCACTTTCACGTTCTAAATAATGTAACAATAATATCCATTACATAATAAACGTTAAATTCTTTTACATAAAACCAATTCACTTTCCTTCTTAATTTTGAATGTCACGGCCAGTATCCTTGTACCAATGTGCTTTCAGATAAATAAATAAAGAACAAAAGTAACTATTATGCTCTCAACTTTACAACAAATATTCTATTACCTAACGGTTCAAGTAGGTGTCATGCTGTTATTGTTCAGTGCGTTTTGTGTGGAGGAAATGTGATCTGATCCTTAACTGAAAATACTGATAATTTAAATTTACTATATCTTTTAAACAAATGAAGTTACAGAGTTGATGTTTACAACATTTGTCATTTTACTGATGCGCTTCTATATGAAATGTCGATCGTTAAGGTCGAATAAAGCGGTCAGATTTTAGTATTCAGGTCTTTGTTACAAAACTTGTAAATTTCACTTGAACAGTAAATCCTAAAGTATTATAGATACGATCAATATTCAATTTTATTGGGATCACCATGAAAATTCATGGAGAAAGGCTGGTTAAAATTACTGTGGCTTTATTCCCTGAATTACTACAGAATTAAACAGTTTCCATAAATGTTTCCCTTTATGGCCGATCTTAGGTCCGCCATATTCAACACTGCTACGTCTCCCTGGCCACAAACGCATTCTACTGGGTTTCCCTATGACGTAGGTTCTCGTCTGTCTCACTCGTACACTATAGCGCTTAGGCCTCAATAGACAATAGATGTCTGTGAGTTTCCCCATCTCGTGATGAATCTGCGCCCTTTGTGGCACACGATCCTCGACTATAGGGTTCATTTCACAATTCCTGTAGGCTGACCCTTTCAGCCATATGTTTAAATGAGAGCGCAATGTTTGTTAACTCACACGGAGTATATTGAGAGGGTCTGTACATGGGAGATGAACTTGAAGGCAATATTATAGAAAGGGAAGTGGACGTAGATGAAGATGAGATGGGAGATATGATACTACGAGAAGAATTTGACAGAGCTCTGAAAGATCTAAATCGAAACAAGGCCCCGGGGGTAGACCATATTTTGTCAGAGCTACTGATAGCCTTGGGAGAGTCAGCCATGACAAAACTCTTCCAGCTGGTGTGCAAAATGTATGAGACAGACGAAATACCCTCAGACTTCAAGAAGAATGTAGTAATTCCAATTCCAAAGAAAGGAGATGCTGACAGGTGTGAAAATTACCGAACTATCAGTTTAATAAGTAATGGATGCAAAATAATAACACGATTTTTTTTTCAGAAGAATGAAAGCCGACCTTGGGGAATATCAGTTTGGATTCTGGAGAAATGTAGGAGCACACGAGGCAATAATGACCCTACAAGTTATCATTGATGATAGATTAAGGAAAGACAAACCTACATTTTTAGCATTTTTAGACTTAGAGAAACTGTTTGACAATGTTGAGTGGAATACTCTCTTTGAAATTCCGAAGATAGCAGGGGTAAAATACAGCGAACGGCAGCTATAAAAGTCGAGGGGTATGAAAGGGAAGCAATGATTGAGAATGGAGTGATACAGAGCTGTAGCCAACCCCCAATGTTATTCAATCCTTACACTGAAGAAGCGGTAAAGGAAACCAAAGAAAAATATGAAGTAGGAATTAAAGTTTAAGGAGAATAAATAAAAACTTTAAAGTTTGTCGATGACACCGTAATTCTGTCAATGACAGCAAATGACTTGGAAGAGCAGATGAACGGGATGGACAGTGTCTTGAAACGAAAATATAAGATAAATATTAGCAAAGGAAAGAACAAGAATAATGGAATGTAGTCGAATTAAATCAGCCGATGCTTCAGGAATTAGGTTAGGAAACGAGACTCTTAAAGTAGTGGATGAGTTTAGCTATTTGGGCAGCAAAATAACTGATAATGGCCGAAGTAGATAGGAAATAAAACGTAGACTAACAATGGCAAGAAAAGCGTTTTTGAAGGAGAAAAATATTAATATCGAATATAGATTTAAGTGGTAAGAAGTCTTTCCTGAAAGTAGTTGTCTAGAGCGTAGCCATATGTGGAAGTGAAACGTAGACAATAAACAGTTTAGACAAAAAGAGAATATAAGCTTTTGAAATATGGTGCTACAATATAATGTTGAGGTTTAGGTGGGTCGATGCGTGAATTCCTAAGGGACCAAACTGCTGAGGGCATCTGTCCCTAGACTTACACACTACTGAAAGTAACTTATACTAACTTATGCTAACAACAACACACACCCATGCCCGAGGGAGGACTCGAACCTCCTGCGGGAGGGACCACGCAATCTGTGACACGGTGCCTCAAACCACGCGGCCACTCCGCGCGGCATGTGGGTCGATCACGTAACTAACGACGAGGTACTGAATAGGATTGGGGAGACAAGAAATTTGGGTTGATAGGACACATTCTGAGACATCAAATGATCATCACTTTAGTACTTGAGGGAAATGTGTGTGTGTGGGGAGGGGGGTAAAAATCGTACAGTGAGACCAAGAGATGAATGCAGTAACAGATTCAGAAGGATGTAGATTGCAGTAGTTATTCAGAGATGAAGAGGCTAGCACACGATAGAGTAGCATGGATAGCTGTATAAAACAAGTCTTAGGACTGAAGACTACAGCAACAACAAAAACATTTGTTACTTCTTCCATATGAAAAGTAACTGTCATAAATCCAAAGATTTAAATTCAGTCTTTTACTTCAACCGTCCTAGGTCATTTTCTGATGCCTCAGGCAATGGATTAAAACTATATATATGTGAGGTAGGCTAAATATTGGGTTCGTTTCCATAAGGCCTTACTGTGCTGGTAGTTTCCGTTGCATCAGGGTAAGGAAATTGTATTACTTGTATTCAGAGAAGAAATTCCTCCTACTGTAATTAACCACAGTTTGACCATTGCACTTATGGGGTACGACACCTTCATCAGTGAATTTGATAAAAAGGTGACAGAGGTTAGTAGTTAAAAGTATTCAAATCCCATTTTCGCCTATTTTTGACCAGAGACAGGTTAAGTTCACTATTTTACCAACAGATCATTCCATGTTACCAAACACTAAAAATGAGCCGGCACCTTACAATGATACTTAGTAACCGGGTGTCCTTCCTGATGCCACCACTCCCCCCATGGTGAAATTTGTGAATCCCACCTGTCTGCATCTAGAGTAATCTCATATTCAAGTGTGGGAACGTTTTCCTAATTTTGTTCATGGCGTGTATCTGAGTAGCGGGGTGAGGGACCAGCCCATTATTTACCTAGGTGGGTAAGTGAAGCTGCGAGTCGGATTTGATCCGGGGACGGCTCGTCCCCCCCCCTATCCCGGAAGCGGCACGTTAACGCGTCTGTCCGGGCTGGTATCTCACCAGATGAATACCAGATATAATGAATAGGCAACAACTCGCATCCCGTGAATGTATGTTTGATTACGACAAACTGCCCTTGTTGTAGTGTATTACTGTTTTTTAAGATCTTTTTTGGGGCTATACAGGGTGTGCCATAATTAATGACGTAAGCGCATAGAGTTGAAAATACACGATACAAGAAGCAAAAAACTCTCACTAAACTCTAACGCGTATACCTTAAGAGCTATGAACAATTCTTAACTTTCACTACTGTGATACACATCTCTCTGACTGGAAATGTTGTAAGTAGGCTGTTTATGTTTTCTTATTGGCAACGTTACGTAGCGCTCTGTATGAAAATCACTGGCTGTGCTGTGTGCAGTCTGTGGCTAGTTTGCATTGTTGTCTGCCATTGTAGTGTTGGGCAGCGGCAGCTAGATGTGAACAGCGCGTAGCGTTGCGCAGTTGGAGGTGAGCCGCCAGCAGTGGTGGATGTGGTTAGAGAAATGGCGGAGTTTTGAAATTTGTAGGACTGGAGGTCATGAACTACTATATATATTATAACTTTTGATGACTATTAAGGTAAATACATTGTTTGTTCTCTATTAAAATCTTTCATTTGCTAACTATACCTATAAGTAGTTAGTGCCTTCCGTAGTTTTAATCTTTTATTTAGCTGGCAGTAGTGGCGTTAGCTGTATTGCAGTAGTTCGAGCAACCAAGATTTTTGTGAGGTAAGTGATTGGTGAAACGTATTCGTTAATGTTAGTCAGGCAGTCATTCATTGTTGTTGTGGCATGCATGTAGATTTGCACCAAGTATTTCGCAGCTGCACTTGCAATTAACTACATTTTATTTTCTGTGCTATGTTAATGTGTTTTCTTATTTTACTCTTCCAATTGTGTTTTTCTGTGTTATTGTGACAATAATGGCGTGTGAAAAACGTAATACTAGGCTCCAAAGTAAACTTAGAAATGACAGTGAAGACGAAAGTAGTGTGTTAGCGCCACCGAGTAATGAATTAACTAATGTTCAAAGTAGTAATTTGGTAATTGTGCTTAGGGAAATGGAGCGGGCGGCAAATAATGGCGTAGACAGTGAAACAGTTAGTGAACAGGGAAGCATTATAGATCGATCGGTCGGCAATAGCTCGCCTCAGGAATCCGAAATGACAGGACACAATCTCGCAAATACTGTAGATTCAGGTTTTGCGTCCTCACCGTTTTCTCAAATAAGTCAAGACACATTTTCTGCTTGTCAAAATGTGAATGTTGCCGGTGCAACTTCACTGCCGAAAAGCACTGAGGAACATGTTTCAGACACCAGTGCATTGTTATTACAGTTAATGCAACAAATGGGACAAAGGCTACAAAAGTTAGACACAACGCTTGAAATAAATCAGAAACAAATGGGACCAAATCTTCAAAAGTTAGACACAGTGGAACACCACCAGAGACAAACACAGCAACAGTTAGACACAATGGAACAAAAGCTTCAAAAGTTAGACTCAGTGGAACATACGCTTGAACAAACACGTGAAGATTTAACTACTGAGTTACATAAAATCGAATCGAAATGTCAAAAAGCCTGTAATGACGTAAAAACACAAATTTGTGAGCATTTTCAACCTATTTTTTCGCGGCTTGAAAATGCATTACAGAATCATGGAGCAGCCATAAAAGAACTGCAAACTATTGTTCATGAAAATCATGAGACCTTGCAAGCTAAAATTGACTCAGTTGCATCTACCGATTCGGTTACACAACTTGCAAAAACTCAGGAAAACTTAAAGGACACAGTTGATACTCTGAAAATTGGTTCAGAAAGACACATGGAGGAAATTAGTTCACTATCAGAGAAAGTAGTCGAACTTTCGGATCAGCTAAATAATTTATCTACGAAGGTAGATGATAATCTGAATGACGCAAGACCGATAGTCTTTAATGACACAGAAGAGTACGAACAAATTAGGAAATTCAAACAAAATCAGAATCAAATTAATACTCAACACCAAAGAGAAATCCGGGAAGTACAAGATCAGCTGACACAGGTAATACAAGAATTACATATTTCAGAGGACACTCGCGCTCCAACACGGGAAGAGGGACTAAGAAATACGGAAAAGCCGCAAAATAATAACACAGGGCATTTCGGAAATTATGAAATAAATTGGCAAGGTGCACCGAATTTTGAGATGGAACCGCCGACACGACGTAACAATGACCGATATGCTATTCGCCGACACGATGATTTTGACTATAAGCTGTTCATTACTACACGTAAATTCAAAACATTTAAGAATTCTGGTAACGACATTCATCCACAAGCGTGGCTCCACCAAATCTCTCATTGTTCCCCCTCCCCCCCCCCCAACTGGTCATTAGAGCACAGATTAGAATTTATGTGTGGCTATTTAGAGAATGAACCAGCTGTAAGAATGCGATCGGTCATTCACGATTGCCACAGTGAAGGAGAATTTTATCATGCCTTCCTCTCAGCATATTGGTCTCAAGCTACACAAGACCGAGTAAAACATGGCATCATAATGATGAAACATTTCAAACAATCTGAATTTTCCAGTCTTGTGAAATATTTTGAAGAAATGTTGCACAAGAATCAGTACCTGTCAAACCCATACAGCCCCTCAGAACTCATCCGCATTTGCTTAATCAAATTGCCTGAACATTTACGACATATTATTTTGGCAGGACGTTGCAAAGGCGACATTGAACCTTTTCAGGGACTCTTCCAAGAATTAAAAATTGACACTGACAATCGCGGAACGCGAAAACAGGAACACAACAATTACAGGTCACATCCGTCGCAATTCCACGATGAAAGAAATAATAACTGGACACGACAAGGCCATTCTCACAACACAAGTCGTGACCAAAACAGACACCATCCGTATGACAACCGTTGGCAGAGTAGTAATAATTACAGGGAAAGATCATCTCTCCGCGGTAGTAACTATCACAGAGACAACCATAGAAACAGACAATATCGGAACCAAAATAATTATTATTAAGGGAGACAGAATAACTTCAGACGCAACAGTCCACCACACAGTTACGATTCCGGGAGAAATTCTCCACCACATGACCAACAAACAAGAAACTATATAAACTACCGACAAAACGACAGACCTGAATTCCATCAGAACTGGCGAGCTTCAAACAGGGCAGGGCCTTCTCGTCAAGGTGAATTTGTAGAAGTTCGGTCTCCTAATCCCAATAACGGCGCGCGCCAACAAAGAGACAGGCAATGACTCGCACCGCAGGCAGCCGCGTGCGCCGGCTGGCTCAGAGAAAAATAACATAGACGCTAACCTTGAGAAAAATTCCAGTATTCTTTACCGACGTATACCGCACGATAATTGCGTTGACGTTGAAACTCTGCGTACTAGGAAGAATAAAGGTTTCCACCACATTTCTCATGTAAAACCGTTTATTGAAAGATAATCTGTTTTTAACTTAGTCTTTGCCATAAAACTTTCACTTCACGCATTTGTACAATTTGTCACACTGACAAACTGTTAACATGCAACAATGTTTTGAAGTTAACTATCCAGTCTAGAGCCTAGGGAACATTTTTAAACAGAAATTACGAATGCATTGTTATAGTGAACAGACGACACAGTGTTGTTATTTGTACATTCTTGCTTGTTAGTTGCACGATTACGTAACGACTATCAGGCTTACATACTTAGAACATATACTGTCACTGCTAATGAGAGTTTAATGCAACATTTTGGTTTACTTGAAAATACATTCTGGATTTAAAGTACTTTCAGTGAGATACCAGATGACACAGTGGTTAGTTTATGTGACAGCTACATGATTTTATCACGACGCTACTAATGAGTGACAATGTACAATGTAGCTTTTTGCGGTGTTTCTGTTTTATATCTGCACAGTTTTTCTGAATTATTCTGGAAGTAAAACATGTTTTAGTAATAACTTTTGTGGTATAGCTACAATGAGACAGCCTTTTCCGTAGCACAACAATACGTTACATTATAGTACTTTCTTGATCACGTTAAGGTATGTAATAACTACGATATCTATACGCAAAACATTTCACTTTTGTTTATCATGAGGTAAGTACATTGACTTCTGCAGAACTTAGCTTTCGGAGGACGATAAGTGCAACACTTCCACAGAGATTATCTTACAACAAGACGCGCAGTTTAGCGCTACAGTACACGTACTTGAGTGATTAATTTTGTACTTAAAACATTTATTTTGAAAGATATTTGAAGTACAATGATACAAAGTTTTTCCGTGATACATTTCATTCCATTGCAATAATCTGGAACACCTGAGGGTATTATTACATTAATCCTTCAGGCGGGTGCTCACTTACTTTGTGTACCATGTGTTTGGCAAGCACAAGGAGCCCTAGCTAATATGGTATTTGCTTACACAACTTTACACATCGGTACCATATTTCTCTAACACACAAATTACACAGCTATCTGATCATCTAACTGGGAGAGACAAACACTTATTTTACTACATTAGTGACAGATGTTTACGCAATTACAGAGTTGGATAATTTCATACTTATGAAATTGTATTTTGTCTGTACTTTGTGAACTGTTCATATTTTTTCGGAACCATTGTGATACTATGAGAGCTTTGAATGATATATTTGATATGGGATCATGATTTTTATAGTACGTTTGAGGTAGATGACACTACTTAAATGAGCAGAGAATTTTCTTTAGGTTTGGAAATTATTGCAGAAAGCTACGACGTTTTCAAGATTTGACTGAGGTGTTATGATGTTATTATTACGATGACTATGTGTATTATGCTGTTGCAGTATGTTTATGATCAATAAGCTGATGCTATATGAGTTATTTGATTATGCTACATATCTGTTATGATGAAATATTGAAGAAGTGTCGACAAATAAGGTAAGGAATAATGAGCAGTAGTTAGGGACTCTGGTTTGTGAAAAAGGTTGTTGGAAACCAAGAAGAGTTATGAAATGTATGTAAATGCGTGAATGTATTACAATGCCGACGAAAATTTTTTGGACACTGTTATATCAATAGGATTTTGTTTCTACAGATTTGTAACGCAAATTCTTGACCTGTGAAATATTTTTATATGAGACTGTCACTGTAGCGGAAACTGCTGTCGTAAATATTTCGGTAAGAAAGTTAAGTGACCACCCTCACGTAATGCGTCGTGGGCACCCAGCCACGCGATAGACGCCTGGAAAAAAGCCATTAGTGTGTGCCTCTCAGAGGCACAGGTGCAAAAAAAAGAGAGACTATTAACCTCGCTATTGCCAGTTCTTTGTGGAAAGCATCGCAAATACGACACGCTCAAACTTGAAAACATGATTACACTGTGGAGCTCGTAATTTATGATATTTACTAAAATGCCTCATGAAATGATGAGAAACATTTCACATCTATTGTTTTGCTAGTTGAAAGATTGTTTACTGCATTATGAAATGCCATATGGCTAGTGAATGACGTTTCACGCCTTGCTTTGCCTATTTTGTTTAATATCTAGTTTCTAGCTGCACTGCAGCATTGGTTAAAATAAAATTTTATAGATGTACTAATATAAATATTTTATGCCTACAGATCCAGTAAATAAATAATTTAATGATCTACTTCCAAAAAAAAAAAAAAAAAACGAGGGAGCACAAAAAGACATTTCCCTTCACAGGAAGTGCATAGATAATTTTTGTCAATGACTCGGTACATTTTTGGTACAGTAAGTAAAGGCGATGCATCACTCTAGTATTAAACATGGCCATTTTTACTGTAATATTTTTTCTGCTTGAGCTTTGTCATGTTTAGATATAAGTTACTGCATTTGCTGCTGCTGTTTGCCAGGCATAGTGCTACTAAATTTCACTTTACATTACTCTGTTAAGCCAGTTTTACTACGAATTTATTTTTCTTGTTTGCTGCGCATTGCCTTATATTAGTTGTAATAGTGCATTTGCTTTGCTAATTTATGCTGCTTGCTTTGCCATTTGAGCTCAGTAGATTTAAGTTAGCTTAAGAGGGGTAGACTATATAAGAGAATGAGTTGCGATGAATTGGAAGAAATGCATTGAGAAGTTTTACAAAAAAAGTACAGAAAGCAGGTATAGATAGCACTTTTTGAAATAATTAAGAACGAAGGGAGATCTCCAAGAAGTAAAGAAAGTTTTGTTTGCAAGATACTGCAGTAAAACAAACCCTGTCCTTTCCCTTTCTGTTAGTCCGCTATGTGTTTGTGTACTCTTGTATATTTGTGTTCTTCCTGTCTTTATGTGTTTATCTGATGAGAGTTATGTTGTAGAATTTTTCTGATAATATGTTATTTACCTTGTAAAGACGCTTAGACATTATTTATTCTGTTTTCTTTTAATGCTCATGTGTGAAGTTGATGTTTCAAAAGTTATTCTGATATTTTATGTATTTACTTATGTCATAATTCCTGTAACACTGATGTATATGTTTATTTCTATTCTTTTGTAAAGTCTGTGTTACTACAAATGTTATCTGTATTGTTATGTTGTTTAATGATGTATTTTGTACCTTTGTTATTGTATTCTTATGTTATAAAATTGTAATTGACACCAGTTCATCAAATTAAGTAACTCGTAAGTTACATTTCACTGCACATGTTTCTATTGGTCATAGTATATGGACAATATGTGAGAAGTAGGGACTGATAGTGTTTGCACGTGTGTTAATAATTCAGCAAGGGACTGGATAACAACATTGCTGGTTCTAAGGACATTTCAAACAAATTATTTGTGAATGCACAAGTGGTGGTTTATGGACTTGCTATATTGTCCACAAGACTCTTCGATGGTGATTGTGCAACTCCACAGTCGCAACAGATGGTTGCTGGCCGTCTCTACCAGGACTGCAGTGGGTCCGCACCTTTGATGACCCACCAATACCATTATTTCTACAAGGACTGCAGTGGGTCTGCATCTCTGATGGCCCACCAATACCGTAATCTCTACTGGGACTGCAGTGGGTCTGCTCTGTGATGACCTGCCTACCAATATTCTTCAAAACTTCGACTGACGCTGCGGTGGGTTTGCTCTGTTGTGGCCCATTACCTGTCTGCATGTCGAGAGTCAGCACTGTCTTTCCGTTGGAAGGACAACACTACTTGTTCAAGACCGCATGGAAATCCACTACTTCTGGTTCTGTGAAGTTTCGAAGAGTGGCTTTTTTTTAATTTAAACATCTTAAAGCGTTATTTTAAGGATTTTTTTGGTCAGAGGTATCGGTACGGCGCATCGGTGCGTACTGTCACAAATCAAGCACTGGCCGAGACTAACGTACATTAATTCATACACAGATTTCAACGTAAAACGAGAGACTTTGCTGTCGTGTCTACTTCTAACTACAACTTAACAGTAAAGTGCTTCCAATTATTGTGGCTAACAGCTGCACAGAATAAAAGAGGTATTCCGTAAGAAAACATTTCAGCTTACACCAGAAAATCTGCCGACTATCGTTCGTAATAATTTCAGCTTCAACGCTGTTGAAAGAGGCACTTGACGAACACAGTGTTTAGAGGGTGATATGCAACTGCTGACAGTTTTCGTGTGTTGTTTCCAGTAAGAGAATTTTGTAGTTATTTTTTGAACGAGTTCAAGAATCTCCTTAGGATGTATATGTGCCGAGTTGACAGTATTAGCTCGTAACGATTATCTTTTTCTGGATTCAGAATATCCTTTCAGAATGGACACAATTACCGCAGAGAAGTATGGGTCTTACTGCAGCGAGAACAAGGAAAACAAAATCACCATTGTATTTAAATGCCAAAGCAGTAGCGAGTATCCTGATCTATATCTACATTTATACTCCGCAAGCCACCCAACGGTGTGTGGCGGAGGGCACTTTACGTGCCACTGTCATTACCTCCCTTTCCTGTTCCAGTCGCGTATGGTTCGCGGGAAGAACGACTGCCGGAAAGCCTCCGTGCGCGCTCGAATCTCTCTAATTCTGCATTCTTGATCACCTCGGGAGGTATAAGTAGGGGGAAGCAATATATTCGATACCTCATCCAGAAACGCACCCTCTCGAAACCTGGACAGAAAGCTACACCGCGATGCAGAGCGCCTCTCTTGCAGAGTCTGCCACTTGAGTTTGCTAAACATCTCCGTAACGCTATCACGCTTACCAAATAACTCTGTGATGAAACGTGCCGCTCTTCTTTGGATCTTCTCTATCTCCTCTGTCAACCCGACCTGGTACGGATCCCACACTGATGAGCAATACTCAAGTATAGTTCGAACGAGTGTTTTGTAAGCCACCTCCTTTGTTGATGGACTACATTTTCTAAGGACTCTCCCAATGAATCTCAACCTGGCACCCGCCTTACCAACAATTAATTTTATATGATCATTCCACTTCAAATCATGCCGTACGCATACTCCCAGATATTTTACAGAAGTAACTGCTACCAGTGTTTGTTCCGCTATCATATAATCATACAATAAAGGATCCTTCTTTCTATATATTCGCAATACATTACATTTGTCTATGTTAAGCGTCAGTTGCCACTCCCTGCACCAAGTGCCTATCCGCTGCAGATCTTCCTGCATTTCGCTGCAATTTTCTAATGCTGCAACTTCTCTGTATACTACAGCATCATCCGCGAAAAGTCGCATGGAACTTCCGTTACTTTCTACTAGGTCATTTATATATATTGTGAAAAGCAATGATCCCATAACACTCCCCTGTGGCACGCGAGAGGTTACTTTAACGTCTGTAGACGTCTATCCATTAAGAAGAACATGCAGTGTTCTGTTTGCTAAAAACTCTTCAATCCAGCCACACAGCTGATCTGATATTCCGTAGGCTCTTACTTTGTTTATCAGGCGACAGTGCGGAACTGTATCGAACGCCTTCCGGAAACCGAAGAAAATAGCATCTACCTGGGAGCCTGCATCTAATATTTTCTGGGTCTCATGAACAAATAAAGCGAGTTGGGTCTCATACGATCACTGTTTCCGGAATCCATGTTGATTCCTACAGAGTAGATTCTGGGTTTCCAGAAATGACATGATACGCGAGCAAAAAACATGTTCTAAAATTCTACAACAGATCGATGTCAGAGATATAGACCTATAGTTTTGCGCATCTGCTCGACAACCCTTCTTGAAGACTGGGACTACCTGTGCTCTTTTCCAATCATTTGGAACCTTCCGTTCTTCTAGAGACTTGCGGTACACGACTGTTAGAAGGGGGGCAACTTCTTTCGCGTACTCTGTGTAGAATCGAATTGGTATCCCGTCAGGTCCAGTGGACTTTCCTCTGTTGAGTGATTCCAGTTGCTTTTCTATTCCTTGGACACTTATTTCGATGTCAGCCATTTTTTCGTTCGTACGAGGATTTAGAGAAGGAACTGCAGTGCGGTCTTCCTCTGTGAAACAGCTTTGGAAAAAGGTGTTTAGTATTTCAGCTTTACGCGTGTCATCCTCTGTTTCAATGCTATTATCATCCCAGAGTGTCTGGATATGCTGTTTCGATCCACTTACTGATTTAATGTAAGACCAGAACTTCCTTCGATTTTGTGTCAAGTCGGTACACAGAATTTTACTTTCGAATTCACTGAACGCTTCACGCATAGCCCTCCTTACATTAAATTTGACATCGTTTAGCTTCTGTTTGTCTGAGAGGTTTTGGCTGCGTTTAAATTTGCAGTGAAGCTCTCTTTGCTTTCGCAGTAGTTTCCTAACTTTGTTGTTGAACCACGGTGGGTTTTTCCCGTCCCTCACAGTTTTACTCGGCACGTACCTGTCTAAAACGCATTTTACGATTGCCTTGAACTTTTTCTATAAACACTCAACATTGTCAGTGTGGGAAGATAAATTTTCGTTTTGATCTGTTAGGTAGTCTGAAATCTGGCTCCTATTACTCTTGCTAAACAGATAAACCTTCCTCCCTTTTTTTTATAATCCTATTTATTTCCATATTCAGGGATGCTGCAGCAGCCTTATGATCACTGATTCCCTGTTCTGCGCTTACAGATTCGAAAAGTTCGGGTCTGTTTGTTATCAGTAGGTCCAAGATGTTACCTCCACGAGTCGGTTCCCTGTTTAATCGCTCGAGGTAATTTTCGGATAGTGCACTCAGTATAATGTCACTCGATGCTTTGTCCGTACTACCCGTCCTAAACATCTGAGTGTTCCAGTCTATATCTGGTAAATTGAAATCTCCACCTAAGATGATGAAGATGGTATCAAGTTTCTAAAAACATTCTGAATGTGAAACTTGCGAGGACGTCTGCCATCTGTCTTTTATCCAATGTATTCAAAAGTTTTGATTTGAATTATTGTTTTGTCGCTTTATTATAGTATAACGTCAATTTTACACGAGTTATGAGTCAGAAACTGAAAGTCCTGTTTATTGGACGATATCTACAAACTGTTTTGCATAAGTAGAGTACTCTATTGCTCTATTAAATCAAGCTTTTACATCACACATGTTCCTCAATAGTATTTGCGTCATTTACGAGTACATTTTTTAAACCATGTCAGGAAAGCTGTGCATCAATAAGGAGGGAACCTTGAGGAATCCCCTCTTCCTCTATCTTCTATCAGACCAGTGATTTGCAGTTTAGTTCTCCATCTCCTTAAACCGAAAAACATTTTCCTTCTTGCCTTCTAGCTTCTAAAGGAAGTGTTAACGAACTTTTTCACTTCATACAACTCGTTCTGGACTATGGTGTCATCCACAGAATGCAAAACTTTCGTTAAATAAAACAAGATCCTCATTCTTCTCAACTTCCCATTTAGTATCGCTACAGGCTCACATGTGGGTAAATAACTGAATTCTATGATCACTTCGTGAAGCAAAGTTTTGCGCCTACGAACAAGGTCTGTGTATCTAGCTACATCACTAACGTCTACGAAAACATGTACGAAACCCTCTGACGGTGAGAAAACCATTCAGTAATGATTGTCAAAAGCTTTTTATAATATGGGTTCACTGACTGATGTCCTATAAGAGACGATCAAAAAGTTTCCATTTGAGGGCGTTGCTGCAAGGTATATGCAATATAAGGCGACTTCGATGAGGGTATATAAGCACCGACGTGTAGGCAAGGGGCTACTGTGACATTCATGTCTTTCCGAGATGGGTGCGGTAAATGCGGAAACCTGAACTATGGTCACGTTATTACCAAATGCGTCCAAACAGGACCAGCGTGTTGTTTTCTTTTCTTGGCTGCCGAAGGACAAGCAGCAGTAGACATCGATCGGGTAATGTCATAAAGCAAAAGTTATGCAAAACCAAGTGGGAGACTCTCGAGCATCCACTCTATACTCCTAATCTCTCCCCATGCGATTATCACGCCTTCGGTCCTTTCAAAAAGGCCTTGAACGGTCAACGAGGCTGTGCAGCAGCCAGTTACAAACTACTCCACTCAACGAGACACGGCGTTTTGCCTAACGTATGTCCTCAACCTGATGCGTCGGTGGGATAATTACCTCAGTGCTCACGGCGATTTTGCCTCATTAGCATACCGATCCTGGACTGAGCGATCTTCGAACGGAAACATTTATCGCCCCTTACTGCATGTGTGCTAAACGATCATTTGTGAAAACACATTAAGCAAACGACGTATACTGTGCACTAGCCCGTGTATACTTTCTTCAGGTTTTTTGAGGACCATCATAATTCTGACTTCTACACTTATTCCAAAATTTGTTAGAGGTCATTCTTCTTTATCTTCTGTACCCGAACTTTTGCATTACTGCGTAATGTACCAATAAAGTTTCGTGATATGATGATGAAGCAACTAATACAACGAATGTAACGTACGCCGCTGACATGAATATAACGCCAACGGTTACGCAGAAAACTGGTCTACAGTTACAACAACCAGTTTCTTCATTAGCGCTGTCTCAGCGAAATATATGAGCACACCAGCGTCTCGCAAGACGTACTAGGAAGTGCATTCAAGTTGCATGATACAACAGCTTCCGCGATGAATCCATGCCAACGCAGAATCACATTTCGTCATAGATTGAGAAGAGGTGACCGAGGGAAAACCGCTCCACAACAAACACACGTGCGTAGAGCCCTAGCATAACGCGGAAAGTAAATATACGGAATCTCTTTAAAAACGAAACTTGTTTGCCCCTCAGACACAACTGCGTAGAACTGCTATGTTTGTGCTTTCGGTCTTCCTTCGCGCCAAAAACCGGGAAATTCAGACTGTTGGTTCGTGGAAATTGTAGCTTACGCATCAGCGAAAATCGTTTTTGCTTCTATGTTGACGTCGACGCTGGTCAAATAAATGAACTGAATGACAGCGTCCCGTTAAACGTGACTCACGAGCTTTTCATCCGCATTTACACTATGCAAATCAGCAAGTTTTTGCCTTTTACGAGGATAGTGTATTTGTTTCACTCGGAGCTCCCACAATACAGCTGCTTAACAAACTACATAGGTACAGTGAAAACAAATGACACTGAACTTCTGTTCGTTTGCGGTGCCTAGTGATGCTCCTCAGGTTGTGTACTTAAGGCTATGGATGCAATATCCCAGAAAATATAGCAGATCACATTTCGACATGTTGTTTCTGTGCGGTTTATTACATCATGTGAGCACATTTCTCAGCACTCAATATAATGTGTCTGACTTACCGGTTCAATTGGCGGCCAGAAGTAGCATGTCGGTAACGTAATTATAACAGTGCCAAATGACGAATAGGCATGTCGTATCAGTGTCACGTCATCAATCATCTCTCAGTTCCGATTACATATTGGCCTTATAATTGCCTGATCTACTTCTTTTAGTAAGCAGGCTCGTCTATATAACTTAGATGTCGTGACTTTTTTTTTAATAAGATTAAGATCAATTCCAGATATAAATAAAAGTATTAGCATATACGGTAAAGCGACAGCCGCAGGGGTGAGAGCAGCTTCCACTTGCAGCAATTTTCTTTTTGCACACGGCGTTTAGTTTAGCGTTTTCCTCACTTGCTTCTGTGAAAAAGTGAACAATACCTGTAGCCGGCCTTGTGGCCGAGCGGTTCTAGGCGCTTCAGTCCGGAACCGCGTTGCTGCTACGCTCGCAGGTTCGAATCCTGCCACGGGCATGGATGTGTGTGATGTCCTTAGGATAGTTCGGTTTAAATAGTTCTAAGTCTAGGGTACTGATGACCTCAGCTGTTAAGTCCCATAGTGCTCAGAGACATTTGAACAATACCTGTGAGTTTATTTAGATTTATTAGTGTTCAATTACGATCTAACGATTGCGATCTTTTTCCCGAGAACAGGGTTCTGTGCTGGCATGACATTCTAGTGAAAAGTAGCAAAATGAAAGATTTCGGGTCCTAACGCAGACGATCCAATCAGCACCGACCGACCGCCGTGCCGTCCTCGACCAACGGCGTCATTCGGGTGCGGAATGGAGGAGCACAGGATCAGAATCCCGCTATCTCGGCAGCTGTCGGTTTTCAAGACCTATGAACCGCTACTACTCGCTTAAGTAGCTACTCAGTTAGCCTCGCGAGGCTGAGTGCACCCTGCTCCAGTCCTCCCACCAAGGGAAAATCCATGGCAGTACAGGGAATCGAACACTGGTCCTCCGAACAGCAACCGGACATGTAGTGAAAATTAGTTGTTTATATATGTGTTTTCAGTAGTGTTACTCAATTTCAAAGAGGTTGCGCATTTCACGATATTTAATATTGAATGAAGACTTCGTAGAGCAGATTTTCGTGCTAGTTATTATTTTTCTTGTTTATATTTTGCGTCGTTTGCAAATTTTAGTAGTGCCACAGTCGAATAATTATACGCCATTCTGCAGTTTCCATGTTCTTTCTCAATTCGTTAATTTTTTTCGTGGTTTTATACAGTTTTTGGATACGTGTTTTCTTTTTTGGAACACAAAAGAGAACAGGCTGCTGTCCAGAAACAGCTAGAAGCTACGTTTGCCACAGTTGACAGCCTTCAGGCTGCAGGGACAGTTGGTCACCAACGACGAAAGCTGTGACGGCTGTGGTACCGCTGGAATCCCAAGGAAGCTCCCGATCCATACTATCTGACCGATTTGCCCTCACTCGAGGAAGAGTGACAGACAATGGTGGGTCCACGTATCGCAGGAAGGAGGTGCAAAATTGGAAGCAAGAGTGCACAGCTGCACTCTTACATCCCCACAATACGTCCAAAGTGCTACCCATTGTTGACTACACATCTAAACCAACACAGGACGTCTCGTCTGTTCGGCCACTGGGAGATTTTCCTGCTAAATCTGAACAAGAGCAGAGGATGACCTCTGACAGCTCCAACATTAGACAGGTAATGGGGCCATTCATGGAAATAGCAGGCATGTAGGAAAGCAATAGTATTACACAAATCGTAGCTCATGTCAGCATGAATGACCTTCGCCATTTGGGTTTGGGCTTTGAGGCTATCAAATGGCTCTGAGCACTATGAGACTTAACTTCTGAGGTCATCAGTCCCCTAGAACTTAGAACTACTTAAACTTAACTAACCTAAGGACATCACACACATCCATGCCCGTGGCAGGATTCGAACCTGCGACCGTAGCGGTCGCGCGGTTCCAGACTGTAGCGCCTAGAAACGCTCGGCCACCTCGGCCGGCTTTGAGGCTATCCCCAAATCCTTTAATCACTTACCTGGATTGGTGAAGGGATCTAGCATCACATGCGTGATGCTAGCTCAGTTCACCTTCTGTGTTACGGTACCTACAGTCTATCACTGTTCTCGGGTTTGGAGCCTAGTGGAAGGTCGATTGTGAGATAATCTCGAACGCGAAATTTTCGACTTACGCTGTAGCATGGAACATTGTAGGGTCCGCTCAATAGGTGCGTACTACATCAAGGAAGCGGCTACCAGCTTGACTTCCGGCAGGCACTCGATACAGTTCCCTACTGTCGTTTAGTGAAAAACATACGAGACTACCAAGTATTGGGTTCAAAACTTACCTGCCGAAAAAGCTAAACTCCTCATTCTTAACAGGACGAAATCACGTGACGTAAAAAGTGACTTATAGAGTACCCCAAGGGAGTGTTAGAGGGCTATTGCTGTTTAATCTAGTTGGCACCGCAATCTCCATAAGGTTGACTGCTGACGATTCTGTTGTTTATAGGACGGTTGAAACGCTAGATGACTGTGTTAAATGCAAGTCTTCCTGCAGCAAGACCGCTACGGTCGCAGGTTCGAATCCTGCCTCGGGCATGGATGTTTGTGATGTCCTTAGGTTAGTTAGGTTTAACTAGTTCTAAGTTCTAGGGGACTAATGACCTCAGCAGTTGAGTCCCATAGTGCTCAGAGCCATTTGAACCATCTTCCTGCATTTTGCTACAGAGAGAGTGGATCAAAGTGTGGAGACAACGCGAGAAATGCATGTCTGAACATAAATGCAGATGCTAGGGAAGCGTGACTAAACGCGTTGCAAGGATCAGTCGTTGTCAGCAAATCGTCCCGTGCAGTTGTGAGTGCGATATGTTGGAGTGTTATGATGGTGTTCGTATCGTTGGTGCTTCCACAACAAACGTAAACGAAGAAGAGATTAGAGCCCACACAGAAGCATACCGACAATCCTTCTTTCCACGAACTATGCGAGACTGGAATAGAAGAGAGAACCGATAGAGGTACTCAGGGTACCCTCCACCACACACCATCAGGTGGCTTGCGGAGTATGGATGAAGATGTAGAAGAGGCACCGTACCGAATATTTACAACACATTCAGGAAAAGCGGAAAATATAATCTGCTAAGACACGACCCGAACAAAAGTATGTGTCTAGTGATCGTGATAGATGGGCATTGGAGGGCACGGTATTGAAAAATGAGGGGATTACAGCTGCAGAAGTCACTGCAGAACTGAATGTAGCACTCGCGAACCCCGTCAACACAAAAAAAAAGAAAAAATCCACGAAGGCAGCAGGAAATTGCAGGGCGAGATGGAATCCCAACAGCAGTCATAATTCCTGAAAATGCTCTTAACAGGGAAATGCGATGGTGAAGCCATAAAAGAAGGACTCTGGAACGACGGATGAAAGTCATTTGGTCGGTTGAGTCTTGTTGTACACTGTTTACAACTTCTGGCCGAGCTTATGTACCAAGAGTGAAACATGACGGGGATTCGGTGATGGTTTGGGCAGCCTTATCGCAGTATTCCATGGCCTCCGTGGTTTCTCCACAAGGTCGCGTTCATTTTGGCTGATGAAGTCCATCCCGTGGTACACCGTATGCTTCCCAGTGATGATACTGCGTCCCAAAACGACAGGGTCTGTAATCACACAGGACGCATTTTCCAGGACTGCTTTTGTGGGCAAGAGGATGAATTGTCGCATCTTGCTTGGCCACCAGTCACCATACCTGAACATGACTGAGCCTCTGTGGTCTACTTTGGAGAGAAGGGTGCACGATCACCATCCATCTCCAGCATCGTTTCCTGAACTTGCCGCTATTTTGCAGGAGGAATGGTATAGCATTCCCTTGAAAACTATATAGCACACGTATTTATTCATTACGAGGCGACTGGAAGCTGTTTTGAATGCCAACGGGTTTCCTACACCGCAATGAGGATGGTAATGTGTTGTGTTTTCGGTGTCACCAAATTTCTGTCTAGCCTCTGTACAATTGGCTGTAGGAAAATCAGTTACCAGGCTGAGGTACATAGGAAGAATGTTAAGGAAATGTGGAAATGTTCTTCGTGCACCACTGGCTTATAATCCACTTGTTCGAACGTTTATTGACTGTTGCTCATCAGTCTGGCGCCCTTACCAAGTTGGACTAATAGAAGACACAGAGGAGATCTTACGAAGCGTGGCGCGTTTCGTTGCGAGATCGTTTACTGACAAGGGGAGGCCGCCAATTGTGAAATTCAGATTCGATTCATACTGCGCATAATAAAAGCTCATGGGCAGAGGTGTAATGCGGCAAAGCACCAAGATGCACCTCTCAGCCATTGTTGAGTAAATCGACAGTTAAAAGAAACCGTTGAGGTGAAATACTCTCTACGATTAATGATTTTCTACAGCGTCGTGGCGCAGCGGTAAGCGCTCGGGTTCGTAATCCAAAGGTCGCCGGATCGAATCTCGCGCCATGCAATTTTTTTTATTATTAGTTTTTTGTAATTCAAATATATATATATATATATATATATATATATATATATATATATATATATATATATATTAATAAATTGCTTATGCATGTTGGTGAAGGCGGATCGCTCTCCAGTTGTTCCGCCTCCATTTTTCCGTTTTTTTTAACAACAAATATATATATATATATATATATATATATATATATATATATATATATATATATATACATTTGAATGACAAAAAACAAATACAAAAAAAAGGTTGCATGGCGCGAGATTCGATCCGGCGACCTTCGGATTACGAACTCGAGCGCTTACCGCTGCGCCACGACGCTGTAGAAAATTGTTAATCGTAGAGAGTATTTTACCGCAACGGTTTCTTTTAAATCGATTTTCTCGACAACGGCTGAGAAGTGCATCTTGGTGCTTTGTCACATTACACCTCTGGCCATGGGCTATTATTATGCGCAGTATGAATCGAATCTGACTTTCACAATTGGCGGCCTCCTCTTGTGAGAGCGATAGAGTTATAGCGATGCTGAACAAACTCCAGTGACGATACCACAAGAGAGCTGGTGTGCACCATAGAGAGGTTTACCGTTAAAATCCTGAGAAGACTCAGGAAGCATACTACTTCCTCTTAAGTGCATCTCGCGAAACGACCACGACGAGAAAAGGAGAAAAATTAGAGCTCACTCGGAGGTTCAGCGCCTATGAAGGTTTCCACGAACAAATTGCGAATGGAACAGGGGAGGGAGGAAATAGTAGTGGTACCACAAGCACCATCAGCCAAACAGCGTAAGGAGTACTGCGTAATATAAATATGGATGTACATGTAGATGTTGATGAAGACAGTAGACTGTGCGTCACAATTGGTATAAACTAGTGTTATAAATTAGGAACAGTGTTGACTCTATCAATGAGCTTGACAAATGGATAGAGGCAGATGCACTGTCATCACCGAGAACGTAATTCACTTTCACGGCATTAACACACGTTCGCGCACACCGGCACCCGCACACGCACACACAAACACACACACACACACACACACACACACACACACACACACAAACCACACAGACACTAGACTGAACCTTTAAAGGGCTATGACGACACGGAGTATGTGATTACACACAGTCAAGTCACATTAATGTAACCGCCGCCTACGTTCAACGCAAACGTGCAATAACCATTCACAGACGGCAGGTGCACCACTAGCACTGGAGGTATATAAAGCGTGTCAGGACACGCAGAAAACAGTGCAAACGTTGTCATAATGCGGAAACGGAGTGATTTATCTGACGCCCAAAAGGGCTTGATCGTTGGCTTTCCTGTCATCCATAGTCCAGTGGCGACACTCTTTGCATCGCCTCGAACATCACCTACGTCTACATCTACATCTACATGGATACTCTGCAAATCACATTTAAGTGCCTGGCAGACAGTTCATCGAAGCACCTTCACAATTATCTATTACCCAATCTCGTACAGCGCGCGGAAAGAATGAACACCTATATCTTTCCGTGCGAGCTCTGATTTCCCTTATTTTATCGTGGTGATCGTTCCTCCCTATGTAGGCCGGTGACAACAAAATATTTTCGCATTCGGAGGAGAAAGTTGGAGATTGGAATTTAGTGAGAAGATTCCGTCGCAACGAAAAACGCCTTTCTTTTAATGATGTCCAGTCCAAATCCTGTATCATTTCTGTGACACTCTCTCCCATATTTCGCGATAATACAAGACGTGCTGCCTTTCTTTGAACTTCTTCGATGTACTCCGTCAGTCCTGTCTGGTAAGGATCCCACACCGCGCAGCAGTATTCTAAAAGATGACGTACAAGTGTAGTGTAGGCAGTCTCCTTAGTAGGTCTGTTACATTTTCTAAGTGTCCTGCCAATAAAACTCAGTCTTCGGTTAGCCTTCCCCACTACATTTTCTACCCGGCCGAAGCGGCCGTGCGGTTCTAGGCGCTGCAGTCTCGAATCGCGAGACCGCTACGGTCGCAGTTTCGAATCCTGCCTCGGGCATGGATATGTGTGATGTCCTTAGGTTAGTTAGGTTTAACTAGTTCTAAGTTCTAGGGGACTAATGACCTCAGAAGTTGAGTCCCATAGTGCTCAGAGCCATTTGAACCAACAACATTTTCTGTGTGTTCCTTCGAATTTAAGTTGTTCGTAATTGTAATATCTAGGTATTTAGTTGAATTTCCGGCTTTAAGTTTAAGTTTAACGAAGTCCTTTTTAGCACTCATGTGGATGACCTCACACTTTTCGTTATTTAGGGTCAACTACCACTTTTCGCACCATTCCGATATTTCTCCTAAATCGTTTTTCAGTTTGTTTTGATCTTCTGATGACTTTATTAGTCGATAAACGTCAGCGTCATCTGCAAACAACCGAAGACGGCTGCTCAGATTGTCTCCCAAATCGTTTATATAGATAGGGAACAGCAAAGAGCCTGTAACACTACCTTGGGGAACGCCAGAAATCACTTCTGTATTGCTCGATGACTTTCCGTCAATTACTACGAACTGTGACCTCTCTGCCAGGAAATCACAAATCCAGTCCCATAACTGAGACGATACTCCATAAGCACTGACTACAGAAATGCGTGGCTTATGGTGAGCTGGTCGGCCATCGTATCCCTTTTTTTTTTTTTTTTTATCTCCGTACGCACAGTCATTGTGGCAGCTGTACGGCTGGTATCACTTTAGGACTCAGCAGCGATTCCTTCAGCTGATTTCGTGCAGTTTTTTACAAGCAGGTCGGACTATGGGAGGCCAGCCCACTTCAGGATTGTTGTTGTCCACAAACTAGATGCTGATTTGTGATAGAGAATACTCTCATGCTGATAAAGCCATCGTCTCCCAATTGTTGCTCTACAGTACGCAGTAAACGCTGCTGTGAAATGTATCATGTCCTTCCGCATTTAGCTTCTTCTTCAGAGCAATAAGGAGATTACATTCCAGTCACAAAAACATCTATGTTTGTAACGCTGCCACCTCCGTATTTCACTGTTGGCACATGACGGCATGTAACATTCTCCAGGCACTCGTCAAACATGAACGCTTCCATCCGATTGCTGCAGGATACAGCATGACTTGTCAGTCCAAATAGCGCGTTTCCTGTCATCTACTGACCAATGGCGTCGCTTTTTACATTACGTCAAGCGTCATTTAGCACTGACTACAGAAATTGTGGCTTATGATAAGCTGCTCGGCTATTGTATTCTATTCCTTCCTACACACAGTCGTTGTGCCAGCTGGACTCCTTGTAACACTTTGGAACTAGCGAGTTATTCTATCTGCTACTTTCATCCGACTTCTTGCCACCACTCTCAGCAAAGCTCGACGGTCGACGTCTGCCAGTGTACGAGGTCTACTTAGCGTTGGTTTTATTGTGGCTGTTCCTTGGCGTTTCCACCCCACAATCACATCACCAACAGTTGACTCTGGTAGTTTTAGACGGCATGGAATTGTTACTCAGTTGAACACCTAACGAGTTGTCTACGTTCGAAATACTGCGCTCTGCTGACAGACCCATTAGGTCGTTACTGCTTCTGTACTGGTAACATTATAGCTCAGGCCCCTTTTTATATATTTCGTGACATCTAGTGGACAATTATTCCACCTTACGTTGGGGTGTGCGGTTACTCTTCCTCAGGTAACGTGGTGCTGATGGCAGTGGCACCGCCTAGTGTGCTGCACCCTTGACGCCGAGCAGTCGCGAAACACGATAGCCTCACGTCTAGCGGCCAAAATAGGCGTCCTGTTGCAGCACTTAGACTCGTGAAACAGCTCCCTCTCACTTACTAGCTACAGTAATGTTGAATTTAAATAAGTGTGAAACCGGTGTTGCACTGAATAGGACGGAAGTAGAAATGGCAAACAGTTCAGTGAGGTTTCCGGCAGTTTACAACTATTATGTTTAATTGTCCATCAAATATCGGTACTCCACGGAGAAGCCATTTTAATTATTTCACATGATCCGATTCATTATCCATCTCTCATCCATTCGTCCAATTGTTAATAACCTACTAATTGGCATATTTATGTCATGTATTTTTAAAGAGAGGAAGGCAGGCGTATTCCTTTTTGGAAGCGGTGGGCTACACATAAATTTTCAGGTTATTTTTGATGTTTGCTCTCATCCTAATGATCATTTACTTGTAATCGAGAATGTCAGCGGTCATAGGCAATCCGCAGACAATATCCCTTGCAGGCAGGGACGAAAAGTTAGTTGATAGTTTCCGGAATTGATCATGGCCTCTAAGCTCGGAAGTTTCGCCAGAAATTAATTATAAGATGCAAATTAAACGTTGATGAATCCAAATCCATATAAAGTAAAATTTGGCTGCACAGATGCATTACACTCTGTAGATCGTTATCTGTCTACGTGGTCTGCAATACAACGAGGTGACAAAAGTCATGGAACACCTCCTAGTATCGTGTCAAACCTCCTTTTTCCCGGAATAGTGCAGCAAACCCCCCATGAACCATGGACCTTGCCGTTGGTGGGGAGGCTTGCGTGCCTCAGCGATACAGATGGCCGTACCGTAGGTGCAACCACAACGGAGGGGTATCTGTTGAGAGGCCAGACAAACATGTGGTTCCTGAAGAGGGGCAGCAGCCTTTTCAGTAGTTGCAGGGGCAACAGTCTGGATGATTGACTGATCTGACCTCGTAACATTAACCAAAACGGCCTTGCTGTGCTGGTACTGCGAGCGTCTGAAAGCAAGGGGAATCTACAGCCATAATTTTTTCCGAGGACATGCAGCTTTACTGTATGATTAAATGATGATGGTGTCCTCTTGGGTAAAATATTCCGGAGGTAAAATAGTCCCCCATTCGGATCTCCGGGCGGGGACTACTCAAGAGAACGTCATTATCAGGAGAAAGAAAACTGGCATTCTACGGATCGGAGCGTGGAATGTCAGATCCCTTAATCGGGCAGGTAGGTTAGAAAATTTAAAAAGGGAAATGGATAGGTTAAAGTTAGATATAGTGGGAATTAGTGAAGTTCGGTGGCAGGAGGAACAAGACTTTTGGTCAGGTGATTACAGGGTTATAAATACAAAATCAAATAGCGGTAATGCAGGAGTAGGTTTAATAATGAATAAAAAAATAGGAGTGCGGATTAGCTACTACAAACAGCATAGTGAACGCATTATTGTGGCCAAGATAGACACAAAGCCCATGCCTGCTACAGTAGTACAAGCTTATACGCCAACTAGCTCTGCAGATGATGGAGAAATAGATGAAATGTATGACGAGATAAAAAAAATTATTCAGGTAGTGAAGGGAGACGAAAATTTAATAGTCATGGGTGACTGGAATTCGTCAGTAGGAAAAGGGAGAGAAGGAAACATAGTAGGTGAATATGGATTGGGGGGAAGGAATGAGAGAGGAAGCCGCCTTGTAGAATTTTGCACAGAGCATAAATTAATCATAGCTAACACTTGGTTCAAGAATCATAAAAGAAGTTTGTATACCTGGAAGAATCCTGGAGATACTAAATGGTATCAGATAGATTATATAATGGTAAGACAGAGATTTAGAAACCAGGTTTTAAATTGTAAGACATTTCCAGGGGCAGATGTGGATTCTGACCACAATCTATTGGTTATGAACTGTAGATTGAAACTGAAGAAACTGCAAAAAGGTGGGAATTTAATGAGATGGGACCTGGATAAACTGAAAGAACCAGAGGTTGTACAGAGTTTCAGGGAGAGCATAAGGGAACAATTGACAGGAATGGGGGAAAGAAATACAGTAGAAGAAGAATGGGTAGCTCTGAGCGATGAAGTAGTGAAGGCAGCAGACGATCAAGTAGGTAAAAAGACGAGGGCTAATAGAAATATTGAATTTAATTGATGAAAGGAGAAAATATAAAAATGCAGTAAATGAAGCAGACAAAAAGGAATACAAACGTCTCAAAAATGATATCGACAGGAAGTGCAAAATGGCTAAGCAGGGATGGCTAGAGGACAAATGTAAGGATGTAGAGGCTTGTCTCACTAGGGGTAAGATAGATATTGCCTATAGGAAAATTAAAGAGACCTTTAGAGAGAAGAGAACCACTTGTATGAATATCAAGAGCTCAGATGACAACCCAGTTCTAAGCAAAGAAGGGAAGGCAGAAAGGTGGAAGGAGTATGTAGAGGGTTTATACAAGGGCGATGTACTTGAGGACAATATCATGGAAATGGAAGAGGATGTAGATGAAGACGAAATGGGAGATAAGATACTGCGTGAAGACTTTGGCAGAGCACTGAAAGACCTGAGTCGAAACAAGGCCCCGGGAGTAGACAACATTCCATTAGAACTACTGATGGCCTCGGGAGAGCCAGTCATGACAAAACTCTACCATCTGGTGAGCACGATGTATGAGACAGGCGAATTACCCTCAGACTTCAAGAAGAATATAATAATTCCAATCCCAAAGAAAGCAGGTGTTGACAGATGTGAAAATTACCGAACTATCAGTTTAATAAGTCACAGCTGCAAAATACTAACGCGAATTCTTTACAGACGAATGGAAAAAATGGTAGAAGCCGACCTCGGGGAAGATCAGTTTGGATTCCGTAGAAATGTTGGAACACGTGAGGCAATACTGACCTTACGACTTATCTTAGAAGAAAGATTAAGAAAAGGCAAACCTACGTTTCTAGCAGACTTAGAGAAAGCTTTTGACAATGTTAACCGGAATACATTCTTTCAAATTCTGAAGGTGGCACAGATACAATACAGGGAGCGAAAGGCTATTTACAATTTGTACAGAAACCAGATGGCAGCTGTAAGAGTCGAGAGACATGAAAGGGAAGCAGTGGTTGGGAAGGGAGTGAGACAGGGTTGTAGCCTCTCCCCGATGTTATTCAATCTGTATATTGAGCAAGCAGTAAAGGAAACAAAAGAAAAATTCGGAGTAGGTATTAAAATTCATGGAGAAGAAGTAAAAACTTTGAGGTTCGGCGATGACATTGTAATTCTGTCAGAGATAGCAAAGGACTTGGAAGAGCAGTTGAACGGAATGGACAGTGTCTTTAAAGGAGGATATAAGATGAACATCAACAAAAGCAAAACGAGGATAATGGAATGTAGTCAAATTAAGTCGGGTGATGCTGAGGGAATTAGATTAGGAAATGAGACACTTAAAGTAGTAAAGGAGTTTTGCTATTTGGGGAGTAAAATAACTGATGACGGTCGAAGTAGAGAGGATGTAAAATGTAGACTGGCAATGGTAAGGAAAGCGTTTCTGAAGAAGAGAAATTTGTTAACATCGAGTATAGATTTAAGTGTCAGGAAGTCGTTTCTGAAAGTATTTGTATGGAGTGTAGCCATGTATGGAAGTGAAACGTGGACGATAACTAGTTTGGACAAGAAGAGAATAGAAGCTTTCGAAATGTGGTGCTACAGAAGAATGCTGAAGATAAGGTGGGTAGATCACGTAACTAATGAGGAGGTATTGAATAGGATTGGGGAGAAGAGAAGTTTGTGGCACAACTTGACTAGAAGAAGGAATCGGTTTGTAGGACATGTTTTGAGGCATCGAGGGATCACAAATTTAGCATTGGAGGGCAGCGTGGAGGGTAAAAATCGTAGAGGGAGACCAAGATATGAATACACTAAGCAGATTCAGAAGGATGTAGGTTGCAGTAGGTACTGGGAGATGAAGAAGCTTGCACAGGATAGAGTAGCATGGAGAGCTGCATCAAACCAGTCTCAGGACTGAAGACCACAACAACAACAACAGTGCAGCAAATCGACGCGGCTTGAACTCAACAAGTCGTTGGCAGTCCCCCCAGAAATATTAAGCCATTCTGGCTCTACAGCCTTGCCCTGCAGAATTTTGTGCACGATCTGACCTCTCCATTATCTCCGTAAACGTTCTGTTGGATTCATGTCTGGTGATCTGGGTGGCCAAATCATTCGTTCAAATTGTCCACGATGTTCAAACCAGTCGCGAACTATTGTAGCCTGGTGACATGGCACGTTGTCATCTATAAAAGTTCCATCATTGTTTGGGAATGTGAAGTCCATGAGAGGCTGCAAATAGTCTCCAAGTAGTCGAACATAACCATTTCAAGTCAATGATTCATTTAAACACAGCCCGTGCCATTATGGTGTCACCAGTACTTTGGACGGTGCCTTGTTGACAACTTTGGTCCAAGGCTTCGTGGGGTCTGCGCCACACTCGAACCCTGTCACGAACTTTTACCAACTGAAATCGTACCAACTGAAATCGGGACTTATCTGACTAAGCCACGGTTTCCCAGTCGTCAAGGGTGCAAGCTATATGGTTACGAGCCCAGGAGAGACTCAGCAGCCGATGTCACGCTGTTAGCGAAGGTTCTCGCGTCGCTCGTTTGCTGCCATAGACCATTAACGCCAATTTCGCCGCGCTGTGCTAACGGATACATTCGTCGTACGTCACAAATTCATTTCTGCGGTTAATTCATGCAGCGTTGCTTGTCTGTTAGCACTGACAACTCTACGCGAGAACCATTGGTCTCGATTGTTAAGTGATTGCTGTCGGCCACTGCGTTGTCCATGGTAAGAGGTAATGCCTGAAATATGTTATTCTCTGTACACTCTCGGCACTGTGTATGTCGGAAAACTGAATTCCCTAACGATTTCCGAAATGCAATGTCACATGCATCTAGCTCAAACTACCATTCCGCGCTCAAAGTCTTCTTGTTGTGCGGCCATAATCACGCCGGGTACCTTTTCACATGAATCACCAGAGTACAAATGACAACTCCGCCAATGCATTGCCCATTTACACTTACTGTACGCGATACTACCGCTATCTGTATATGTGCATAGCGATACCACGGCCAATGCGGGGTTACGTACGTACCCAGACGAAGGGTGGACGCGTCACGGATATTTCCTACTTCTGTGAGTTTGACAATAAACGGCGTGTTTTTCAAAGTGCAGGCAAGCTGTGAATGTACCGGTGACGCTGCAAGGTGGGCCGCGAGACGGCGTCTGAGGCCCCCGCCTTGGTCTGTCGCCAGGGGCAGGTAGCAGGTGGGAGGGAAGCGTGCGTGACTCACGACTCCAGTTTGTCTGGCGGCTATTTCGCTACGGCTTTGCTCGCCAAGCTCAGGCGTCACTCATCTGCACTCTGCGTCCACCAGAATGTAAAAACGAAAGAGTGGAAGGTACACAGAATTGGAGATGCGGTTATTTAGAGCTTAATTAAAGCCAGCAACGTTACAAATGTGATTTGGTGTGACAGGCTACTGAGTTTCCATCAGTAGCCCTAAGTTTTTTTCGATATAAAACTCTGCTCAACTTCTACTTAAAAAAAGAGTACCTTTGTTTTAAAGCCACTTTTAATGATCTGCAAAGGTTTACGTTTAGAAAATTACATAGGGTGATACAGAACTTCACCGACAAATTTTTAGAGGTTGTTCAGGTATACCTTCTCAATATGTATAAGGGAGTTCCACTGTCTCCAGTGGCTCAGTAGAGTTTTTGCATTTCGTTGGCTTTCTTGCCCCAATTAGCTTTGTATCTGTATTGAACTGAAAATAGTACACAAGACTGCAAATGTCGACGGTATGTGACACCAATGGACTTCTCCTTCTGGGACTTTGTGAAAATAGCGTTGCCACATTTCCAAAGGAAAAAAGCGAGAGGGGTGAGATGTTACAATCTATGTTTCTGAAGCACAACGGCTAATTTCTTTAAAAAAAAAAAAAAAAGCATTTCTTGCTTCCTAGAACTTATTTAACTCATTCTTCGATTTGATGTTAGCATAGTATTGAGAATAAGTGAGATCTTTATACATATAACTGTCTATCAACAAATTCTTTAGACATTGTACAGAACGTCTGTTTCTTTCATCAGTCCAGTGTATATTTAATAGGAAAAATATACTCTACAGCTGCATTGGGAGCAGGGATTGCAAAAAGTGTTAGTTTTCAATAGTTCTGATTACTCATCTCCAGAACCATGTTCCTGAAATTATACCATATATCAGATAATGCTTTCTCTAAAACTGTTGATCTGTTTTCGAATTTGAGCTGTTCGCTTAGAAACATTTTAAGTGATTTACCTCCTCCACGTTTAGGCATAATCGAAACGTTCTCTACGATCACAACACCTAATATCAATGACAACGCCATGACCATGGCCACTCGATGCGCTGTAAGCTGCTCTAGAGAAGGGTTTCCCCAACTTCTCCTCTGACGGAACACTTTGATACTCCTGCTATTTTGATGGAACACCGTGTTTATTTTAAAGGTTAAGAATATTATAAAAATGGCAAAAACTTGTTTGGTTCAGTGATTATTCTAAATCATAACTAATAACACAGAAATTATAATAGAATTTTAAAAAAGTAATTAGTATCGTCAAAATGATGAAGAAGAAAAAACGCCATGTTGTTAATAGTTTTTCGTGGAGCACTAATTCACTTCCCGCGGAACAGCAGTGTTCCGCTGAACTCAGTTTGGAAAACCCTGCGTGTAGAGGTGTGGAGCAGAAAATCAAGTCACCGTGACATGACAGTCGATGATCACTTGAAATGTTGCCATCCTGCCTTTTATCCCTCCCGATTTATCCCCAGTTTAAATTTTAGCCCGCTAGACAACAATTGACACCACAGAACAACAACTTGACATGCAAGTTCAAAAACTGAGATTTTTTTACTCTATTTTAAATTTATAACCAAAGGCTGAAACAGAGCATTAAAAACCGGGTGGAATCCAGATAAACCAGGTAACTTGCTAACCCTATATGAAGATCCTAGTTTACTAGACTCCTGCCGATATTCGCACGAAAATGGTTGCTAGGATTATCGCAGCAGAAGAAGTAGTACACGAAACTCCTGGAATTCTTGAGTGTGTAAAACAGTCGATGGTGCGTCCCTATACGTCCTGCCGTCATCAGGGTAGTCGAAATTTTGAACAATACCTGTAATGGAACAGTTCTGTACTGTAGACTGACAGAACAGACTGAACACGCTGTACGCAGTTCGTCCGAGTGTTGTTATTACTGTGTGCTGTGTGTTGCGTGTTGCATATTACAGGCTTCTTCACTAAAAAATGGTTCTAAGCACTATGGGGCTTAACTTCTGAGGTCATCAGTCCCCTAGACATAGAACTACTTAAACCTAACTATCCTAAGGACATCACAACATCCATGCCCGAGGAAGGATTCGAACCTACGATCGTAGCAGCTGCGTGGTTCCGGACTGAAGCACTTAGAATCTCTCGGCCACAACGGCCGACCTTCTTCACTACTGTGAAGGTTTTTACATAGAAACTAGAGTAATTGTAGTAACAAATCGAATAAGTCATGATGCCGTTACTACACTGTAAAGAGCCACCAGACACCGTCGGCTCCTTATAGTGAAATGCTTGCAAGGTATTACTGAACAATCTCTGGAATTTTATCGGTGAAGTTCTGGTTCACGCTGTATAGCGAAATTTTGCCGAATTTTCTTAACGTTTAATACAAGACTGAGGGAAAAGTGTTACGAGACTGAGACGGCCACTCTAGGCAGCGAAATGCTTGCTTTGGAAGATACTCATAATTGTCCACGTAACAAGTCCTGTGTGGTCAACTGCGGACGGTATGTAAGGATCAAATATCGCCTCTGTACACATCCGCACAGTCGAACTGAGACATGGAAAAATATGGAGGGCAGCTCCTACATCTTAAAAATTACTGCTAGTGTTCTTCAAGTAGCGATTTTTCCGGAAGCGGAGCTTTCACGCCATTTATATTGGGGCCCGCGAGATGCTGTGATATAGTAGTTAGTGAGGGAACTTTAAACAACTGACCTCCGTGGTCTTGGGGTTTCGTCGCTTCCTCGAATCCCAGATATTGTTGAGGCGTTTGTTTCACTTAAGAGATGTTGTGATACACTAAATATACCATTAGTTTAGTTTCACTTTGATAAATGAGCACTGTGAATTCATAATACAGTACACAGAACGTTATCGTAACCTTATTGACCACTAAGCTGCAGGTATTAAATTCAAAATGGTTCAAATGGCTCTGAGCACTATGGGACTTAACAGCTATGGTCATCATTCCCCTAGAACTTAGAACTACTTAAACCTAACTAACCTAAGGACATCACACAACACCCAGTCATCACGAGGCAGAGAAAATCCCTGACCCCGTCGGGAATCGAACCCGGGAACCCGGGCGCGGGAAGCGAGAACGCTACCGCACGACCACGAGCTGCGGACTATTAAATTCGTCTCTTTAAATAAAACTATACGTCTGAATAAATACTAGACTGGTTCCTCTGCTCATTATGTATTCTCTGTAAGTATTCACATTGTGAGACAATATTTCATCACTAAAATCATTGTACGCAAAAAAAATCACCAGTTAACAATGCTTCGACACTAAATATTTTACAAGCAGTACAAATTAAATGAACGTCGGCATACATCGATGATGCACGCATATTTCGATTCCGTTCTATTTCGTTAAAATCTCCAGAATGATAATACTCAATTAATCGGCTATTTCCAATTGCGGTAAAACATTTTATTGTTGAGAGAAGCATGACATTTCCGGTGTGCGTATCCAACGGAGCACAAGAGCATCAGGAAAATCTAATTTTGAATACAGATTTGCTACGTATATCAGTTCTAGCTTATTAAATGGTTATTGTGTGTGTGTGTGTGTGTGTGTAAATCACCTCCTCCCCTCTGTTTCTATTACAAGTTCTGGGTGTGTTATCGTCAGGAACTTTCATGCACTTGGTTTCGTTTTCGTTCTTCAAGACTTCGTTATTCGTAGCCTCTCGTCATTACAAGAATGTACTTGGTATCGTTTTAAATGACTGTGGAGATAACACCTTCTTCAACCTGTGGCTCCGTGCATTTGTTTTGGGTCCTTAACTCTTTCGAAAACCACCACACATCCGATTTCTGTTTTGAAATATCTAAAAAATATTTATTTCACTGCTACAAATGTAGTAATGTTCTCCGAGAAGCACTTCTGGAACAAAAGTTCACAAATCTATATAAACTTCAAACGACTTTCTTCTATATATGACACCTGAAGTATTTCACATTCCCGACACCTGAAGTATTTCACAGCGCCGCCTCATCCGTTTCCTTAATGCCTCCTAAGATAGCACTGGAGATAAGGGAACGGAGTGCACCACTCACCAGCTGGTTAATTGGATCCGCTAACTACACTCCGTACAAATGGATGTTCTCTCTGTTTGCTCTGGAATAACTGCGTTTTTCTAGTCACCTCCTACGTTACTACAGGAGATAACCGAAGAAGCGCACTACTCATAGGTTCGGAGTTACTCCGCGGTTAAACGATGAGCTAAGTACTATCCCACACAGACATTCTCTCTCCCCGAGCGATTGCTTTCATTGGTATTTGATTGGTGATGCTTCCCGTCAAACCAAAGCGTGTCTGCTGTAACTTTTCATACTAAACTAGAACACATAAAACACTCCTCCGGTGATCTGCCGTCCTATGCAAATGTTTATGTGCCCCATGGAACTCTTCCTTCGCTGGTAAAAGATAGGACGGATGTGACTGGATGTTTCACACACATCACTTGTACATAAAAGTAGCGAGCATCTCGCATGGCATTGGTCTTGGCGTGTAACAGAACAATTCTTTGAAATGTCTCATTACGCGGCTCCTACGTCTATCAAAATCGCTCAGGTCACTGGCAGATGGCGAGAAATTTATTACAGATGTGTTTATGCGAGCTGTCAGAACTGTGTGTGCTCCACGTAATTTGTGCGAGCTTAGGTAATTATACTGTTAGAGTTAGCACACATTAACGCGATCACCCAAAGTTTCTCTCAGCGTTCCGTCTGTGACCGTGAACTAGATGCTCAAGTCCCACGGCACAACAGTGAAGGCGCTTTCCGGATCGTGGTCGATAACATTCTCCCGATCGTATCTTTGGGAGATTGAGAGATTGATTTGGTCTCAGGCACCTTAAGAACACTTCAGCGTGGAATGTTTCGAAATTAAACTACAGTTTTTCATATAAAATAACAAGGCACACTTGTAATAAACTTGTTCGAAGGTATCAGATATAATTCTGGCTACCAGAATAAATACAGTATCAATTTTCTTCTTAAATTCATTTTTTATGAATTAATTACCGAGGCAGCTTGTCAGTGCAAAAGACGAAAGAATCAAATTAAAAAATCACAGAAAATCTCACTAACCAATGCCTACGTAAAAGTGGGTATTAAATTCGTAAATGTTTTTTTTTCAAACTCTCTTAGCTACCACTCGTAAGTACAGCAATAAAAATCATTAATTTGGCAGCTTCAGTTTCCTCACATGAAAAGTAGACTGAAGGATAGCGTGTGGTCTTCACTCATGTCGCATAGATTGTTGGAAGTGGAGCGACATCTCACTCTTGAAAGCTGTGTGTTGGGGTAGCTTTCTATTCCAGAAGTAGTTTACTGAAATTCTGGAGAAGCTAAATCATAGAACAAAGATTGGAATTTAGCGATGACTTCTCTAGCGGAATAACAGTCACACGAATCGTAACCACAGAAAACATAAGACAAATTTGATGCAGGTACGGTTATTTAGTTATTTATTTTAATTATTTGTTGCTGTTTTTACGTACGACGTGCAACCTAGGGGATATTGCAGGCCACATGATCAGTTATTATTACTGCTATTATTATTACTTTTATTACTTTACTTTTATTACAGGCCACACTACGTTGACAGTCTTCCTTTCCTTATTTTACTAATAATCTTATAATACAGGGCCAGAACCCAACACTACATTACACATCATAAAAATTACTAGTATATCAATGAGAAGAAAGCGATCTAGAAAAGGACGGAAGAGGGAGCAGAGGAAGTAAATAAGAACGATGCTGAAACGGAGGAGAAACGTCTCGTTGATTTCACAGACGTAACAGACGAATACCTATATCAGTTCCGCTTGTATGGGAAAGGAACTGATAGCAGCCCGTTTCCAGAAAGCCTAAATGAAGGACAGTCGGGATTCTGAGAACCTATTAAATAGAAGAGGTATCACTACTTTTTGGGTACTGATTAGTGCTAATAAAGTCGAAAACGACCTACAAACGAAACCGAATCAGGTCTAGAATATTATTGACACTTAGAGATATTTCACTACATTTACATTACGTTAGTTGTATTCTATCGGTGCTAAGGAAATGGGTCTCTGGTATGTGCAGAGAAGTCATGTATGACTATTTCATTTAAGTGTGATACAAAAAAATGACTCAACATTACGAACATAATTGTATCACAATACAACCTAAAACATTGAAATTAAGGGCTTCTGTGAACATAGTCTTTAATGCAGTAGAAGGAATCGCCCAATAGCAAGTTCTTGAATTCAGTCATAACTCCATTACATTACCTGTCAGATATTTAATACGCTCTCGTACTTTCTGAATGCATATGTACCCATACATTTGACGTTTCTACACTAATGTTAAGATCCTGATGTTTTTACAGAGGTTGGTTTTGATCTTAGACATTATATTCATGCTTTACAATTTTTTAGGAAAGGCAAATATTGATAACGACAAAGGACACAAGTGAATATATGCGTCGCTAATCACTTGTCAAAAATACCAAGTTTCTTGGAGAGGCCTCTGCAGAATGTTCTAGAAGCAAAACTAGATGTAACTATATTTAAAACATTTCTGTACACTGAAAATAGTGTCCCTGTAAATTGAGTTTCCTCAAAAAAATGATCCTCTAACTAATATGTGAATGGAAATATGCAGAAGAAATTAGTTTTGTTATTTTGAGCTCTTCTAAACCACCTATTGCAGTAATCACACGTACTATGAATGAGGCTGAACTTATGTTGATTGATTCTGGGATGTGTGTTTTCCAAAGAAAATTATGGTCTATCGGTAGTTCCCAAAACTGAACACTTTCTCCTTGTTTCTCGTTGTTTGAGTAGACAATTTTTACTGGTTTTCGGATTCCTCTGAAAAGTACTGAAATGGAAGTACTGAATTTTGTCAATATTTCATGATAATCCATTTGTCTTGAACGAAGTGCTGATATTTTGGGATATTTCGTAGTCCTTTTTCAGTACAACGTTTGTATTAATTTTTGTCCCTATACTTGTATCACTTGTAAAAGCGACAAAACTTGCACCGAGTGAAAGAGCAAGTGGAAGATTATTTATGTTTATCAGAAACTGCTCAGGATTCAAAAGAAAAACCTGTCATACACCATATAACATTGCTTAAAATTGGCTGATCGACATGGAACTGATCACTTCTGCTTCCTGTCACGCAGATGAGGTAAAGACCATTACCTTCCTGGGAACCTTTTGATTGGGCATATAGTTAACTCAGTCCAAAGCCTTAGCTTGATCATAAAATATTGTCAGTGTTAATAATTCCTGATACATTATCTGTCGAGACAAATATAGTCTCTTCATTTGACAGACGATTTTGAAATCCACATTGTTTATACGGTTAGGTGGTCGCTCTGGAAACGACAGGAGCAGATGAGCAAGCTCAAAAAACTTGCCGTACAGCAGCAACGTGTCTATTAATGTGTTCAGCAACTCTACTGATATACATACAGAAGTGTTTTGGTCGCATTACACTACAAAAGGTTGGAAGTGCAGCTTTGAAGTGTAATAAAAATGCGAAAGATGTGGCAGAACTCTTAAGTATTGGTAGGCTTCATCTGAAGAAAGGATTTAGATATGATGCGGAAACACTGTAGACAGAAGAGTAACTCTATTGTTTTATAATAACTGCAGTGAAATATGATCCGTTAGGGACTTTCTTGAGTAGCTAAGGTGTGAAGCCCCGGTGAAATGCACCGCAGGATGAAACGCCGGTACGGTGATTCACGCCTGCCCTTGCTGTCGGTGTGTGAGTAGTCCAGGTGGTTTAAAAACGGCATCGTTTCGGTGGCAGACGCCCAGCGACCGACAAGACGCAAAGGGTAGTAGTACCAGCAGTGGCAGACACCACGGAGAATCTACCTACAGTTATGAAAGAAATACAGCACATTTAGCTATGCGAGCCAGTTCAGCGCGCCACACTGGTGAGACGTCGCGTTTCCATAAAGGGTCTTAAAAATGATGCCGCGTCAGGTAACTGCACAACTGAAGTAATGAAGCTGTAGTACTACTTGTTGCGTCGACATAAAATGGAAAATAATGGAGTCTTAGTAGCGGTCTCAACGCTCGTACACTTTCACTAGTAGTGGAAAAGTTATAACCTGACAGATCGAAGCACGGAAAATCAAAATGTGGATGGCAGGGTAAAGATTTGAGGTGTCGCCCTCCCAAATAAGAGTCCAGAGTCTTACCACTGCCCCATCTCGTTTGGCCTGCGTAGTAAACATATCAACAGTGATGTTTAGTGACAGATATGCTGATCTTCTTATGAACCCATTCAACCCTGTAATCAACAGCAGTTAACCTGATTTATACATAATGGGTGCCAAAAAAAGTGAAGACGCAAAAGTGAAGTAGGAAAAGAAATGAAAATTCACGAAGTGACAGGGCATGTGATGGTCTTTCAGTGATTACAAAAGCATGCCAAATTTACAAAGAACTTGGCAGTATGAGCCCACTTATCGCTATGACGTTACACTCTGTCTGGCCTTGTTGGGAATAGTGTCATAAAGCCGTTGTTTCCTCTCCTCACGCAAGCTGCATCACTACTCCTGTAACTTGTTTTTGATATCCAGGATACTGGCAACGGGATGGAACTGACGTCCGAACTGGTCCCACACATGTTCTATCGGGAACAGATGTGGCGAATTTGCTAGCCATAGGGGTACTTCAGAATCTCTCAGACAGTTCATAAGGACGTATGATATGTATGATAAGTATTATGTTGTCGAAAAACAGGACGACGACACTGTCGTATGAGAGGTACACATGAAAACGCAGTATACGACGTACCGTTGTGTCGCTGAGTTCCCTCGTTCTCTACCCCCGTGACCTGAAATCACAGCCGAAACCTCCCCACACAATAACGCTGCAACTATCACAGCTGCGCCTCTCCAAAACAATGGAAGAATGGGAGATCTCCCTAGATCGCCGCAATGATCGCCAACGATGGTCATTCTGGGTAGTGTATAATCGCGATTCATCGATGAATACAGCGCGACCCCATTGATCAGCAACCCGTGCTTCCCGGTCAGGGCACCACTCTAAACACAGCTGTTTGGGTTGTGTAAACGGCAGCCTACCCATTGGACAGTAACTCCCTAGTCAGGCTGCTGGTAGTCTCTGACCAAAGGTGCGGTTGACACACAGCGTTGCAGGGGTCCATTACTTTTTCTCAGATGGCAGGCGCTTGGCAGGTGCTTGGTGCTCCTTTATGGTGGTTGCACATCGTCTATTGGAACCTTTATGACGAGTACGCCTGCGCTCACGTTCCCATGCAGTCCACGGCTTGAATGCCTCATAAATCTCGATACTGCAAGATAGAAACAACCAATCAAATGGAAGCCCACCGTGATGGCCCTTTCAAACTCTGTCAGATACTGGTAATGTTGTCTCACAGGAGTGCGCGGCTTCTCTGTGTCATTTACAGTGATCGCTTTACATGTGACGCAGTTCATGTCCCTTATAATGTTCCAGGCCTGATACTAAACACGAACAGCACTAATGCCCTCTGGTGGCAGTCACAGAGAATTGGATCTCTAATCATTTACATGGTGGCGTATGCGTGTACGAAGTTTAATTGACAACCGACCATCTTTTCTGGCTGCTTAAAATTTTTAATTATTCTTCCCTTTCGCCTCACTTTATGCTTGCCAATAGTGTTTCATTAATCAAGACTTATCGTGTGTAGCTCTCTTACCGACATTTTTCCTTTAGTCCATTGGCGTTCCAGTAAATTAAAATAAATGCCCAAAACAAAGAGTGATATGTACTACAACCTCTTGGTCTAAGATCAAACAATGAGGGCGATTAGATAAAGAAACATAGTTGCACACCTATACACGTACCGACATATGCATGAAAATAAATGCAACAACAGAAAATGAAGTGAAAAAACGTTGTATTGAATGTTATATCCTTTCAAAATTTTTCTTCTGCTCCACCAGTAATCAAATAAAACAAAAAAAAAAAAACAACAATCAGCTTCGCAGCAACCCAGGCTTTGTATCTAAATGCTGGATATCGCTCTTCAGGTTGAAAGTGGAGCACTTCCAAGTTATCTCCACAGGTGCGTCAATCTGCTTCTTCGAATTGTATTTAATTTCGACTCAATGCGCTGAGCGCATGTTAGAAATTTTTGAAAGATTTTGCTGTAGTGGTGTCCTAGCTTTTTCTGTATTATCTAATACTCTGAAAATGAATACTCTGCCCAGTCTTTTGTTGATGACTTGTTGTCTCTACCAATATAGGACACGAAATCCCAAAACGAATGTGTAACTGTTTCTTTTGGGGGGCTGGGAATAATCTTTAATACTGTATCATTATCTCTTTCAACGATACACCATTTGTAACGTTCCTGTTAATAAATGCTAGTCTGTTCCTCGTCAAATTCCATATTGGGTATCGCTCCTTTGGATTTGCGACTGAATTCACTACCTGGAATTCTCTACAGGTAGCGGTATATGGTAGAAGTATTTTAAAACTCTTCACCCCAGGACTGTGGAGCAAAATAGACAGTTGCTTTCTGATGGAGTGCCTCCTATTTCTTAAGATTTTCCAGGTTCTTCTTAAGTAAATGGCCAAGCAGTGTTTCCCTCGATGATACAGCCCCCAATCCTCCTTTGCAAAGTGAGTTAGCAGTGACTGCCAATGCACCTTGAACATATTTTGCTGCCAAATTAGGATTGCAATTTTTGTGGGTGGAGGTTATACCGCAGCTACGTGTTGTATCTTGGGTATGATATATCTGTTGACAGAAAATGCTCATTGTATTTTTTCCACTGCTCGCACGCTATTCTGCCTGACTCTTAAACGTACTAATTTTTTTCCTTCCATTTCATTGTTTATATCTGATGGGCTTACAGAAGAATTTTTAATCCTAGTTGCCGACGCATTTCCGCTTTTGGAAACCAGGTCCCCTTCCAGGTCGCCTGGTTGCCACCTAATTTCATTACCGCCAATTTGTGAGCGTTTAAAGTAGCATCACTATTCTGTTCGTAGTTTTAGTAGCCTTAAGGTCCAGTGTTTTCACATTTCTAACTACTGACAGAAGGATTTGGAGGAAAATAATATCGATCCAATGAAGAGGTGAAAATCGCAGAGCACGACTGGGTGGCGCCCAAACGAAAATAATTCATTCGTAAGTCTACTTCTCACTTTCAAAGAAATGAAATACTTATGTTACACATCGCAGAGGCTACCTTGTAAAGTTACGTAATTGCGTTTCTTCTGTATGAAAAAAAAAATTGTTGACCATAATTTAGTTTAGGTTTTAGTTTGATCGATATCTTCACGAAATTTAGAGTATCTAGTAACAGCCTTTGAACCAGCATTTTGCTGCAGTATCTGAACTGATGATGAATCATCGAGAGCCTGACTTAAAGTGTTCTTTGAGATTACGTTCAAACCCTTGTCGAGAAACATATAGCTTCCTCCTACATACATATCGTGTAATGGCCACGACGCTAAAATGAGAGAAACTGCCGCTCACATATAATTTTATTGACAGTCTTTCTTCCCATATATCACCTGTGAACGAAATAACAAAGGGAGGAAATGAGATTAGAACACTATATACATATTGCTCTCCAGCGTATGTATATTGAGGAGTGCAGAAGTGGATGTAGGTGCAACAGAGCATTGACGGCGTTAGTACTGCTGCAATACACGGAGCGATTCCGTGTTGCTGGTACAAACTTTCAGGCATGATGGAGAAGGGTAGATGTTTCAGATTGAGGTGGGGTCCCGGTCCGGAAACGAGCAGAAAGTTATAAGCTAAAATCTTTCTGATACTTCTGGCATTAGAATACATGTTCCGGTACCGTTGTTGCTAAGATTGTGGGGTAGGCAACTTCCAGAGATGGCAGTATGGGCAGAATAAGACGAAATGTCTGGTAAACATGGGTTCTAAGATGCGTACTTTAATAGCTGTGAGCAGCTGTTCATCTTCGATACTGTGAACCACATCTCTTCTACTGCAAGCTCTTTCGGTTTCCATATTTTTCGAGGTGGTAGTAAGCACCAAAAAAAGAAATGTCCCATAAACATAGGCTCTAAGATGCATACCTTAGGAGCTATGGGCATTTGTTCAGTAGAAGAGATGTATTTCACATTATCGAAGATGAACAAGTGCTCATAGTTCTTAAGGTAAGCATCTTAGAACCCATGTTCATGAGACATACTACCACCTCTGAAAGTTGCCTACCACCCAGTCTTAGCAGCAACAGTACCGAAACATGTATTCCGGTTCTGACGTATCACGAAAATTGTCGTTGTTTTCATACCAGGGTCACTTATTTTGGATTGACAGATTTACCATTCTCTATCATCTCTGAAAGTTTGTACCAGCATCACGGAATCTCTCTGTGAAACTAAGTATGTGGACTTCATAGTTTAATATGTAAATTTATATGTTGTTGCTGTTGTTGTGGTCTTCAGTCCTGAGACTGGTTTGATGCCGCTCTCCATGCTACTCTATCCTGTGCAAGCTTCTTCATCTCCCAGTATGTACTGCAGCCTACATCCTTCTGAATCTACTTAGTGTATTCATCTCTTGGTCTCCCTCTACGATTTTTTCCCTCCACGCTGCCTTCCAATACTAAGTTGGTGATCCCTTGATGTCTCAGGACATGTCCTACAAACCGATCTGTTCTTCTAGTCAATTTGTGTCACAAACTCCTCTTCTCCTCAATTATACTCAGTACCTCCTCATTAGTTATGTGATCTAACTATCTAATCTTCAGCATTCTTCTGTATCACCACATTTCAAAACCTCCTATTCTCTTCTTGTCCAAACTATTTATCGTCCTTGTTTCACTTCCATACATGGCTTCACTTCCATACATGCCTAAATTTATATAGGATTACCATTAGGGTTCGTTTCACTTTGTAGCCTTTAAGTCATTGATTCTGATCAGAGCATGCAAAGTCCTGCTCGCATGAACTTTGTCTCGTCATAAAGAAAAGTTAGGAAACAAGTTACAGTTACTTCGACGCCTGCAGATATACTCCGAAATCCACTCAGCATGGCGAAAGTGACTTCACACTGGTATTATCGACTTTCTCTCCTATTCCATTCGCGTATTGCTCGAGGGAAAAGCGACTGCTGTATGCTTCTGTACGTGCACTGATCTCTCTCACCTTATTCGCATAAGCGCCACGCAAGATTTAAAATGGTGGCGGCATAATGGTGCCACAGTCTTCTTTTAATACAGCTTCTCTAACTTGACCCAGCAGGGTTTCGAGGGAACTATGCGGTCATTCTTCCAGCGATTTCTGTTTAAGTTACAGAGGAGGTTCTGTTACATTTCTGTATATGCTGTAACAACCTCTTAAAATCGTTGACCCTGTCTCTGGAATCGTTCGATGTCTACAGTCATGCCTAAATGATGCGGATTTGAACAAAGGAATACTGTCGTGGAACTGATCGCACTATCCTCTTGAAACTACAGACGCCTTTGACTACTCGCCACCACATAGGAAAGGACAGTTGGTAGGAGCTTTCGCACATATTGCAAAGAGATATTCCTCGGTCGTCAGGCAAGTTTAATTTTCAAGTCAAATACGATTTTGTCCCCCTCCCCCTCTCCCCCAAGGTATATTTAGAACATCCGCGGCAGCTGTTATGAATGCCCCCGTAGTATCGGCGCTAAGGACGCGCGGCTCGGAAGCGTCGTCCGGCAGCGCCGGCTGGCACGTCCTGCTGATGAATCAGCGGGCCTGGGGCCAACGCGGCGCCCTGCCAACTCCGCCGACACTGGCCGCTCTTTCAGGGACACCGTCGAGAGGATCCCAGCAGACCTCCCGCCTAGCGCTCCTCTTATCCTACCGCCAGCGCTCCAGTCTTTCCAGACACTGGCCCTTGTGTTACAGTTCCGTTTTCTTGTTACGCAGAAGCCGAGTTCCCACCATGTGGAGAATGATGTGTGCTCGAAGCGCACAAGCAATAGGATGATTCACCTTCTGCGCTGAAAGAGCGGGGATTCCCCCTTCCGTTTGCTGGGCCTGCATATGTGTGGCTCATCGCTTGTGGTTAACTACTGCGCAATACCACGTCTTAAAATTATTAATTTGGCGGCTTAAGCCTACTCACATGAAAAGAAGCCATTTACACAATGTACTGAAGGGTAGTATGTCATCTTCACTGATGTGGCATCGACATGAACATTGTTGGAAGTGGAGCGACATTTCATTCTTGAAAGCTGTGTGCTGGCGTAGCTTTCTTTGCCAGGAGAAGCTCAATCATAGAACAAAGACTGGAATTTAACGATAACTTCTCTAAGGGAATAACAGTCGCACGAATCGTAACCACAGAAAACATAAGACAAATCTAATGCAGGTACGATTATTTAGTTACTTATTTTAATTATTTGTTGCTGTTTTTACATACGTCGTGCAACTTAGGGGATATTGCAATCCACATGCACAGTTATTATTACTGTTATTATGATTACTTTCATTACTTTACTATTATTACAAGCCACACTACATTAATAGTCTTTCTTTCCTTATTTTACTAACAGTTTTATAATAAAGGACCAGAACCCAAAACTGAATTACAGATCATAAAAATTATTAGTATATCAATGAGAAGAAAGCCATCCAGAAAAGGACGGAAGAGAGAGCAGAGTAAGCAAATAAGAATGATGCTGAAATGAGGAGAAACGTCTCGTTGATTTCACAGACATTACAGACGAATACCATATTAGTTCCGCTTGTATGGGAAGGGAACTGATAGTAGCCCGCTTCCAAAAAGCCTAAATGCAGGACAGTAGGGATTCTGAGAACCTCTACTAAAAGGAAGAGGTGCCGCTACTTTTTCGATACTGATTAGTCCTAATAAAGTCGATAATAAGCTCCAAACGAACCGAACCAGATCTGGAATATTATTGACACTTAGAAATATTACAGTACATTTATATTACGTTAGTTGTATTCTATCGGTGCTGTGGAAATGAGTCTCTGGTATGTGCAGAGAAGTCATGTATGACTATTTCATTTAAGTGCGATACAATAAAATGACTCAACATTATGAACATTATTGTATTACAGTGCTCACATTAATCACAATACAACGTAAAACATTGAAATTAAGGGCTTCTGTGAACATATTCTTTAACGCAGTAGAAGGAATAGTCCAATAGCAAGTTCTTGAATTCAGTCATAACTCCAGTACATTACCTGTCAGATATTTAATACGCTCTCGTACTTTCTGAATGCATATGTACTCATACACATACACGTTTCAACACTAATGTTAGGATCCTGAAGTTTTTACAGAGGTGGTTTCGATCTGAGACATTATGTTCATTCTCTACAACTTTTTTAGGAAAGACAAATATTGATAACGATAAAGGACACAAGTGAATATATGCATTGCGAGACACTTGCCAAAAATACCAAGTTTCTTGAGAAGCCTCTACAGGATGTTCTAGAACCAACACTAGATGTAACTATACTTAAAACACATCTGTACACTCAAAATAGTGTCCCTGTAAATTGAGTTTCCTCAAAAAATGATCCCCTAACTAACACGTGGATGGAAATATGCTGAAGAAATTAGTTTGTTAGTTTTAGCTCTTCTAAACCACCTATTGCAGTAATCAAACGTATTGTGAATGAGGCTGAACTTATGCGCTTAATTAATTATGGGATGTGTGTTTTCCAAAGAAAATTATGGTATATCGGTAGGTCCCAAAACTGAACACTGTCCTCTTGTATTTCGTTGTTTGAGTAGAGAATTTTTACTGGTTTGCGGATTCCTGTGAAAAGTACTGAAATGGAAGTACTGAATTTTGTCAATATTTTATGATAATCCATTTGTCTTGAACGAAGTGCTGATATTTTGGGATATTTCGTAACCCTTTTTCAATAAAAGGTAACAGCATCACGGAATCTCCCTGTGAAACTAAGTATGTGAACTTCATAGTTTAATATGTAAATTTATATAGGATTACCATTAGGGTTCGTTTCACTTTGTAGCCTTTAAAAGTCAATAATTCTGATCAAAGCATTGTAAAGTCCTGCTCGCATGAACCTTGTCTCGTCATAATATACAGGGTGAAACGGGTACAAGTGCAGATATTTCTATATGTGGTACCTTAACTCATCAGTGCTCTGGTTGTTTTTTCTCTGCACCAAACAGTCTTCCCACAAACATGACACAAAATGGTTCTAATGGCTCTGAGCACTATGGGACTTAACTTCTGAGGTCATCATTCCTCTAGAACTTAGAACTACTTAAACCTAACCATCCTAAGGACATCACACACATCCATGCCCGAGGCAGGATTCGAACCTGCGACCGTAGCAGCAGCGCAGTTCCTGACTGTAGCGCCTACAACCGCTCGCCCACCCCCGGCCGGCCATGACACAAACTTTACGACCTGATGTTTTCTGCATGGTCGTAACTGCACTATTATGTGGATTATGCCTGTCGGTCTAGACTCACCATTGTGCGTTCTCGCGTCCACACTTCAGCACCCAATCTGTTGTTCAGGAAAATTAAGCACTTTGGGTTGCTCGTGCCACGCATGCTTCGTGGTAGTAACCACCCTAAAAGCATACGACATGTAATAGCTATAGTTATTAGCCTGCAAATGATGTATATACTGATGTAATGTTGTTCAGTACGCCGTCCTCAGTCACCAGTACAAATACCTGCACTTACAACTACCAGTTACAGCCTGTATACAGGATCAGTCAGTTGCCCCTACTGCTGGGTTTAATGTAAACCTCGATGCCTTGAAAAACCACAGGCGAGACTTTTATATTCTCTAGCTTGCTACATGTAAACTATTAGTCCTACAGAAAAGTGAACAGGATCTTTTTGTAAGAAATTTATTGTAGTTAAATTTTGTACTGGTTTGCGTATAGCTGGAGACCACAGTTTGCGAGTTATTCAAGGAAAAAGCGTTTTAAGGTCATTTTGTACGTTTTTCTTGAATAATTCGGAAAATATGGCATCTAGCGAAAACGTATCTCAGCACAAAATTCAACTACATAAAATTTCCTGCATAAAGATCCTTATTATTTCTTCTGTAGTACTAATAGTCTGAGTGTTATGAGCGAGAGAATCTGAAAATCTTACCCGCGGTAGTTGAGGTGTTGCAGGTTGTATAAAATCCGTAAGTATAGGCAGCTGAATCACCAAGCATACAAAAATAATGTACATGTTTAGGTGGATACAAATTTAAAGTATCCAGAGTTCCAAGCCAACACAGTTAATATTTAAGAGGAAATTGAGTTTTTTCATAATTGTGAACTGTGCCACGTTACAGACGCTACAAACCTAAATTTTAATAGTTTGTGAAGTTGAGCAGTAAAACATCGTCCTGAAAAGTATGTTTAACCACTTTATCTATTTTACAAGTTATATATCTAAGTGTGTATTTCCGATATAAAAATAAAAAAAATACAGATTTCCAATAATGTTTGCTTAACGCATAGATTAGAAATGTCAGCACCGTGCGTTATTGTTGTTGTGGACTTCATCTTTGCAAAACTACCGCAATTTATATCCATTTCAACTTGCTTGCTGTATTCGAGCATTGATCTCCTTTTACGATTTTCACCCCCCGCCACATATTTTCTTCCATTACAAAATAGTCCATTCCTCCATGCTTCTGGATATGTGCTGTCAGCCAATCCCTTCTTCTGGCCAAGCTGTACCAGAAACGGAGTTTTTCACCAATTCAATCTACCCACCTAATCTTCGGCATTCTCTTGTAACATCACATTTCAAAACTCCTAAACTCTTCTTGTCTGAAATGCTTCTCCACCACAAGGCTACACTCCAGACAAATACCTCGAGGAAAGACTTTCTGACTTTTAAATTTACGTTAGATGTAAGCAAATTCATCATTTTTTTCAGAAATGCTTTTCGTGCTACAGCCGCTGTGCAATTTGCATCCTCTCTACTTCTGCCATTATCAGCTATTTTGTTGTTCAAATAGCAAACAAACCTCATGTGCTACTTTAAGGGTCCCATTTTCTAATTGAGTCTCCTTAGCATCGCCTGGTCTAATCCGTCTCATTATATTACCCTTGTATTACTTAGGTTTTTGTTAATCACACAACCTCCTCAGAAGACTGCTCTTTCAAGTCCTCTTCTGTCTCAAACAAATTATAAAGTCAGCGTAAATTTTAACATCTTTGTTTCTTCCCCCTGAACTTTAATTTGTTTTCGAAGTTTCTCCGTGGTTTGATTCACATCTTGCTCAGTGTACTATAAACGATAGTAATGCAGAGCCAGTTTTCAAGCTTGTATTAGGTTTTTGCATAGGTTCGTAGCGATTTTGTTTGCATGTTGATATTACGGTTGCTATTTTTATTTATGGATTGTCACTTTTTATCTGAAGCCATTGTTGGTATTTGAGTTTACGTATTGTTATTTTGCCATGTGGAGACGGTGAGTGGAGTTATGGACACTAGAAAATGGAGTCCCAAGCGGAGAAATCTGAACATTTCCGACATATTCTCGTGTTAAAGTTCAGTAGGAGGGTGACAGCAGACAGCAGCGGAGGCAGCCAGAAACATTTTCCACTTGTATGAGGATAATGCCTTTGGACAAAGCTTGGGAAGAAAATGGTTTTCTCATTTTAAGGAGGATCGTTTTGGCATTAGTGACTCTCAGAGTTAAGGAAGACCTTCAGGGTTTGATGAAGATCGTTTAAATGCATTAATCCACAATGACCCACGTCAGTGTAATCGAGAAATGGCAAATGGGATGAACTGTAATCATTCCATCACAATGCGACATTTTCATTCAATGAGGAAGGTTCAAAAATGGGTACCGCATGCTCTCAGTGAAAGTCACAAAAATCTGTGGGCGGCTGTATGCGCATCTCTGCATGCTCGTTGGCGCTGGCCAGTGTGGTCGAACGGTTCTAGGCGCTACAGTCTGGAGCCGCGCGACCGCTACGGTGCAGGTTCGAATCCTGCCTCGGGCATGGATGTGTGTGATGTCCTTAGGTTAGTTAGGTTTAAGTAGTTCTAAGTTCTAGGGGACTGATTACCTCAGATGTTAAGTCCCATAGTGCTCAGAGCCATTTGAACTTTTTTGTTTTTTGTATTTATGCTAACGTACGAAAAAGACAGGAATGGTTGAGCCCAAACGATGGAGCAGCTCACCGTACGAATACCTACGCGCGTCCTCAAAAGACAATGTTATGCATCTGGTGTAACAGCAACGGTGTGGTGTGCTACGAATTTCTTCCCCGAGTTGTGACTATCACTGTTGACATTTATTGTCAACAACTGAATATCCTGCAGACGAAATCCCAGAACAACGATCTGGAAGACTGCACGAAGTGAGACTACATCACGATAACTCCTGCCCGCATTCTGCTACACTGACAAAAAAAAGCTATGCAGGAGTTGGATTGGGAAGTCATTTCGCGTGCACCTTATTCACCTGACCTTGCGCCCTCAGATTTTCATCTTTCCTGCCCTCTCAAGGAACTTCCTTTTCCGATGAAAATGCGCTCCGAACATGTCCCGATGAGTTCTTCGTCTCAAAACCATGATTTCTACAGTCGCGGAATCGAAAAGTTGCCCCAGCTTTGGCAGGCTGTTGTAAATATGAAGGAGAATGCTATTGATGACTAAAGTCTCTGTTATGTGTACCTGTTGTGGTTATTAAACTTACGGAAAAACGCTACCAACTTAATCACCAGTCTAATAATTCTATCAGTTTAAGATACAGGCAGATTTGAATGAGCACTTTAGGAAGTGAAAGTCTGCAACAGAACCATTTGAAAAACTATAGCTTTCTTGTTTATTTGAAAAGAGAACAATAATATCTTCATCGTATCAAGAAAACCTTCCTCTGCTATAAATAATTTGGTATTAACTTAGGTTCCTAATTAGGAAAGCTAGTGAGGCTTTTGTATGAAGTAGGAGAACCTTTCTTAGCCACTAGTATAGGTCTCGCAGTGAGAAAATTGAGTATTCCATCACAAGTCTATTATCAGGTGGTATCCAAATAAGCTTCCCATTACTCACTAAATTTTGCCACGTGACGCAGACATTTGAGTAGACTTTGCTCTTACGTTTCTTGCAAGGATTGAAGTTGACAACATATAGCTTTCAAACATTTTGGGGAGTAATGAAGCACACTTTACACTCACTGGGGCAGTGAACACTCGCAGTTGTCGCATTTTGGGGATCATCGCCGCCAACGAAAATTCACTACGTTACCCTACATACTGAACGCGTCGCTGTGTTGTGTGGTTTCACGGCACAGTTCAAGACTTTTTTTTCTTTGAGGAACACAGTCTCCAAGGACATGCAGCGTGAACGCACACGTTACTGTGATCTGCTTTACCAACATGTGATCCCTGTTCTACGGGAGAGAGGAGCTTTGGACTCTATTTCGATGCACGACAGAGCTACATCTCATACTGATCGTGAGGTCGCTCGGTTGCTTCGTAGCAGGTTTGTAGAAAAACGAATCATTGGCCGATCGTTCCAAACTGCTTAACCACCAAGATCACTAGATATGAATCCTCTCGTGTGGAAGTTAAAATGTGTTTCCTTCAATGGTTAGTGCTTTATTTCTCTTTCGCATGTTCTCAAAAATTTTTCCACAAAGTTTTATTGTCCTACCAGCATTCTTTTTTCGTGGGGGCCCTCTGAACTAACCGGCCAATAATTATTTCAATTAAACAGAGTTGAATATTGGAACACTATTAGATTTTCAACTCTGGGACGTGCCAGATGTTGCTTCTTTGTGTGTTTTGGAAGAGCCTACTTACGACGTGAAGTTAGAAAATACTCAATATACTGTAATTTTACCAAAACTAACTTTTCCTTACTTCTCGAAAGGTACACCTAACTATGAATTACTGCACTACAGGCAGTGTTTTTTAGCCGATGGAGCTAATAGTCCAGAAATGACTGACGATTACAGGTAATGTTTTTACTCTTTTCAGGTTACATATTCAAGTGACCACAGACAGTTGTTGCGTGAGCGAATATTAAATTTGACAATTAAATACTGTTTGGAGTGGAGAGTGAGCACTGCCTACAGTAAACCGGACGTGGTTAAGCTGTGTTCTACTGAACTGTTATTAACTTTACAACCAATAAAGGCAGTACCACCATACAACCATGTCTCTTGACAGCAAAACAGCTTGCATAACGGAGATCTCGTCTGCAGGACTGAAAGCAACAGGGCGACAACCGTATAGCGTGTCAAGCTCTTCGATTCCATCCACAGGCAACAGAGGACCGCACAACAACCACACATATCAGTTGTTTGAAACACTTCTAGGATACTAATCCCAAAATGCTGTATTAACTCGTTCCGCGTTCGCAATACATAAAAGCTTAAGAATAAACGTTTGTAAAGTATGTGAAACAGATTGTAATGGATTAAATAAATACAAGAGATGGAGATAGTAACTTACTATAAAATCTGTTTGTGAAGACTGCAACAAGGACAAATGAGAAAAATGTGTCTGGAAGGGGACAGTATTGAAAGTCTACATCTACATCTACGTGATTACTGTGCTATTCACAAAGTGCCTGGCAGAGGGTTCAATGAACCACCTTCATGCTGTCTCTCTACCGTTCCACTCCCGAACGGCGCGCGGGAAAAACGAGCACTTAAATTTCTCTGTGCGAGTCCTGATTTCTTTTACTTTATCGTGATGATCATTTCTCCCTATGTAGGTGGGTGCCAACAGAATGTTTTCGAAATCGGAGGAGAAAACTGGCGATTGGAATTTCATGAGAAGATCCCGTCGCTACGAAAAATGCCTTTTTTTCAATGATTGCCACTCCAATTCACGTATCATGTCTGTGGCACTATCTTCCCTATTTCGCGATAATTTAAACAGTGGATTGCGATGACGGTTGTAGAGAAGGGAAAGATGCAATGTTTCTTCTGAAGCACTTACTCTTGCAACTGCAAAAAGTGGGCATATATTAATCTGTTTCCTCTTTTCTCTCTCTACAGCTTTTATTTCTTTCTTGTCCGGCCCTGGTAGCTGAATGGGCAGCGCGACGGAATGTCATACCTAATGGCCCGGGTTCGATTCCCGGCTGGGTCGGAGATTTTCTCCGCTCAGGGACTGGGTGCTGTGTTGTCCTTATCATCATCTTTTCATCCCCATCGACACACAAGTCGCGGAAGAGGCGTCAACTCGAAAGACTGGCACCAGGGGAATATATATAACGCACTAGTAAACTATCTGTTCTGCCAAAACATGAATTGATATCGAATGGATATTCAAAGTTTGAATAGGAGTACAAGTTCGCACTCGTTTGAGTTCGGTGGCTGTACCATATACAGGACAAGGTACTTTGTGTGGAAGATAACGTGGAGACAAATCTGGCTGAAAATAGCAATTTCGGAAATTTATGCGCTATAGCTGTCACTTTGACCAGTGGTCTTTTCTCCCGATTCCTGCGCAAAATATTTGTTTATTAACTGTGCTTGAGTAAACGTAAATAATTAGTACGCAATAAATTTCCATTATCAAGTCTGATTTGAGCACTTTCCATTTTTAGTATGGTGGTACAGCGCTTCTCGGATCTGCCTTGTCTCTCTCTCTCTCTCTCTCTCTCTCTCTCTCTCTCTCTCTCTCGCTCTCATTCCCTCTTATATTCAGTATCGAGTACAATGCTTCCGATGCTACGCGGCTTGGAATCTCACTTCCTGGGTGTCACTTCTTAGAGGAGGAACTGTTGACCAGGCTACACGTTTTTCCTTGGTTGACTTTTCGAAGATTGTTAACAGTAGATCTGAACACATGTAATTCTTACGAAATCTCTCTGCTTTAGTCCGAAAACTTAAGTGTCTACCCAGTCATGCGTCGTTCGGATTCGCTCATTTCCCTCTGTTGCACAGAAATCCTGTCTCTGAAGTTGATGCATTCTTCTTTCATCTTCATAGCCACGGATGCGCCATCCGAATACGCACGAAGGTTCAGTTTTAAGGCTGGAAATTTTGGAACACACATTGTATATAGTGAAAGTCTACTCGTCTTAGCCAACCATCATCAGAATTGCTTCATTTTGGAAATCATGTTGTTGTTGTTGTTGTGGTCTTCATTCCTGAGACTGGTTTGATGCATCATATCTACCAACAAAGCACTTGCACAACTGTCAGCAGCATACCATCCTTTTATATCTATATCTAAATACATACTCTGCAAGCATGGCGGAGAGTCCCCTGTAGCACTACTGCCCATTTCCTCTATGTTCCACTCGTAGATAGAGCGAGGGAAAAACAGCTTTCTGTGTTCCTCCGTATGAGCCCTAGTTTCTCATAGCTCATCTTCGTGGTCATTGCGCGAAATGTACGATAGTAGCATCGTTTTGCACTCACATTCAATTCCCGCTTCTCTAAACTTTCTCTCTGGTGTTCCACGAAAAGAACGGTGCTTCCCCTTCAGATATTCCCACTATTTGAGTTCCCGAACTTGCGTGTTGTTCCAACCTACCGGCAACAAATCTGGCAGCGCCCCTTTGAATTGCACCGAGGTCTTTCTTTAATCTGACGTGGTGCAGATCCTAAACACTTCAGCAATATTCAAGAGCAGCTCGTACTAGCGTCCTATATGCGGCCTCCTTTACTGATGGATCGCACTTTCCTAAAATTCTCCCAACAAACCGTAGTCGATCATTCGCCTTCCCTACCACAGTCTCACATGCTCGATCCATTTCGTATCCATTTGTAACGTTACGTCCAAATATTTTAACGACGTAATTCTGTATCCGTGCTTGTTTTTTCTATTCATCCGCATTAACTTAATTTTTTCTACGTTTAGAGCTAGCTGCCATTCATCACACCAAGTAGAAATTTTGACACGTTACCCCACACCACAGCATCATCAGCAAACTACCACAGACTTCTGCCCACACTGTCTGCCAAATCATTAATATATATAGAAAATAACAGCGCTCCTATCACACCTCCCTGGGGCATTCCTGACGACACCCTTGTCTCGGATGAACACTCCCCATCAAGGACAACATACTGAATTCTGTTACTTACGATATCTTCGAGCCACTCACATATCTGGGGATCTATTGCGTATGCTCGTACCTTCTTTAACAGTCTGCAGTGGGATACCGTGTTAAATGTTCGTCGGAAATCTAGAAACATGGAATCTGTCTGTTTCCCTTTATTCGCAGTTAGCGGTATATCACGTAAGAAAATGGCAAGCTGAGTTTCACACGAACGATGGTTTCTACAGCCGTGTTGATCCGTGGACATAAGCTTTTCCGGTTTCTAGGAAATTTATTGTATTCGAACTCAGAATACGCTCTAGAATTCTGTAGCAAAACATTGTTAAGGATCCTGGTCTGTAATTTTTCGGGGTGTTTTTTTACCCCCCTTGCATACAGGAGTTACCTGCGCTTTTTTGCAGTCGCCTGAGACTTTGCGCTGGGCGAGAGATTCGCGATAAATGCAAGCTAAGTAAGGGGCGAAAGGCGTAGTGAATTCTTTCTAAACTGAACTGGGATCCAATACGGACCTGGCAACTTACTTGTTTTCAACTCTTCCAGTTGTTTCTCTACGCCAGGGATGCCTTTTACGATGTCGTCCAAATGGGACTCTGTACGATGATCAAATGACGTTATGTTTGTATGATTCTCCTGCGTGAACGATTTGTTGCACGCGAAAATTAAAACTTCTGCTTTCGTTTATCTATCTTCAACTGCTACACCAGACTGATCAACGTATGACTAGATTGAAGCCTTAGTCCTGATTAGTGATTTTACATAGGACCAGAATTTTCTCGGGTGTTCGGCTAGATCTTGTGCTGGGGTATGACGAAATTAGTTGTATACTTCACGTATAGATCTTTTCACAGACGCTCAAATCTCCACTAACCTTTGCCTATCGTCATTTGCCCGATGTCTTCTGAACCGAAAGTGCAACAACCTTTGCCTCCCCAACATTTTTCGTTGCTAAACCACGATGCGTCCAGAGAGATTTGGCAGACGCTCGACTCCTATCAGTAAGAACAAGGTTATAATCGCCATTTAACTACCCTTTTCGTAACTCACCTATCTTCAATCGTGCTCTGTTCTCCGGATCTCACGGCCTTGTCATCGTTGGGACGATACGGTCAAATGATCTCTGACTTACGAATGTCCGTATATTCGGCTCGCATTTTTCGTCCCGCTTCATTATCCTCTCTCTTAACTATAAAATCCTGAAACTTCACTTCTAAAATTTCAGTGGACACCTAGTAATCACTGTTTCCTTGAAGCTGTAGATACGGTCCATACACTTAACTCAAGGTAGTATATTTTAAACTTGGCCTAAAGAAAGCTGTGAACGCATTGCATCTGTATCTCTACCATGAAGCGTGGTCTCGCGGTCGCGTTCTCGCTTCCCGAGCACGGGGTCCCGGGTTGGATTCCCGGCGGTGTCAGGGATTTTCACCTGCCTCGATATGACTGGGTGTTTGTGTTGTCCTAATCATTTCATCATCATTCATGAAAGTGGCGAGATTCGACTGAGCAAAGGTTGGGAATCTGTACAGGCGCTGATAACGGCGCAGTTGAGCGACCCACGAACCAAACATCATCTAACATGAAGACTAATTATTTTTATCGGCAGCGTGCTAGAATTTGTGTTTTTGTTTTTGGCGTACATATACAAGTGAATTCTTATAAGAAAGTAAAAACAGCAACCAGCCGCTGTCAGAATGCTATTCATTAGGACTAAATAGCGCCATTAATAGTTTCGCCTCGTCACATGTAAAAATACATTATTCCTTACATGTGATGTTTGCTGATTGTGGTGAAGGTTCCTTGGAGTGTTGATACCCTACAGCAAAAAACGATCTAAGAAAAAGTTCTAACTCATTGTGAAAGGAAATATCACTGAATTATACACTGAAGCGCCAGAGAAACTGGTATAGTCATGCGTTTTCAAATACAAAAAAAATGGCTCTGAGCACTATGGGACTCAACTGCTGTGGTCATCAGTCCCCTAGAACTTAGAACTACTTAAACCTAACTAACCTAAGGACATCACACACATCCATGCCCGAGGCAGGATTCGAACCTGCGACCGTAGCAGTCGCACGGTTCCGGACTGCGCGCCTAGAACCGCGAGACCACCGCGGCCGACTTTCAAATACAGAGATATGTAAACAGGCAGAATACGGTGCTGCGGTCGGCAACGCCTATATAAGACAACAAGTTTCTGGAGCAGTTGTTCTTTCGGTTACTGCCGCGACAATGGCAGGTTACCAAGATTAAAGTGAGTTTGAACGTGGTGCTACAGTCGGCGCACGAGCGTTGCGACACAGCATTGCCGAGGTAGTGAAGCGGAGATCTTCCCGTACGACCATTTCACGAGTGTACCGTGAATATCAGGAAACCGGTGAAACATAAAATCTCCGACATCGCTGCGGCCGGAAAAAGCTACTGCAAGAACGGGACCAACGACGACAGAAGAGAATCTTTCAACGTGACAGAAGTGCAACACTTCCGCAAATTGCTGCAGGTTTCGGTGCTGGACCATCAACAAGTGTCAGAGTGCGAACCATTCATCGAAACATCATCGATATGGGTTTTCGTAACCGAAGGCGCACTTGTGTACCGTTGATGACTGCATGACATAAAGCTTTATGCCTCGCCTGGGCCCGTCAACACCGGCATTGGACTGTTGATGACTGGAAACATGTTGCCTGGTCGGACGAGTCTCGTTTCAAATTGTATCGAGCGGATGCACATGTACGGGTATGGAGATAATCTCATGAATCTATGAACCCTGCATATCAGCAGGGGACGGTTCAAGCTGGTGAGACTCTGTGATGGTGTGTGGCGTGTGTATTTGGAGTGATGTGGGATCCCTGATACGTATAGATACGACTCTGATAGGTGACATGTACGTAAGCATCCTGTCTGATCACCTGCATCCATTCGTGTCTATTGTGTATTCCGACGGACTTGGGAAATTCCAGCAGGTCAATGCGACACCCCACACGTTCAGAATTGCTACAGTGTGGCTCCAGGAACATTCTTCTGAGTTGAAACACTTCCACTGGCCACCAAACTCCTCAGGCATGAGCATTATTGAGAATATCTGGGATGTTGTTCAGAAGAGATCTTCACCCCCTCGTACTCTTACGGATTTATGGACAGCCGTGCATGATTCACGGTGTGAGTTCCCTCCAGCACTACTCCAGACATTAGTCGAGCCCATTTCACGCCGTATTGCGGCACTTCTGCGCGCTCGCGGGGCCCTGCACGATATTAGGCAGGTGTAGCAATTTCTTTAGTACTTCAGTGAATAACAGAACTCTATCCTGACAGTTTGTAATTGCGATAACTGTGCTTTGAACGAGAAAGGGGCACAACCTCGTCGAAAAGAAGCTGAAATAAAGAAGAAAATAAGAAATGAAAAGAAAGTGAAGGTTAGGTTGAGAAACAAGAATAGGAAAGCCGTGCGTGGGTGCTTTACTGAAGAGCCTGAAGAGCCAGGAAAGAAAAAAAAAAAAAAAAAGAAAACCAGAATAAGGAAGAAGCATCAGAGTGATTGGAGGTAGAGGATATTTCTAACATTTAAGAAGACGATAACGATTATTACAATAACTAGTTTACTGACGCATTAGTATCACTATACACACCTAGCAAAGAGCCTGATGAGTTATGATGTATGTGTGGAGGAGTGGGTAAAGACAAAGAATTGTGTCACACACCTGTTGGATGTTCTGCTTGGAATCATGCTGCATGTACTGTAGAAGACTATGTTTGTGACGACCACTTACGCAAGAAAAGAAATTCTAAAAATTGGTGGAATGTGGAATTAAAAACGATTACGCATTTCATATTACTTTTTAAATACATTTCAATATTCCAATTTCCTAACTGATGATAATTTAAGCAGAGATTAATTTACGTTTCTGTGTTTTTAATAAGCGTGGGGAATCGAAGGCAGTGCCATCTTTGTGAAATTTACAGTTAAACGTCATTGTACTGTTTATTTTTCTTTCAATTTAAATTGCTTTTGTGTATTAAAGGTAGAGAAATACAGCAGTCTTAGATACAAATGTTTTAGCTTACTTATTATGAATGAGTCAAAAGAACAATTTTTGCCTAAATACGCACTGTATCATCACTTTTCCAACTCAATGATTCTAGACCTATCTGGCATAGGAGGAAAAGTGACAGAATAGATATTTGCATATTTAAGGTGTTACCATAAGTCAATGAAGCTACTGTCTTCGACACTACTTTTATGACAAACAACAAACACAAAAAAAAAAAACCGACCGAGCTCGTATAAAATAAATTCTGGTGGAAGTTCAAGTGCAGTTTTTATAACTAGGTGATGCGGAAAACTATGTGATATTTCTTGCAAGTTCACGTTAGACCACTTCTTCATCCATATTACAAGGTGAGGAGGAGGAGGAGATTAGTGTTTAACGTCCCGTCGACAACGAGGTCATTAGAGACGGAGCGCAAGCTCGGGTAAGGGAAGGATGAGGAAGGAAATCGGCCGTGCCCTTTCAAAGGAACCATCCCGGCATTTGCCTGAAGTGATCTAGGGAAATCACGGAAAACCTAAATCAGGATGGCCGGAGACGGGATTGAACCGTCGTCCTCCCGAATGCGAGTCCAGTGTATTACAAGGTGACCGCATTACGACAATCAATCAAAACTTCCATTATTGTGGCATAGTATAATGAAACATTAATTTGTTATACAGGATGTTTCAAAAGTGATGGTCAATATTCAGGTATATGACAGGAATGATCATTCGAAACAAAAAGTCAAGTAAACATGGGATCTAAAACGCATACCTTAAGAGCTTTCAGCAATTCTTTGTCTTCTATACTGTGAAACAAATCTCTTCTGCTTCAAACTCTTTGCTTCCCATATTTTGGGAAATGGTAGCATGGATCAAAACAAGAAAAAAATGTCCAGTAAATATGTGCTCTAAAACGCATACCTTAAGAGCTATGAGCACTTGTTCATCTTCACTACTTTGAAATACAACTCTTCTAATGAACAAGTGCTCATGACTTTAAAGGTATGCATTTTAGAGCAGATGTTTACTGGACATGTTTTTCTTGTTTTGGTCCATACTACCACTTCCCAAAATATGGAATGCAAAGAGCTTGCAGTAGAATAGATTTGTTTCACAGTATCGAAAATCAAGAATTGCTCATAGCTCTTAAGGTATGCATTTTACAGCTCATGTGTATTCGACTGTTATGTTTCGAATGATCATTGCTGTCATGGCCCTGACTATTGACTATCACTTCTGAAACACCCTGTATACGTATTCAGTATGTGAGATTATTATCTGCCTTCATTTTGTTTTTAATGAAACTGTGTGTTACTAGAATATCGTCGGAACCATTACGTCACAGTTGTGTAAAACTTTAGGACTACAAGAACTTTCACATGACGCGTCACTACCAAGAAACTGAGTTCGATGAAACATGGACCAGATAGAAATAACTGCTACAGCAGTGTACAGTACAGCAAAATACAGAAGAAAACTGAAAGACATACGAAGTAAGACGAACAGAAATGACACTTTTATTCAAAGACAATAATTACGCTGAACCCACCGCGACTCATGATGGTCCCTTCGACATTACAAACGAAGGGACAAGGTTCTTAATAAGTTGTGTGATCACCACGTATAACAAAGCACGCTGCGGAAGGTGTTCCCATTCTGGCCACAAAGCTGGTATGATGTTCTTGTGGTAGCGGGTTCCATTCCTCCACCATCGCGGTTGACAACGATTGAATGGTCGTTCGCACATGTCGATGTGCTGAAATACGTGTCCCCAATGCGCCCCACATGTGCTCGATGTGATTTAAGTGGTGGGAACGGGCAGGCGAGTCCATTCACTGAATATCCTCTCGTTCCAAGAGCTACTTCACCAGCGCTACTCGATGTGATGTGCATATTCATCCATAAAAAATGAAGTCACGTTCGAATACACGCCTGAAGAGACGCACATGGGGATGGGTGTAGGTTGTCACAGTAACGACGACAGGTGCAAGTACTGTGTTCTGAGATTTGGAGGCCAGTACGCCCATGCAACATTACGCCTCTCCACATCACACCTGGACCATTAAAACTATTATGTTCGACAATGCTGGATGTACCCTCATATGGAGAGAGGTGGGACAGTGATGAACATTACCGTTTCGTGATGCAGGTGTTATGTTATGGGGAGGGATAATGTTGCGTGGGCATACTCACCTCCAAAGCTTTGAACACGGTATACTCACTGGACAACATTATTGTGACACTGTATTCCTTCCCGATGCACACATTTTTAAGCGTTCGTACGGAAACTATACAAGCTGCCCTCATATCCTCAGGTCCACCATCTTGGACTGTGTACTTGTCACAAGTGAACTACTTGGATTTCCCACCGATAGAATAAGTGCCATTTTATTTGAATTTCCATCCAATTTACATTTAAAACAATTGGGGTCTGAGTTGTGACGTCAGAGGGTTAGGGCAAAACTTTGCAGCACAATTAAACTATTTTGAATTTCCCACCATTTTTTAATTTCCCGCCATTACAGTGGGCAATTGGCCTATGATGTCAGAGTGTTGAGAGGAGGGAGAAGGGGAAAAATCTGGCAACAGCACATACTGACATCATCAGAACTCTTTCAACAGTACAGACTGTCCACTTACCTTCACAGCCATACAATTCACACAGCACAAATAAAAAGTGCGATTTTTTCATAGCCTCTCAAATTTAATTAGATCATTTCAGATCGGTATTATAAACTGTTTATATGTGGAGACGTGTGATTTCTGCACATAACTTCTTTTAAGACAACTATCTTTTGTACCTAACCCTACTTCCTTAGACAGCAAAACTTTTCGGTTTCATCACAGTATGAAAGAAAGGCAATGTGAGGTTAAAGAGGAGCTGACCTCCCCTGTACTAACCTTATTCTCCCCACACTTGGTTCCATCTGCAGCAGGACTTCCATCAGATACGCAGCTGCTGTTTCCTTTCTTGCACATCAACCGCTTGCAGTGCGATTCCTGCAATAGTAACAGCTTAAATAAGAGACAAATAAAGGTTGCCCTGAGACAGCACTACATAAAATTCAATCTGCTTTTGTATGAGTGGGGCACGCGGTAAGTTCTGCGAGAAAGCCCCATCACGTTAACATCATAATAACCACCAACCTCAATGCATCTCTCAGTCCCTCTCTTTACGCTCTGACACTTTAACATCCGCAAGAAATCATTGTACTGTCATTCCCGTCTCCATCCGCAGAAGCAAGACTTATGACACTAGATCAGTGATATAAGGAGCAAGACAAAGGATATACAAGCCTACTCCAGGAAATATAAATAACAGGACTATGTTATGGAACGGTGTCGTGATGACAGAACCAGCTGCCGGCATGGAGTTTCCATGGATGCGTACAACGATATCTGTGGCGTTGGCCAAACCTCATATTTTTTTCCGTCTAGCTTCACATGTTTGAATTTAGCTTTACGGTGAAGAAATCCGTTACAATGGTTCTTGATACACAGGGACTTTCACACAGTGATTGGTGCACAATTGCACTGAGACAACCACAATTTCTGTTTAGACTTGGTGAAAGTGAGAAACATTGATTTCGACTTCTTGAAGAATGTCATCAAGTAGTGAAACATGACTCATATCTGTTCTTCTCTCAAATCAATACAGATCTACCAAAAAGGAAAGCGTCCTCGAGGTTAGTTTTCTCACAGTCACCTGAATTCAATATGGAAAGTCTCCTCCGCAGACTGGGGATTTTTCTCTTAACACCCATAGACAATCATTGCCAGTGGCAAAAATTGCTCCGCGAAATTGCGTTTCAGTTGCCTGCTACTTAGTTCGTTGCTAACACGTTAGCAGCTAAAGCAAAATTGTTGAGAGGGTCTTCAACTCTAGAGCAAGGACACTTAAGAAAGACTGAAGAACGCAAAGTACGAGGCTGTGACACGTAAACGTGGATACTCACACTATAATAGTGCCTTATTTATTGTGGTCTGTGTTACTCATAAGCAACAAAAATTTGACAATTTGTTCGATACGCTATTCAATTTATTTATTGTTGTAATATTTATTTAGTGGACAGCTCTCTGGAATACAATACATTGCCAAACAGAAATTACGATGAAATTATTGGTTTGTGCTAAGTTATAAATACTACTTGATCAAGACACAAAGAATTGATCTATACAGCTAACTGAGAACGCATAAAATAAAATATAAATGCAAAAATGTAAACATTTGAATACGTCTTAAAATAACTTATTGGACAAATGAAATGATGGAAATAAAAAGCAATGAAGAAAAAAGACGCTGCCCATGCTGTATATAAGTAAGCCATCGTTTCAGTAGCGGCCTAGGAATAAGCATCGAGTCTTGTACTTATCAGGTGGTCTTCAAATTTATATCTGCAGTCTGTTAGGATTGCTACCAGTTTTATTTCGGCCCCAGAAATTCACGGATCTATGCATCTACGTTAGTAATCCTATTTGAATTAATTATTACATTTATAACTTATAGTTAAGTACAACGGTGTTGGGTACCTACCAATTATGTTTCGGACCTATAGATATTCGGATCTACGTCGGCTTATGTTGATTTCTCTTACCTCTATGTTACTATTTCTGCTTGAATTATTACGTGTATAACTTACATTGTACTTTAATTACAACGGTACAGTTGCAAGTATTTCATGATGACATTGTGTATATGGCATAACGTGTAGACGGCATCGGTACAAGAGTGGGTAAGGTACCCAGATCCCCTAAAATTGCCCCTGTCGTTTTCGTGGACACTGTCTCCGCTTGAGGAAGCGAACGAGACAAGCATTGTGAAAACTAAAACACAGCAGAGTCACACTATTCAACAGAACATTGTACATACTGTTAGATTCACTAAATTATCTTCATACCTGTCATTTTGTTTCGTATTTGAGATGTCGAAGGTATTACTGCGCTGAGCTTCTGACAACAACGTTATCTGAGATTCCATATTCCGTGCACTTACACGCGCCTCACTGTGGTAGCTGCATTCTCTCCAAATGCCTTTAGTAAAGGTCGTTCTCTGTAAGGAAGCAGATCGTCTCACGGCTGTGGTCGACAATGCTCCTAATCGTCCTTGGGTATTTGTGCACGTCACCATTCTTATACGATCTCTTTCCCTTTCTCGGTGAGCTGAACTAATGCAAAGCTCTCGGATTTCCAGTCGAGCGAGTTCGTCGAAATGGCACGACGTTTGGACACGAGTGTCACTCCCATCATCTTCACTATGAAAGTCACGTTCAAATCAAATAAAACATTTTATTTCATCTTTAAACATTTTACAATACAGCTGATGTCGTCATACAGAAATACGTTAAATACAATATATAAAAACAAATACATAGAAAATACATGGACATTTTATACAAAGAGTAATAACTGCAGTATATTGGTTAAAATACTTGCAAATCATAACTACAGGACTTAACATTTTCACGGATAAGAGAGTCAGTACGGCATGTACGAAACTTTTCTAGTGTGTAAAAAGCTTTATCTTCTAGCCACATAATTGGAACATTTTTAAAAACAGATAATGGAACGTTATATACCTGTGAAGGCAATGAGTTCAAAAACGGAACTCCCAAATACTGATTGATGTTAATTCTCTTCCGATGGCAAGTTGCAGGCGTGTCTACGTTTTCTTTCTGCCGTGTAACATGTAGATGAACTGATTTTCTTAGGGTACATTTGTGTTGATTTTCTTTTATGTGTAACAAGCAACTAAATATAAATAATGATGAGATGGTCAATATTTTCAGATTTTTAAAATGCATTCTGCAAGAAGCCCTGGTATCAGAAATTCCTAAGATTCGCCTGATGGCCATTTATGCCAAATAAAGATTTTCTTTGCTCTTGGTGAGTTACCCCACATCAATACTGCATATGCTAAGTGTGTATTGAAGAAGGCATGATATCAAGTAAGTAAAATGTTATCACTAACACAAGTTCTAAGTTTATCCAATAAACAAGTCACTCTTCCTAGTACTAACTGACTGCTCCGTCGGTTCTTCATAGACTGCTTTATAAATTATTAATGAAACACAAACAGTACTGGTGTAACATTCAACAATATTTATTATTTGTTAGACGAACCGGTTTTCAGCTGTTACGCCATCATCAGGTGCAGTGAAATTTTGTTTTATCGAAGATTTTAAACTACTGCATATACAGAGTATCTCCATTTCTATAAATCAAAAATGTTAGTGTTAGAATCAGGAATAAAACAAGAACGATTATTTCAGTGTAAATGCGATGTAAGATTAATCAAGTAAGATAAAAAATGTGACCCATTAACTAATAAACTACAGACAAATTACAACAGTTGTATATGGAAGAAACCAACTGAACAATAAACTCTGGTGGCATATTCCAAGAAAATAATCTTATCTTTAACAGGTCTTACAAGATAAACATATAAGATATAATAGTGACATTAAGCACGTGAAGGAAGCAGCCGTGATTGTACAAAGTAAATTTTTTTTAACACAACGAGAGAAATTATAGTAACTGAAATAAAGGAAAATGGGGCACGTGAGTAAGAGGGATAATTTACAACGTGGCCTGGATGGGATTATGAGCAGTATCTGCACATATTTTATTATGAATTTTGGAGAAGGCAGTATTATAGCAGTAGCCTCAAAGACCTTTCTTTGACAACTATCATTAATATCTAGTACATTACATTGTAGATCTCATCTATTATTAAAATAATTTGAAGCACCACCAAAATCTCGGTCTTGTCCGCAGTAGCCGGTAATTAGACTGAATTACGTGAAACGAACAACTTTAGTTGCTTGTCACTTAGCCAGTGTTTGTTGACACCTAAATCACATTTCTTTCCTTCCAAGAGAATATAAATGTCATCAACTTTGTTATTTAAAGACCGAATGTTTATGGACAGATTAATAAAGAACTTGCACCAGACACTGAAGTATTAAAGTTAGTTACGTTCGATATTACTTCCAACATAGTCTTGTTTAAGGCAGCATGGTACGTTAGTTTCGGATGACAGTTACAAGTTACACTTAATACTTTTCCCAATTTCGCGCATTTTCCACAAAGTCACTCGGCTAGAGACCCGAAAGTTTTACATTACCACGAGTCTTATATGTTCCAGTCTAGCTGCGGTATATCCAGACTTCAGTGCTTTAGCTGGAATTCAGTGGTTATCCTATTTTTAAATCATCATCTACACATAATCTTGGTTTCCTCCACGAAGCTATTGCCAAGCATCGGCGTTTCTTCGATAAAATTTATACGCAAGTAAGCACCGAGTTGTTTGCTACCCACTGAGATCAAAGGTGCTACTATTACCCCAACATTTCAGATACCTACAGTCTCCTGGAATACGCAAATTCCGTAAGATCTGCATGACACCAGTTAGGTGTTGGCCACCTGTTAGATGTGAGACACCGCACAGCATCAGTTACAACATTCAATAACGCCTGTTAGCCCTATTTGGTACGTGTCCTACATACGTTAGCAATATTCCAGGATAAGTTGCACGAGTGATTTGTAAACAGTCTCCTTTGTAGTCTTATTGCACCTAGTCTTCTATCAACAAAAAAATCTGCTAACTGCTTTATCTACCACTAAGCCTATGTGACCATTCCATTTCATATCCCTACAAAGCGTTATAGCCAAGTATTTCTATGAGTTTACCGACCTCAACCGTGGCTCATTGACATCATGGTCATAAGATACTGGATTTTTTAGTTTTGTGAAGTGCACGATTTGCATTTTTGTACATTTAAAGCAATTTGCCAATCTCTTCACCACTTTGAAATTGTATTAAGGTCTGATTGAATATCTATGCAGCTTTTTCCAGACAGTGCTTATTTACAGATAACCGGATCAAATACAAAAATTCTGAAGTTACTATAAACGTTGACGGCAAAGTAGTTTATATACAACGTGAACAGCAATGGTCCCAACACGCTTCGCTGGGGCACACATGGAGCTACTTTTTCATCTGCATGCCACTTGATTCCACATACGTCCGTACTTTTGATAATGACCGTAGATGTGGCACTAAGTCAAATGCTTTTCGGAAATCAAGAAATATTCCATATACGTGACTGCCTCAACCCAAAGCTTTCAGTTCAGAGAGCGCACGACCGACGAAGTATGGTTTAACACGTTATATAAATAGTTCTAAGATATTATAGCATTTTACTCACCACAAGAGATTGAACCTTAACTATTAACAACATATTCCAAATAGCTTTACATATCACACAGCACCAAAACGTAAAGAACGTGAAATATTTACAAATGCTACGCAAAACACAACCACATGTTTAACAACAACAAAAACTATATAAAATGGCGAAAACTGCTTATCGCGGTCTGTACTAAGCATTCCTTCATGTGATTTTGGTATCAATCACTAGACTGTCGTACCGTCCAAAAACATCGAGTGTGTCTAGGTACACTATCGTCTAGGTACAACACTCTCCCCTGGTATACATAACACATGACCGAAGATAGAATCTTATGGCAAATTTTAACTTATGCGCATGAGTATAAAGCTATTATTCTCAAAAGAACCATGGGGTACCTTTTGATGTTCCATTTACGACCAAAGTTATTATTTACCTTTCAGAAATTTTAAATGTGCCGTCCACTAGACGCACGACATACATCCATATGAGAGCCTTATACTTTTGCGAGTATGTCTCTAGTGGCTGCACTCACTGCCGTTGCTATATTGCGTTACTGTGAGGGGAAGTAAATAATATGATGTTTGGTTTGTGGGGCTCTCAATTGCGCGGTCATCAGCGCCCGTAAAAAGTCCTAGTTTTTACACAGTCCCATCTAGCCACTGCCACGAATGATGATGATGAAATGATGAGGACAACACAAACACCCAGTCCCCGGGCAGATGAAACCCCGAACTCGGCCGGGAATCGAACCCGGGACTCCGTGATCCAGAGGCAGGGACGCTAGCCACTGGACCACGAGCTGCGGGCGAGGGGAAGTATATAGACGAAGTCTCATAAATACGAAAAACAGAAAAGAAGGAGATCAGGTGACCCTGAAAGCAAACTGTGCCATCGACGAACCTTTGAAGTGTAGGAGGTGCAGTGCCGTAATTTCGACCAAAATCACACCGCACAATTGTAACAGAATTTCAACTGTAGAAATGGAGAAGACAAACGTCTTTTGTTGCCATGTTATCACCATCTCGCTTCTAGGCCAACGGAGCAAATGAAAACTTTGATCCTAAATGTAAGTGTAAAAAAGTAACCGCATGTGCAAGAATGTAGAACATTTACAATTCTAAAATGTGATGGTTCTTTTGAAAGTATAAATTTTATATTCTTATTTGTAAGTTAAAATTTACCTCACGTTTCTATCTTTATTCATGTAAAAGATAGTGTCTTGTGAGATGTGATGAGTCTTTGAGAAACATCCTGTACGATTCTTACACTGCCTGCACGTAATAATTTATTTCAACTTTACTGTCTCTTGTTTCCATTGTGTATATACACTATTTGGTCACTAGTACCAGTAGATGTCACGAGACGCGAACCCGTCAGTATAAAAGGGGAAGGGGAGCATGGCGTTGTCAGTAGAGAAGCCGAATAACCATCAGGTCAGCAGAGTTCTGTGACTTCGATGATTGACTAACCATTGGATGGCACCTGAGTAACAAATCCATCAAGCGCATCTCAACGCTTCTAAAGCTTCTAAGTCGACTACTGGTGTTGTGACTGTGAAGTGGAAACGTGAAGGAACACTCACAGCTAAAACAAAACCAAGCATAACCTCGTACTGAGGGACAGGGAATATCGATCATTGCGGAAGCTGGTTGTAAAAAAAAAATCGCATTGAATCATCGGAAAAAATCACTCGCGAATTCCATAATGCTAACAGCAGACCAGTTACCACAACGACTGTGCATAGGAAGTCAAAAGGAATATGGTGCAATAGTCGACCAAATCCTCATAAGTCAAACATTTCTGCAGTTAATGATAAGCGATACTTGAGGTCGTGTAAAGAGTGACGTCACTCGACAGTGAGTGACTGAAAACGAGTGATTTGTAGTGACGAATTACGCTATCCCTGTGGTAGATCGATGCAGCGGTATGCGTTTGACGAATGCCTGGAGAACATTACTTGCCATCGTGTGAACTGCCAACGGTGAAGTACGTAAGAGGTGGTATGGAGGTGTTTTTCGTGGTTACGCTGTGGTCCCCTAATTGCGCTTATGAAACACTAAATGCAGAAGAAAATGGACACTTTTACAGCACTGTGTATCGCGTTCAGTGGGGGAAAAGTTCGGAGACGGTGCTTGCTTGTATCAACATGAAAATACACTATGTCGTGAAAAGCCATCTGTGAGGTAATGGCTTGTGAACAATAACAATCCTGAAATAGGCTACCATTCCTCCACAGATATTAAGACACTTCACTGAAAGTACCCCAATAAGTGTTCAGTCCGTCATAGAGGCGAAGGATGCGCACACCCCTTATTACTTCCTACTAATAGGTGTCTAGATACTTTTGGTAAGAGATGTATGATGTACTTGTGTAAACAAACACCTAAATATCTTCAGCTGATTTCCGTTGAATGTTGTTTCCCATGGCTTTACTGTTGGATCTCTCATTAGTTAGTATTCCAAACATAAATATGAGGGGCTGCGTGCAGACGCAGTAAATGTGTTCCTCAGTCACCAACGCTGCATGTTACTGAAAACGCCATGGCACCGCCTCCAGCACCGCCCAAGAATTCCTGGACCTACACAAGAGACACTTTTGTAGGGAACAGTGCGTCCGATCTTTGTCGGTCGAAATGAATACATTCTCTTGCTCTAACTACTCTTTATGTACTGTCGTCAATGCATCTGAATTTAGCTCAGAAAATGTACCTGGCAATAAATTTCACTGAATTGGGTGCTTACAGGAAATACACAGAATAAACACAAACCACAGCTAAAACTTTCAGGAGGCCGTTTCCTGCAGGCAAAGCAACAAAAAATTTGATTAATGTGCAGATAAAGAGACACAGGTGACGTATTGTTTCACGTGTTACTAGTTTCGCTCGTCAGAAGCGAGCATCTACAGATACTGATTGTCCAGATGTAACGACGTTACTAGTTTCAAGGTCCGCGCGGCACCGTCGTCAACAGAAATTTTGTGAAAGAATTATCACAATTGAATTTTCTTTCAGTGGAAAGATTTTATCGATGCTTCGTTTAACAGGACACAAGCATTTAGTATTTTATGCTTCAATAACAAAGAGCCAAAAATATCATCGACGAGCTACAGCAAAACAGGCGGTAACAGCAGCAACCATCCAGCGTCAATATTTGGGCAAGTGATGTTGGATTTACTTTCTGTTCAACAACAAACAAACATACTAATGTATCGGGACTCTCTAAAGAATACATTACCTTTTTTCGTTGTGAATTCTGTAGAAAATACGATGGATTAGTTTGCTGATATGTGATGAAAACAGTGTGTTTCCGTGCTGTAGTTTGCTATTATTTTAACAAGACTCTTGCTGGAGAATAGAAAGGTCAGAATATTAGTATGACATGTTTCTTTCAATCATCAAACTTATATGTGCTTATCTATTATATGTGGGAATCACGTGAAAAGTATGATACCTGCCGCGACACTTTCCAATATGCATTCAGCAGAATAATGTTTGCCTGCAATATGTATCGACAAAAAGGTAGAAATACTTGAACGAATGAGTTAATCTGTTACGTGACTTTCTGAAGATTGCGATCCATAACACTATAAACACTTCAAAAAAATATTTCAGAATTGAAAGCATTAATACTACATTGGTACGTCATGAAAATTTATAAATCCACCATTCATTTTCGGAAATGGACTAATGTGATATTCTGATTACTTTTCCTTGCGGGAACGTAATCTGTTAGTTGGTCTCTGCAGGTTGAACCCGAATTCGAACGACAAAATTTTGGAGGCTCTGAGTACTATGGGACTTAACATCTGAGGTCATCAGTCCCCTAGAACTTAGAACTACTTAACCCTAACTAACCTAAGGACATCACACACATCCACCCCCGAGGCAGGATTCGAACCTACGACCGTAGCAGTCGCGCGGTTCCGGACTGAAGCGCCTAGAACCGCTCGGCCACCGCCGCCGACAAAATTTTGGAGGTTGTTCAGCAATATTTTCAGAGTATTCTGGTTTGAGGGAGCCGTGGTCTACGGCAGCACGTTACAGAGTAGCTGCATTTAGCTTTTTTGCGCCCGTTTATCTTCGAATCTTCATTGTACTGAAAATATCTTCATAGTAGAGCAAATTTCGATAGTCTGTGTGTCTTGTCTGGAAAAAATGTGTTTCTTTCACTCGCGGTACTTACTGCTGACAACAGTGATGCCCGTTTTACTCTTTATTTTTATTCTTGCACTCAGAACTGCTCGGTCCTGTCTCCGAATTTTTTGTCGGCAGTGTTAGTTGTATTTAGATAGTGGCAGCAGTTTGGATTAGTTTACTGATAATGGGTTGGCCGATATGAATCTCTTATATGGATTCACCGAATGCAATGGAACAGCGGCACAACAATGGCATTCGTACCACAGTATTTTTGGTCTTAAGGTTGTTGCATCACTATGTATTTCTGTCGTACATTTAGGTGCTTGCTTATCATGGATGCCTTCACTGTAGTGAACATTTCTCAGAAACAAAAGAAATATGGGTAAGAAGCAGGACACATCATATTTCCATAGTTACTTTGAAACAAGGTACCGGAGATCACAGGTCACTCATATCTAAATATCCCTGCAAAATATCTGCAATTTTGTCGATGGAGTTCGGGTTCACCACCCTACATACTTTGCATTCATTCTACACTAAAACTGATAACCTGACAGGAAATGTATGAATACTGCGTATGTAGAGAAAGCCAGCTTTACTTCTTCACGTCTGGAAGACCTAGCTATAGAGACAAAATAAATGAAGTCGTCATGACGTCACATCCCACCCGAGCCGAGGCCCACGAGAAAGACAGGCCGTGGTGCTTACGTCACAGCACGTGACCCTGCAGGTCTTACGAGTGCCAGCAGCCGTCTCTGGCGGGGGGCGAGTAACTATACCACACGAGGTTAATAATTCTTGACTGCTCCTTTAGATACATATAAGATCTCGACAGAACACGAAAAATGTAAGACCTTTAGTGGATACCTTTTGAATTACATATTGATTTCCCGTGAACCTTGCAGGAGCCGAGCGTTCGAGAAGTGTGTCGAACAAGTCGACTAGTGTGGCGTCACAAGTTCGTTGCAGGGCCCGTATACCTCGTTGGCCCCACTTGAGGCCGATGTCTTTTGCGTCAGCTGCCCCAAACAATAGTGTCTGAGGGAAGTATTTTTATCAAAAATGCCAGCTTGATTAACTTAGGGGCATACTAATCGTTCTGATTGTATACTAAAGTGCAAAGGGGTCACATTTAATCTGTAAGTGGATTCGTTCAATCGATATTTTCTTTTATGTAAATACATCGAGTTTGGTTGCGTTGTTTAGTTTTACTGTAGTAGTTCTGTCTTTTTTCTTTTGGTTTCCTATCAGTCCAGCTCTAAAAGCCCTCTGGGTGTACGCTCTGAGAAGGAAAGATTGGAAACCGACGAAACATAGCAAAATGTTTTCGCAGCATTTTCGGGAAGACGACGCAGACCAAACATCATTTTCATCAGTCCACATGAAAGAAACTACTGCATTACGAACATATCCTTGTCACATCACATACTTCTGTTCTTCTTCATTCGAAACTCGTAACAAAAATAGTGACACTGACATGATTTCGACTTTATAGTCATTCGTAACTGCAAGTAGAAATGTCACAAAGTGTTCGAACTGCGTAAATGCCAGAAGCAAGTTATATACCAATATAATGACTGATCGGTTAGCAATGAATATTGTTCTGTTTATAGATTAATTGCCGGCCGGTGTGGCCGAGCGGTTCTAGGCGCTTCAGTCTGGAACCGCTCGACTGCTACGGTCGCAGGTTCGAATCCTGCCTCGGGCATGGATATGTGTGATGTCCTTAGGTTAGTTAGGTTTAAGTAGTTCTAAGTTCTAGGGGACTGATGACCTCAGATGTTAAGTCCCGTAGTGCTTAGAACCATTTGAACCTTATTTATGATTTGGACGGCGGACGCAATGTATTCAAGTCTTCTGCCATTGTCCTCATCTAGCCGGCGCTTCAGTCTGGAACCGCGCGACCGCTACGGTCGCAGGTTCGAATCCTGCCTCGGGCATGGATGTGTGTGATGCCCTTGGGTTAGTTAGGTTTAAGTAGTTCTAAGTTCTAGGGGACTGATGACCTCAGATGTTAAGTCCCATAGTGCTCAGAGCCATTTGAACCATAGATTAATTTATGTAGATAAAACTTTTTCGCACGCTGTTGTAAATTTATCTGAATAATGAATGTCTAATCAGAGAATGTCTAATAATTACGTTGACATATACATAAATTCGAGGCGTTATAGAGTCTGCAACGACAGAACCAAAAAAACATGACTTGAGGACGAAATGCAATCTCTAAATGGTGATTAATTATGACAATAAATTTCACAAATGAATGACGAGTTACGCAACTCGCTGTTAGTCCAAACGCAAGTTGCCATGACCAAATGAATACAGAAATGGCGTGCTTTTATATCGCAGGGATATAACAGAGACATTGATACGCGCCCAGTTTTTTTTAACGCAGCACGAATGTATTGTCATGGTGGAGGTGGAATAAACAAGAATACAACCACGTTGTTTGCACTGGACGAAATTTGCATGTTTTTCCTCTGAAATGTGGACTATAGCGCGAACATTTTTCCAGATGTCATTCCTCCCCCAGTGAAAAATATCTGCAATTGTGTACTTTGCGCCAGTTAATTTTCGATATACACGCTCCACATTCTCACAAAACACAGATTCGTTAAAGGTCATTTGATCCCAACAGTCGGTCATTTCGCGTTGTCGGCGTTACTTTACAGCAGCAACATCGTTTACTAATCTTTCGCACTACCAATACGTGACGACTAGTGTTGTACTCACGCGTGCTTCAGTAAGAGAGAACGAGTCGATGATTATGAAGCGACCGCAGCGCCACAGTTCTCTGATTCGTCATACTTGCGGGACTACAGCGGAAACGAAGGAAGCCCGTTAGTATTGATGTAATAGCGGCGCCTTGATTTCTGAAGTATGCAATCCGCAACATTCGTCACGTACTCGCTCCGTTTCTAATCTCTTGAGCCAGCACACTAATATCTCTGCTCGGTCATTGGAGAGAGGCGGGAGCAGTGGAACTGAAGTACAGAGAGCGATGCAGTCACAAACAACTATTCTCCTAGATGAAGGCCACATGGAAATTAACCGAAACGCGCGTAACAGTTGTAGTGATCGCGCGATACGGCGCAGCAATTCCAAAAGCTGCAGTGAAAGGCGTAGGTGGTTGTATCTGACGGCACGAGCGCGGCGCTGGTGCTGCTGCTGCTGCTGCCGCTGTGTGGGTCTGTTGGGAACACTTGTCTCCCGGTTCGCTATCGACGAAAGGGCATCGGATCGGCACAGTGATCAGCGGACTCGGAAGGCTGGCGGGTGAAGGCGGCTGCCCCGCGCTATCCTCAGTGCCATCGGCGCCGAGGTCCGAGGTTCGAGGTCTGGGACTGCTTTCTTGCGGGTCGATGCCGCTTCGATCACGCAGCGCAGAAAATACCATATGTAGACTTAGCTCCTTGAAACCGGCAGCAACCTGTACGACTGAAACAACAGTTTCTCCAAAGGAGTGTGCGCAATACCCGATAGTATCCATACACTACGTAACGTTTCTTAGAACTTATTGTAACTTGTATTGAAGGTTTTGCTAATACATTGACTTTTGCCAACACATTCGTCAAGATGCGCATCAATCTGTTGTAGAATTTTAGAACATGTTTTTTGCTCGCGTATCATGTCATTTCTGGAAACCCAGAATCTACTCTGTAGGAATCAACATGGGTTCCGGAAACAGCGATCGTGTGAGACCCAACTCGCTTTATTTGTTCATGAGACCCAGAAAATATTAGATACAGGCACCCAGGTAGATGCCATTTTCCTTGACTTCCGGAAGGCGTTAGATACAGTTCCGCACTGTCTCCTGATAAACAAAGTAAGAGCCTACGGAATATCAGACCAGCTGTGTGGCTGGATTGAAGAGTTTTTAGCAAACAGAACACAGCATGTTGTTCTCAATGAAGAGACGTCTACAGACGTTAAAGTAACCTCTCGCGTGCCACAGGGGAGTGTTATGGGACCATTGCTTTTCACAATATATATAAATGACCTAGTAGATAGTGTCGGAAGTTCCATGCGGCTTTTCGCGGATGATGTTGTAGTATACAGAGAAGTTGCAGCATTAGAAAATTGTAGCGAAATGCAGGAAGATCTGCAGCGGATAGCCACTTGATGCAGGGAGTGGCAACTGTCCCTTAACATAGACAAATGTAATGTATTGCGAATATATAGAAAGAAGGACCCTTTATTGGATGATTATATGATAGCGTAACAAACACTGGTAGCAGTTACTTCCGTAAAATATCTGGGAGTATGTGTACGGAACGATTTGAAGTGGAATGATCATATAAAATTAATTGTTGGTAATGTGGGTGCCAGGTTGAGATTCATTGGGAGAGTCCTTAGAAAATGTAGTCCATCAACAAAGGAGGTGGCTTACAAAACACTCGTTCGACCTATACTTGAGTATCGCTCGTCAGTGTGGGATCCGTACCAGGTCGGGTTGGCAGAGGAGGTAGAGAAGATCCAAAGAAGAGCGGCGCGTTTCGTCACAGGGTTATTTGGCAAGCGTGATAGCGTTACGGAGATGTTTAGCAAACTCAAGTGGCAGACTCTGCAAGAGAGGCGCTCTGCATCGCGGTGTAGCTTTCTGTCCAGGTTTCGAGAGGGTGCGTTTCTGGATGAGGTATCGAATATATTGCTTCCCTCTACTTATACCTCCCTAGGAGATCACGAATGTAAGATTAGAGAGATTCGAGCGTGCACGGAGGCTTTCCGGCAGTCGTTCTTCCCGCGAACCATACACGACTGGAACAGCAAAGGGAGGTAATGACAGTGGCACGTAAAGTGCACTCCGCCACACACCGTTGGGTGGCTTGCGGAGTATAAATGTAGATGTAGATGTAGACACATTGACTTTTGCTAACACATTGACAGAGACAGCAAAATAATATCAAGAGAGGGAGAGAAAGGGAGGACAGAGAGAGAGAGAGAGAGAGAGAGAGAGAGAGAGAGAGAGAGAAAGAATCTGAGGGTACGTCCATTAATTACGTGAGCTTAAAAGAGGGGGGGGGGAAGAGATATCGGGCAGAATCTTACCAAATCTCATTTAAAAGGGGGAGGGGCAAGGAAAATCTGACGTCAACTTTTTAATTCAGCGAGGATACATTAGTATAAGGTGTAACACTTTTTTTTTATAAAATTAAATCCGAGCATAGAGAACACTGAAGTGCCCACCAGTCTTTATCGCCTCTCTGAACAGAACTGATTGCTTCAGATGTGCGCATTCCCGGGATTCCTGGATTTGAAACAAGTGCCTGATTTCACTCGTGGAGTTCCCTGTCACGTCAGTCGAAATCACTGCATGTCAGTCAGTGAGTCAGCCACGATATTCTGCAACGCACACAAAGCCGATGTTATTGTGTTTAACATGAGTTTGTATCAAAACTTTTACAGTGCGAATGTTAAGAGGCATGCCGACAAGTTGAAACACACTTGCAAAGAAGAACTCAATCGTTTGTGAAAGGAAGCTAAGCTAAAGTTCACCGACAAAAATTCTCTTAGTGAGAACCAAGCGACTGAAAACCTGCGTAATCATATGGTTCAAAGGAAGATACAAACAAAGTTGTCTTTCATCCTGAAAGTAAGTAAGAATTCTATCACAATTAATGTACGAAATACATCAATAAAAGATCAATTTTGTAGAGATCTATCAAAATGATTAATTCTATTTTCGTAGGGCATGTTTAAAATAGTGTTTTAATCATGTGTTACAAACAGTGTTTAACACAGTTCTATAAAGTTTAGGGCGTGTTGCCGCATAAATTCAGCTTCTTCTTCTAATATTTCGGCTGAATACTGTCCAGCGATCTTCAGAGTGAGCCGAGGTGACGGACGCTCCAGCACTTGCTCCGCCCTTTCAAACCTGGGGACTGAACCACTGCGTATGATGGGGCGTTAGTCACCTCGGCTGATTATGAACAGGGCTGGCCGATATTCAGCCGAAATATTAGAGGAAGAAGCTAATTTTGTGCGGTTGCACGCTCAAAACTTTACGGCACAGTATTTACGCCGCGAAAACATGAAAATGCACTGTTTAACACACTTTCTAACATGTTTTTGTTAAAGAGTTTTAACCAATGTTTAAAACGTAAAAAGTTTTCACTTTTACGTACTTTTACCAATCTAGGGGGGAAACAATACGTCAGGGGGAGGGGAGTCCCACCATTAAATCTCACAAAGGGTGCAGGGAGCAGGGGACTAAAGTTTGCTGGCCGCGGTGGCCGAGCGGTTCTAGGCGCTTCAGTCCGGAATCGCGCGACTGCTACGGTCGCAGGTTCGAATCCTGCCTTGGGCATGGATGTGTGTGATGTCCTTAGGTTAGTTAGGTTTAAGTAGCTCTAAGTCTAGGGGACTGATGACCTCAGATGTTAAATCCCATAGTGCTCAGACCCATTTGAACCATTTGACTAAATTTTAAAAAATAAACCTCACGTAATTAATGGACGTCCCCCTATGGAATTCTTGACTGGGAGGCATAGAGGGGAAGGTTCAGTCGCCTGATCGGAAAGGATATTGTTCCTCTAAATGCAGTGGCTCCTTTCTTTGCAGTGTTTGAGAGCAGTGTCGCAAGTGTACCTGAAGAGTATAGGTGACTCTAATGGGAGTGCGAATAGTGTACTGTCGTATTTGTGTTCTACGATGATGAGAGGCAGACGAGGGTGAAACTCGGTGTCGGAACGTCGCCGAACTTAGCGTCTCCCGTCCACCAGACGAACCACTAACAAGATGATTCCGGATTGTAGCGGTAACAGGGCGGTGTATAACTTAAATATGTCGGTGTGTAAGAAACAGCTTGCTGTAATCGAGGTTCGAATTCGAAGAGTTGGTCCACACACGGGGCACGCTCTCCTTCAACATGGCAAGCGGGGCCACACGCGACATCTCCAACAATCCGACGCCCTCGGTTCACTATAATCGATCAGCCTCCATACAGTCTCGACTTGGCTCCATCCGATTTTCATCTATTTCAAAAACTTAAAGAACACTTTCGACGGCTTCACATTGACAGTGATGAAGCAGCGCAAGCAGGGCTGAGCTTGTGGCTTGTCAATCAAGTCAAACATTCTACTATGAAGGTATCAACAAACTGGTCTCTTGTTGGAGAAATGTGTTCGCCGTCAGGGTGACTATGTTGAGGAATAAATTAGTAGACATGAAGAATAAAGACATAGAATGTTAAAAACGTGTTTTATTCAAAAAACTTTAAGAATATTCACATTAAAAAATCGAACGGTTTACTTTTCAGCACGCCCTCGTACATACTACAAAAAACGCAGGTAGAGGTCAGGGATCGTTTTGTATGCCAAATAAATAATCACTGCAGTTCTTGATCAAACAATCAGTCTATTCCATTTTAAGTTTCAATGAGATCATAATAATTATCTGTGACACATTTGAAACTCCACTTTTTTAAAACTAAATTGAGTACGTAAAAGACGTTCAATTGGTAGCATTTCCCTTTCTATTCAAGATTATGACTCAAGAATGAACATTAACACTATCTCACTTCGATTTAATTGACTTATTCAGAAGTAGGAAATGCTCTTACGGCGCAACGCAGAATAAAAGGGAAGCTTGAACAAATATTCAAAAGAATTCAGCATTACGATCGCACCCTGTAACTTTCTCGCGCTACTTATAGCTGTCATTGTAACCTCCCTTTTAGGCAATGACGTGCAACAATGATGTAAAACCTCACTTAGTAAACCTAAAGGCTATTCACAAGTGAACAAGAAATTCAACAGCCACGTCGAGCGATTTCAGGATCAACATGAAATTTCGAATTTTTTGCAAACACCTACTTATCTTACTGGCTGTAATAAGCATTCAAAGAATTCCAAATATATCTGCCGTTGGCAGTTCCATTTGAATAATGATTCGGCTGAAGGTAAAATGCATTTAATAGCTTGTGCTACCTTCAAATACTGCTTTACGTAAAATATAAGAGCACATGGTTGCCGGCCGCGGTGGCCGTGCGGTTCTAGGCGCTGCAGTCCGGAACCGCGGGACTGCTACGGTCGCAGTTTCGAATCCTGCCTCGGGCATGGATGTGTGTGATGTCCTTAGGTTAGTTAGGTTTAAGTAGTTCTAAGTCTAGGGGACTGATCACCTAAGATGTTCAGTTCCATAGTGCTCAGAGCCATTTGAAGCACATGATTGTTGTTGTGGTCTTCAGTCCTGAGACTGGTTTGATGCAGCTCTCCATGCTACTCTATCCTGTGCAAGCTGCTTCATCTCCCAGCACTTACTGCAACCTACATCCTTCTGAATCTGCTTTGTATTCATCTCTTGGTCTCCCTCTACGATTTTTACCCTCCACGCTGCCCTCCAATGCTAAATTTGTGATCCATTGATGTTAAAATTCTGTTTCACTCGATGTTCATACTGATCTAGCCGGTCACTCATGTAGGTGCTTCTATTCAAGCGTACTGGAAGATCAGCCGAAATACTGGTTTACATAACTGTCTGAAAAGAAGAGACTGCATTTGAAGGCTTTTGTTATGCTCACTCACCAGAGTTCACACTGACGCCCAGAAGTGTCGAATTATCAAAGTTGCGAACAAAATCTTTGAATACCGGAAGCCAAATACATCTAGTGGTTTGCAGTATCTTGCTTCAGCTGGTGGTATAGGCAATGCAGAAACAGCAGTGTCTTCCGCTCCATGTTTTAACAACATAATGTTCCTGTTGATGGCGCTTAAAGAGAGATTTCCGTTCTGTCTTCTCCGAATGGCGACAGCCCTTTTTGTTTACTTCTTTATTAAAGGTAGGGACAAAGTGTTATTCTACGACACTACATCTTCATAGCAGGCTTCGTCGTAACACACTTCCTCGTTTTTACATCCCTGTCCTGTTCTACCATCGAAGATGTTCGACGAATGCAACAGTGGTGAAAGAGTAGCCTTAGTATCGCCATTGTCATCCTCAGTTAAAAAAGCATCGAACGTTAGAACACTGTTTTATTCTACGTCTAGCACTTCTTCATTCGTAAATTTGTCTATGATTTCTGCAATGAAATTGTAAGCTAGAAATAATAGCGCAAAGTAACCTCTATCCGCTTTCGTTTGTCTTGTGTAAAACTTAGTCGAACGTATGCGTATACCTATGCTTACCAGTCATGACTTCTAGAAGCTCTGGTTCTTTCGCGTTTTAACTTTGCACTTTGAGCGTCATTTCGTACCGCTCCTGGAGGTGCCGCACTATCGACTGTTAGGTACGCCGACATTATGAACACAAACCACCTACTTACCCCACTGCATACTATTTCATACTTGGGCATTAGGCAGCGGCAGTGGGGCGGAGTGCATGACAACCTGTGTGCGCAAAGTTTAAAAGCTGCACTTCCCGTGGGTCATAGCTAAGTATTAACAGAGTTATGGCCCAAATTTTCGTGCAGGGTCGATTGCTGGGGTTGATGTCTTACTGGGGTGTTTCTTTTTCCTTAAAATATGAGGACAAGTTGGTGATGTTACCTTGTCAGAACAGGCAGCGCCCCCAAGATGCATATAGCCCCAACGACTCTGGAAACAAACTAGCCCAGAACAGCATGGAGAGCAGAAAAGCAGGAAACAGAGCTTCTTGGTCTAATCGTTTACAGGGGAAAGCTGTCTACAAAGTCTGTTGCATTGACACTTCGTTGGTCGCTCAGCTATTCCTCCAAAGATATCGAGTATAGATATACCTTCACTAGGCACCCAATCTCTGTAGAAAAGCAGGAAACAGAGCTTCTTGGTCTAATCGTTTACAGGGGAAAGCTGTCTACAAAGTCTGTCGAAATGTCAATATATTGATCGTCTGAGGGCGTGTATTGATGTGTTGTCAATACTAGAAACACTGACGAGCAGTATTGATGGACCTCAAAATATTCTCAGTATTGTCAATACTTACTGAATGTGTGAGGTCAACTATTGACGGCTTGACAATATTCTCCATCCAGATGTTGACAGAGGTTCAGAAACCAGACATGCGAGGTTACTGTGCACTCTTTATTTTTCAATACGCCGTTGTGTATACCATTCCTCAGATTCAATTTTTTAGGAGTCTTTTAACACAAAAGAATTTTAATAGGCCTAAGCAAGGGTAATCATTGTATATACCACTTTAGGATGGTTAACGGAGGATTCTCTATGACAGCGCTTACTTCATTAATTTGAAAATATAGTATAAATTGGTGTATTATACAGCAGTTTGGAAAAACGATCCCATTTCGGAAAAAAGTCAAATCTGCAATGACTAGTAAGTTGTTTGCGAAATACACATAAGTTTCACCAAATTATAACAAAGCGAAGAAAGAAATTGTTATAGGTTAATAGCCTGAATAGATCCTTGCCAGGCAGATATAATTGCTTCACAGGTTTCCACAGAAATTTATTAATTGTGATAGTTGATATTACAGAACTAAATTTCGAGCATTAGAATGACCTGCCTGTCACCAGAAATCACAAAGTTAGTTACTCCTATTCTCTTGTCGACTGTGGCTGTCTCTTTCATTAACGTATTTTGCTCCTCTATTTCGTCTCTTATCAGCGCTAATAACTTGGCGTACGCTGCAGGCCTCATCGTAAAACAAGTTATGCAATTTTTCGCGTCCATGACTCTGACTTCTGTCAGTAAATTAACGCGTGACCAGTCGGACCTTCTTTCCAACCATTCCCGGACCAATTTCGTCTTTTTCTTTGTTTTCTGTTTCTTGCAAGCTATCTACAGCTAATACAACTGCAGCACACGCCTTTTCTGTGTTTTCGACATTTTAATCGCTTTGCCAACTGACAATTTTTGTCGGTGTTATTGATAGTGTAAGATCGATTCAATATATAGATTTGACAAACAGGAATTGTCAGCAACTATTGAACGTGTGGCGAACTTTAGCAGTCACGTACAGAATGTCTTTGCACTACTTTGTTGTTGTTGTGGTCTTCAGTCCAAAGACTGGTTTGATGAAGCTCTCCATGCTAATTTATCCTGTGCAAACTTCTTCATATCCCAGTACCTACTGCAACCTACATCCTTCTGAATGTAGTTAGTGTATTCATCTCTTGGTCTCCTACGATTTTTATCCTCCACGCTGCCCTCCAATATCAAATTGATGATCCCTTGATGCCTCACAATATGCGCTGCCAACCGATCCCTTCTTCTAGTCAAGTTGTGCCATAAATTTCTCTTCTCTCCAATTCTATTCAATACCTCCTCATTAGTTATGTGATCTACCCATCTACTCTTCAGCATTCTTCTATACCACCACATTTCGAAAGCTTCTATTCTCTTCTTGTCTAAACTATTTATCGTCCTCGTTTCACTTCCATACATGGCTATACTCCATACCAATACTTTCAGAAATGACTTCCTGACACTTAAATCTATACTCGATGTTAATAGATTTCTCTTCTTCAGAAACGCTTTCCTTGCTATTGCCAGTCTACATTTTATATCCTCTCTACATCGACCATCACCAGTTATTTTGCTCCCCAAATAGCAAAACTCATTTGCGACTTTAAGTGTCTCATTTCCTAATCTAATTCCCTCAGCATCACCCGACTTGATTCGGCTACGTTCTATTATCCTCGTTTTGCTTTTGTTGATGTTCATCTTATATCCACCTTTCAAGACACTATCCATTCCTTTCAACTTTTCTTCCAGGTCCTTTGCAGCCTCTGACAGAACTACAATGTCATCGGTGAACCTCAAAGTTTTTATTTCTTCTCCATGGATTTTAATTCCTACTCAGAATTTTTCTTTTGTTTCCTTTACTGCTTGCTCAATATACAGATTGAATAACATCGGGGATAGGCTACAATCCTGTCTCACTCCCTTCCCAACCACTGCTTCCCTTTCATACCCCTCGACTTTTATAACTGCCTTCTGGTTTCTGTACAAATTGTAAATAGCCTTTCGCTCCCTGCATTTTACGCCTGCCACCTTCAGAATTTGAAAGAAAGTATTCCAGTCAACATTGTGAAAAGCTTTCTCTAAGCCTACAAATGCTAGAAGCGTAGGTTTGTCTTTCCTTAATCTAGCTTCTAAGATAAGTCGTAGGGTCAGTATTACCTCACGTGTTCCAACATTTCTTCGGAATCCAAACTGATCTTCCCCGAGGGCGGCTTCTACCAGTTTTTCCATTCGACTCATAACTTACATAAACATAAATGCTTTGAAAGACGACTTTTAACAAACGGCTTTCAACTGAAATGACAAAAATTCAGTGCAAAGTAGAATCAAACATTATTAAAAGTAACGTAAATGAAAGTGCATAAAACAGTCCCCTAAGGACTTCATGTACTCAGAAGATCCAGCATGTATGGAATGTGACTCGTACTCTAAATCAAATCGTCCTTCAGATGGCAGTAACATACCATGTAATTGTAGTTAGTGGCTGACACGTTGGCTAGATCTACTCATGCAACACTCAGCACTTAATGAATAAAATTGTTGAGATTCCTTCGACAAAAGAGAACCAAATATAACGCACGAATCATCGAATTAACGAAATGGAAGAAAATCCGGAAGACTGAGAATTTCAGCACAATCAGGGCATACTGAAGAGGACTCTGCAAGGATTCTACTGTGTTTTTTACGAAAGGCAGGAATAGGGAAAAAACTTCTGGATATTCCTGAAGCAAACCTGTTACGGTAGTGTGATCACAAGAAGGTAATGGCTTCCCACAAAATCACTGGTGTATACCACTATCGAAATGTTTCTGGAAAGAGGCCAGCAAGAAGACTTCGTGATGAATTACTGAATTCAAGTGCCTCCAGAATAGCTACGCATGTAGTCGGCAAGTAAATGAAAAACTGTCGATGGAGAAAACATTACGAAAGAGAATCACACAGAACCACTTTAGGTTTGCTGCAGCAGATAAGGATTCCTCAACATTAAAATTTTTTATTTCTCCGATAGATGTTTGTACCAAACTGCTGAGCGACGCACAGGAAGACGTCGTAAGCCTACGGCTGAGGAGCTCGTAGGATTTGAGAATTGAATAAATTCCTAAACTTCGTCGTGGAATGAACATACGGTGCTGTATGAGAGACTCTGCATGAGAGAATCTGTAATTACACTTTGAACAACTCTTGCGAATGTCATGTATGAGAGATAAATAAAAAAGTTTCCACCAAAAGCGAAAATGTCAGTGTTTTAATTTACGTTTGTCGCTTCATACCATGTGTTTACCGAGCAATTGAGATAGGGAAGAAGAAGTGACATGGCGAGGGAAAGCCACCGCGCTAAATCGCAGGACGGCAGACAGGCGCTTGTGGAATGGGAACGGCGGGAACATGTCGTAACGTCACAGCTTCGCAAGTCTCGGTCAGGCCAGTACTACCATTCCTGCCTCACTTGAGACAATTACCGAGGTATCTAGAACGCCCTGAAGAACTCCAGTCCAGTTACAGAGCGAAACAGCTGTCACAAAAGCCAGAAAAAATTTAAACACGGATCCATAGAAGTAAAAGATTCATTGCCAAAGTCGCAACGAACGGCGCAATAAGTTTTTAATTGTTTGTTTTGTTTTTCGTTGAAATTTCTGCGATGAAAGAACTGGGACGTCGAATTCTGTAACTTTAGTTCTCTTCGGTGAAGCTACTTGGCGAATACCTCCTGCTGAAGCACGTAATTTCCACTGTACAGAAAGATCACTAGGAGGTATAATTACTCAGAATATAAACTTTTTCGTGGTAATGGAAAACTTATTCGTTTCCTGCAGTCGCATCAATTGTACTTGAACAGCTACTGCGAAAGAATATTCCTTGTCGTCTGTCTAAGATACGAGGCTCGCCTATTGAGATTTTTAGAAGCGACCACCAGATGGCGGTACTGAGATGCAACATTACAAATGTTTAAAATTTGTCATTTCTTATTGTTAAACCAATGACGGTTCATAAAATGACCGTGCACTCGATTTACGGTGAGTTTTTAAAGAAACATTGTTGTGAAAAAAGGCTGTCTTCATCGGTTCGTTCAACTTTTGACATTCAATCAACTTCCAGAAATCACTGATTCCAATGCAGATTTTCGTCGTTGTCGTTCCTCTCTAAGCGATTAATTTTGTAATGTCGACTGAAATAGATTATTGTTCCGAAAGACATCGGTTCTTGGAGCAAATTGGTTGAACAGTATCGGCTTTCGATTTTGAATGAATATTTGTCATCATCATCATCACTTCCAGCGATAAGGCTAACGCACTGGTCCGTCATCTAAGATTATTGTGAACCCATCTGATTATGGGTCTTACCAGGGTTTACTCTTCCTCTCGGACTGTATCTCAACAGTTGTTTCGTCAGCCTGTCATATGACATTTTGCTCACATGTTCTTTCTACCTGATACTGTATTTCTCTATTGCGTTGTTTATCCCTTAAAAATTCATTGGAATGAATACTTAGTTGTGAAAACTGTTGCCGATGGATTCCGCACAATTCGATCGAAGCTGAAAATATGCTCGTGGAAATTGGTGCATGGAAACCCATCAAACAATCGACAGATCAAACCCCAAATTCCTACACAACTTCTTAAAGGAGGAAGACACTTGTATGTAATCGTTCGAGCCGAAAACTAAGTAGCAATCAGCTGAGTGCGTGGTCCACGATGAACTGAAACCAACAAAGAGTGGTATGTCCGCGAAGCACTTTCAAACAAGTGGTCGCTTGCTTCTTTGGCTAGGGTGGACATGTCGAGATGATGGCAGAACAGTTACATCTGAATCGTACATAATAATTTGTTTTCCACAAGTCTTCGATGAAATCAGGAAATAAAAACGGAAACGTCGCATCGTTCTACATCATGACATTGCCAGCTGTCACAAACTACGTCAAAAAAATTATTATTCGCCGTAGAGAAGCATAAGATTAATGTCCCATTGCCCATATTTGCCAGATCTACCGGAGGCTACGGCTTATTTTTGTTCCTTTACGTAAGAAAATTGCGTGGGTTGATATTTTCGTCTCCTTAGAAGGTTGCTGAATAGTTCCAAATCATATATTTGAAGCAACAATAAGAAGTGGAAACAAGGGTTCCAGAATTCTCCTAAACGATGCAAAAAAAATTTCGATGAGATTATTTTGATAAAGAATGATTCAATTTTTATCAAAAAAGTTTTTCTTCAATTATTTACGCAAAATAATTAAAACGATCCCTTCGTATATTTAAAATTTGATCCACAAACATAACCATGTATCACGAAAGAGAAGACAGGCACAGAAAAAGATTTTCTCATGGACTAGAAATCGCCGAAAGACCTTCTATTACTTAGTGATTTTGCAAAACAACGTCGTGGTAACTTACTGTTAAGTGTGGTGGTACCAATTTACTGACATAGCAATAAAGAGAGTGCAGTTCAGGGCCATTAAGCACCACAAAAATTTTCAACCGGGAGACAATATGCATAAAGCAACAAAAATTATACAAGGTGTATAAAAACATGTGTCAGAAACTTCAGGGACTTTTTTCTTTACATTAAAACATTGCAAAATGTTTATATGAACATGGGAATATGCAGTGACTTCTGGTTGCGTAACCTAAGTCAAATGTGCGTTTTTACTCACTTTGAAAGGTGTTAATTTTTGCATGAATTTTTCTCGTTTTGGATTTCTGAAGTGAGCTCTGTTACCGAGACGCGCTACAGCTACGAGAGCAGTTTGCACCCAGGTAAGACAAATTGTGCAGAGAACAGATTCTTTCTTTAATTAAATTTCACAGAGACCAGCTTTACTTTTAAAGTAATCAGTTTTGTCTTATCAAAGTTCATAGTCAGATATTGTGTTTACAAGTTTCAGACAGGGGATATTTTTCTTAAGATTCTCGCAGTTAGAGTTAATGATGCATTCTCGCAGTTCAATTTTGTCACCAATAGTTGGCGTTAACCTACCAACAGATACAGCTTCACTCTCTGTCACTTAAACAAATCGTAACAGATAAGTTTCAACTATCTTGTTTATAGCTGGTAATGGGATTTCTTTGTATTGTGTAACTGTTGTATGTTCTATTTAAGTGAAACTTCCATCACAACGCATCAAAACGATGTAGTCAGTGTCTACAATGCCGGATACATAACATGTGCACGGCTTAACGGATGAGAATGCAGATGCAGCCCGTCAACGTCAGGTTGAACGTTGTCCAGGGAGGCAATTACTTCGAACAAGAACGTTTGTACGGCTCCACCAATGCTTGCGAGAGACAGGCTCATTTGAGAAGAGAATTAGCGACTGTGAGATCATGCGATATACTAACGCCTGTGCTTGAAGAACGCGTCCTTCGTACTTTGAATGAAACTCCATCAAGTAGTACAGGGTGACCTACGAGCATGGAAGGCGTTAATCACATAACGTTCCGTAATGTCCTGGATGAAAATCGTCTGTACTCTTACGACCTTCACTGGGCGCAAGGATTAAATAAGGCAGACTTTTAGCCAAGAATAACTTCCTGCTAATGCATACTAGGACAGGGTGCTGTGCTTTTGCTGCTCTTAGCAACTACCTTATTCACTGATGAGGCGGGTTTTTCACTTGTTAGGATCTTCATTTATCATAGCAGTCGCGCCTGGGCGTATGAAAACCACCATGACGTTGACATGTTAGACATCAACAGAGATTCAGCCTCATCGTGTGGGTGGAATCATTCATGACCATCACATTGGTCCATAATTCTTCACAGAATGTCTTATTGGACAAACGTATCCGTAGTTTCTTAGACATGAATTGATTCATTGTCTTGGTGGTGTACATCTACACATCATCCAACGAATGTGAGCTATGCATGATCGTGCTCCACCTCCCTCTACACGGATAGTTTACCAGTATCTCGATAACAAGTTCGCAAATTGGTGAATTGGTCGCGCGGGTCCATTGTATGGCATGCCTGGTTTCCAGATTTGAATCAATGGATTTTCTTTTTCAGTCGGGAACATTTATAATACTGATATATTCAACTCCCGTACCTAATGATGATGTTTTGAGAGAGCGTATCTAAAATAGATCCGACCGAATACGAAACATACCAAAAGTTTTCCTCGACTTTACCAAATTACGGAAGGCCGGCTCAGGGGATGCATGGAAGCAGTAGATGTAGTAGCGGTACTTGTAGTGGGAGGGGGGGGGGAGGAGGAGGAGGTGACTATTCCCATCAATTTCTGTAAATGTAAATACGTTTTATAAACGTATCATTCTTGTGCCATAACTGATAAATTTTTTCATATCTCCTGAAAGAATAATTTTCGGCCCAATGTTCATATGAACTTCTTGTAATGTTTTGATGTCAAGGAAAAAATTCCGTAAAAATTGGATGATTTCTTCAAGAGAAAGAGCTTCACAAACTGAGGAAATCAATAATGTATTGGTCCATCTCTGGCCCTTATGCGAACAGTTACTCAGCTTGGCGCTGATTAATACAGTTGTTGGATGCCCTCCTGAGGCATATCGTTCCAAATTCTATCCAACTGGTGCGTTAGATCTTCAAAATCCCGAGATGGTTGGAGAATCCTGCCGTTAATGCTCTTAACGTTCTCAAATGAGGAGAGACCCGGCGAACTCGCTGGGGAAGGTAGGGTATGGCAAGGACGGGGACACGCAGTAGAAACTGTCGCCGTGTGCTGGAGGATATTATCTTGCTGAAATGTAAGCCTCAGTTTGCTTGATATGAAGGGAAACAAAACGGAGGGTAGAATATCGTCGACGTGCCGCTGTGACACGGATGTCGGTGGTGGTGGTGTGTTGGGGCTTATGGGCGCTCAACATCGAGGTCATCAGCGCCCTGACATACATTAAAAGGAACGAATGTGGACAGACCTAAGAAAACTAAAGCACACACTCAAAGAAAGCAGGAAAAGAAGGAAAATGCTACATAAGAAAGTAAAACCTAAGGAAAGGGGAAACATAGCAACAAGAATGTCACAGGAAATTGTTATTGGCTGGCCACTTACATAAAATATGGGCGAGCTTGTCACACAATGAGAAAATTAAAATCCTCTCCCTAAAATCTTTATAAAAACATTTGACAGGGCACAGAACTTTAAAACTTTAACCACATTCGTCCGAGTGTTGCCTAAAAGAGACGGCAGGTCCGCTGGCAAGTCAGCCGCGACCCGCTGGTCAGAAAATAAAACGCAATCCAATAAAACGTGGCGCACAGTGACCTGGACGCCGCAAGCACCACACATTGGAGGGTCCTCTCGCCGGAGCAGGAAGCCATGCGTCATAGGGCTGTGGCCTATTCGAAGCCGAGTGAGGACAATCTCGTCCCGTCGATGGGGCTGAAAGGAAGTACACCACACACGCGTTGTGGGCTTGACTATACGGAGCTTATTGTCAGTCACTTCCAGCCACTCATCCTCCCACCGACGCATGACCCGTGAGCTCAACAGCGAGGTGAGTGCGTGCAAGGGGATAGCACACTGAGATACTTGTGGGGCGAGACACGCCTCCTTGGCTGCGAGCTCTGCCCTTTCATTCCCAGCAATGCCAACATGCCCCGGAACCCAGCAGAAAGCTACAACCTTCCCCAGTCGCTGTAGTCGGAGGAGGGCATCCTAGATGGTCTGGACAATTTTGTCTGCCGGATACAAACGTTGCAATGAGTGAAGGGCACTGAGTGAATCGGAACAGACAACAAATTTAGGAGAGGAAGAATGTCTCATGTGCCCGCAAGATCGCAAACAATTCTGCATCAAAGACAGTAAAAGTCTGAGGCAGTCGGACCTTGAGGACACGATATGGAAAAACAACTGAGCAACCAACAGAATCCCCTTGTTTCGACCCATCCGTAAAAACAGCTACATAGTCGTGGTGCTCAGATAAAATGGCAGAAAATGCTGCATTAAAAACGGTGGCAGGACTGCAATCTCTCTTGTACTGCAATAAATCTAAAATCACTCCGGGCCTCTTCAGTAACCAGGGTGGCAGGCGGTTAAAACCTTGGATTTGGGGTTGTACAGACTCCACACCGAGGGACTCTAGTACACATTGCACACGGATCCCAAACGGCAACGTAGCCCGGGGACGGCAGGAAAAAAGGCGGTCCAGAGGTGGATGGGCAACAAGATGGTGAGCAGGCGATCTGGGAGCTGCAAGAAACTTACAAGCCTGGCGCACCAGCAGGAGCTGCCGCCGGATGGTAAGTGGCGGTTCGCCAGACTCAGCACAGAGGCTGGGTACGGGACTGGTCCGATAAGCACCTGTGGCCAGTCGGATCCCAGCATGGTGAACAGCGTCAAGGATCCGCAAATAAGATGGCCTCGCTGACCCATATACTGTGCACCCATAGTCCAGCAGTGAACGCACAAAAGCTCCATAAAACTGAAGGAGACGCGCCCTGTCCGCGCCCCAAGATCTGTGGCTGAGGCACTTGAGGATGTTCAGTGCCTTCAGCGTTCTGGCTTTCAAGTCACGTAGGTGTGGCAGCCATGACAACCTGGAGTCAAAAATTAGGCCCAGAAACCGCACTGTGTCTCTAAAATGTAGGACAGTATCCCCCATATGCAAGGCAGGCAAAGTAAAAAGATGACGAGAACGATTAAAATGAACACAAACACACTTATCGGCAGAAAACCGAAAACCCGTCTTTGCAGCCCACTCCTCTAAACGCCGCACTGTTAGCTGCAACTGACGGCTCACGGTTGCAACACTGGAGGAGGAACAGAAAACAGCAAGTCGTCCACAAATAAGGAGCACTGTACTGGACTCCTCACTGTAGACGTTGTACTGTTGATGGCTATGGCAAAGAGGGTAAAGCTTAAAACACTGCCCTGGGGGACACCGTTCTCTTGCTCAAAGCGATCAGACAGTGTGTTACCAACGCGGGTCCGAAAAAACCGCTGAGACAGGAAAGACCGAATGAAAATCGGGAGGCGGCCACGAAAGCCCCATTGATGCATTTGTGCAAGAATACAGTGTCACCAAGTAGTATCATATGCCTTACTGATATCAAAGAAGATACCGATACAGTGATACTGACGGAGAAAAGCCTGCTGAATAGCCGCCTCTAGGAGGGTCAGGTTGTCGACCGTGGACCGATATTTTCGGAATCCACACTGAAAGCGGCTAAGGAGCTGTCTGGTCTCTAACAGCCAGACCAGACGCCGGTTAACCATCCGTTCCAGGGTCTTTCCGACACAGCTTGTCAAGGCGATACTACGATAACTACCGGGACATGTGCGGTCCTTTCCTGGTTTGAGGTGAGGGATGAGAATTGCCTCCCTCCACGAGGTGGGGAACACTCCTCTCTGCCATATGAGGTTAAAACATTCGAGGAGGATTTCCTGTGACGCCGCTGGCAGATGTCGAAGCATGGAGTACCGGATGCGGTCGTAACCTGGTCCAGTGTCAGAAGTCTCAGTAAGTGCCGATTCAAGTTCCCACATGGAGAAAGGGGAATTGTAGGCCTCAGAACTGTTCGACCGAAAGACCAAGGTCGCTCTTTCGACAGTCGCACGGTAGCGACGAAACGTTGGATCCTGATTTGCAGTGGCAGTACTTTGTGCAAAATGCTCTGCCAGCGTCTGAGCAATGGCTCTGGGTGTCGTTTGGAGGCATCCCTGGTTCAGGACAGCAGCTGTTGGTAAACGGCTATGTTTACCGGAAATCCTCCGGATGGCTTCCCATACTCTTGTGGAACAAGTGGAACGGTTGATGGAGTCCAGGAACTCCTGCCATGACCTTTTCTTGCTCTCTTTAATGACACGGCGTGCCCTGGCTCTCGCGATTCGAAAGGCGGTAAGATTGACCGCTGTTGGGCGGCATTTAAATCGGCGAAGAGCCGCACGCCTCTCCCGGATGGCTGAACGGCACTCTTCTGTCCACCAAGGCACAAGGCGCCGCTTAAGAGTGCCAGAAGACTGTGGTATGGACAGGTCAGCAGCATGATGGACCACAAGCGTGATGTGATCCACCCATTCCTGTACGTTATTGTGGCGGTCAAAGACAGCCAACCGAGTGAACAGTGGCCAGTTAGCCCTGCCAATCATCCACGATGGTGGCCGCTGCTCCAGCGCTACACCATCCAGGAGATGAATGCGGATAGGGAAGTGATCGCTGGAATGAAGGTCGTCAATGACCTCCCAGTGAACAGACTCGGTGAGGGTTGGAGAGCAGAAAGACAGGTCAACGGCTGAGAATGACCCTGTAGCAGTAGAGAAATGATTCGGAGTACCTGTGTTGAGGATGCACAACACTTGAGATGTTAGGAGGCTCTCCAAAATTCGACCTCGAGCGCAAAGAGAAGTGGAGCCCCACAGGACATGATGGGCATTGAAGTCTCCCAGGAGGAGAAATGGGCGGGGGAGTTGGTCGATAAGATCTGTGAGAGCGTCTAAGGTCATTGTATCCAGAGGGGTAAATAAAGGGAGCAAACGGTAAGCCTCCGAGGTGAATGAATTTCAACTGCAACTGCTTGCAGTTCAGTATCCAGGGGGAGAGCAGAGGAGTGGTGGTCATTATTGACAAACACAGTGACTCCGCCTTTGGCCCTTTCTCCAGTCAGGTCATCTTTGCGATATGACGTATAGCCCCTTAGTACAGGAGCATCAGATGGTTTTCAATGCGTTTCCTGTAAACACAAGCACAGGGGGCGTTGCCGTGCTAGGAGGTTCAGTTCCTCCACATGTGCTGGAATCCATTCATGTTCCACTGTATAATGGGAGCCATCTATCAGGGTGGGAGTACCTTCATTCTCACTTTCTGTTGGGGAGGAGAGCCCACAACAGGTGGAGGCTCAGTTTTGGGGCGAGATGATTGCCCCAGTCTGACATCAACCTCCATCGCCTCAGAAGAGGAGTCGAGAGAGACGTCAGAGAGAATGACATCCACATCAGGAGACTGTATAACTGCAGTCTCCTTTAGTGGGCTAGTCTTCACCTTTGTCTTTGGCTTCGATGTTCTGGCCTGAGGTGGCATTGGAGCCAAAACCTCAGAAGCAGTAGGGGGTGTAGCAGCGCTGGGCAGTGCACAAGACTGGACCCGGGAAGGGGCAGGAAGTTCCATGATGTCAGCTACCACGGCCTGGTCAGAAGGCCGGGGGGGGAGCAGCAGGCTTCACAGGAACGGCAGCAGCACACGTACATTGACAAGCGCAGGTGCTAGTGCTGACAGTAGCAACCTCCGTTTGCATAGCGGCATCGGTTTTCAAGACTGGTTGTTTGAGAATGGAAGAAAAGGAAGCAGCGAACGTGGGCAGCTGCATGGACTTGTAGATTTTCTTCGCCTCACCATACGGGATGCGTTTTGTAGTTTTTAGTTCCTGGATCTTCCGTTCCTCAAGGAAAACTCTGCATTCCCTACTCCACACAGGGTGATCCCCAGAGCAGTTGACACACTTGGGAGGAGAGGAGCAACCAACTCCCTCATGGGCGGCTTTACCACAATTCCCGCAAGTGGCTTCCCCTCTACAGCCGACAGTAGTGTGTCCAAAGTGTTGGCATTTAAAACACCGCATGGGGTTGGGGTACTAAGGCCGTACACTGAGACGTAGGAAACCTGCCTTCACATGCTCTGGCAATTTGGTGGTGTTAAATGTAAGGATAAATGAGTCAGTCTTTATGAGAGCACCATCCACCCGTTTCATAATGTGTTGCACGTCGACAATTCCTTCCCGGGACCATTCAGCCTTCAGTTCGTCTTGGGGAATGTCAACGAGATCTCTGCAAGTCACAACACCCTTGCTGTAGTTCAAGGTGTTGTGAAATTCAGTCTCTATCGCAAACTCCCCAAGAAATTGTGCCTTCTGAAGGATCTGGACTTGCTGGAAGCTAGATGTTTCAACCAACAAGGTGCCATTTCGCAAGCGCTTTACAGATTTTAATGTGCCAGCAATACCTTCTAAGCCCTTCTGTATATAAAATGGCGAAACTTCTTCAAAACTCCCATCTTTTCTTTTAATTATGAAAAACACATTATGCGAAGCAGCATGCATTCTGTTACTACTACCTGAATCAGGAGGACTGGCTACACGAGCCCTCTTGTTGGACTGGGTGTTAGAACCCACCAGCGGTCCACCCTTTCCGCTGGCAGGAGAAGAATAAACGTTCGAGGGTTCCATCTCGGTCCCACGAGCAGCTAGGGAACTAGAAGTCCACCTAGACAGAGCCCCGCGTGCCTAGGTAAGCCTTATACAACTGGGGCGCGGCAGGTGCCCCAGAGGTTGCCCGCTTGCGACTGTTCCACCCCAACAGCCATACATCTTATAGGCGCGCAGCACACCGTAAGATTGAGGGGTGTCAATCAAAGGGATCCTGTTATAGAAACAAATGGCATCCAAGATCATTACTCCTGGTTGTTCGGCCACATGGCGGGCGACGACCAGGTTGGTATCCAGCCGCCGTCTGGGCCGTCTCCAGGCATGTTTTCGGCCTGGAATCTCCTTCACTGGGGTAAATTTGTCTTCAGTGATGAGTCCCAGTTGGAGCTAAGCTCAGACGACCAGTGAAGACGCCCCGGGCAGCAGTGGGATACCAAGCTGACTGTCGTCCACCGTGGGTCCCGACAACCAGGAGTGGTGGTCCGGAATGCCCTTTCACTTCAGAGCAGAACCTCTTCGGCTCTCATCCGTGGCATCCCTACAGCACAGCGGTACGTCAACGATATTCTACTACCCCTTTTGTTGTCCTTCATGGAAAGCCATACTAGGCTTAAATTTCAGCAAGATCTACATCTACATGATTAGTCTGCTATTCACAATAAAGTGCCTGGAAGAGGGTTCAATGAACCACCTTCAAGATGTCTCTCTACCGTTCCACTCTCTAACGGCGCGCGGGAAAAACAACCACTTAAATGTTATCTACCCTATTTCGCGATAATACAAAACGACTCGCCCTTCTTTAAACTTTTTCGATGTCATCCGTCAATCCCACCTGATGCGGATCCCACACCGCACAGCAGTACTGCAGAATAGGGCGGACAAGCGTGGTGTAGGCAGTCTCTTTAGTAGATTTGTTGCACCTCCTAACTGTTCTGCCAATGAATCGCAGTCTTTGGTTTTCTCTAGCCACTACATTTTCTATGTCATCATTCCAATTTAGGATGTTTGTAATTGTAATCCCTAAATATTTCCTTTATATTTGTGTGACTTATCGCGTAATCGAAATTTAGCGGATTTCTTTTCGTACTCATCTGAATAGCGTCACACATTTCTTTATTCAGGGTCAATTGCCACTTTTCGCACCATACTGATATCTTATCTAAATCATTATGCAAGTCGTTTTGATCATCTGATGACCTTACAAGACGGTAAATGACAGCATAATCTGCAAACAATACAAGACGGCTTCTCAGAATATCTCCTACGTCGTTAATATAGCCGGCCGCTGTGGTCGAGCGCTTCTAGGCGCTTCCGTCCGGAACCACGCCGCTGCTACGGTTGCAGGTTCGAATCCTGCCTCGGGCATGGATGTTTGTGATGTCCTTAATTTAGTTAGGTTTATGTAGTTCTAAGTCTATGGGACTGATGACCTCAGATGTTAAGTCCCACAGTGATTAGAGCCATTTGAACCATGTACGGTTAATATAGGTCACGAACAATAGAGGGGCTATAACACTTCCTTGGGAAACGCCGGATATTACTCCTGTTTTACTCGATGACTTTCCGTCTATTATTACGAATTTGACCTTTCTGACAGGAAATCACGAATCCGGTCGCACAACTGAGGCGATATTCCATAGGCACTCAGTTTGATTAGAAGACGCTTGAGAGGAATGGCGTCGAAAGCCCTCTGGAAATCTAAAAATATGGAATCAATTTGACATCCCCTGTCGATAGCACTCATTACTTCACGAGTATAAAGAGCTAGCTGTGTTTCACAAGAACGATTCTTTCTGAATTCTTGCAGACTAAGTGTCAATAAATCGTTTCGTCGAGGTACTTCATAATGTTCGAACACATTATATGCTCAGCGAATAACACCTACTTCCATTTTTGGGTTGGTGTGACATGAGCATTTTTCCAGTCCTTAGGTACGGATCTTTCTCTGTGAGCAAGCGGTTGTATATAATTGCTAAATATGGAGCTATTCTATCAGCAAACTCTGAAAAGAACCTCACTGGTATACAATCTGGACCGGAGGCCTTGGCTTTATTAAGTGATTTAAGCTGCTCTACTACACCGAACCGGTCTCTGTGGCCGAGTGGTTCTAGGCGCTTCCGTCAGGAACCACGCGACTGCTACGGTCGCAGGTTCGAGTACTGCCTCGGGCATGGATGTGTGTGATGTCCTTAGGTTAGTTAGGTTTAAGTAGTTCTAAGTCTAGGGGACTGATGACCTCAGACGTTAAGTCCCCTAGTGCTTAGAGCCATTTGAACAATTTGAAGCTACACCGAGGATATCTATGTCTATGTTTCTCACATTGGCAATTGTTTTTGATTTAAATTCAGGAATAATTACTTCGTCTTCTTTGGTGAAGGAGTTGCGGAACACCGTGTCTAATAACTCTGCTTTAGTGGCAATGTCATCAGTGACTTCATCGTTGTTATCGCGCAGTGAAGGTGTTGATTGCCCGCCCACACACGGCGAGAGTTTCTAATGCTTTTCCTCGTGCTTGCCACGCCCAGCCTTGGCCGGCAAGGTCGTCGGATCTCTCTCCAATTGAGAAAATTTGGATCATTATGGGCAGGACCTCCACTCAGCTCAGATTTTTGACTATCTTTTGTGCCATTTGGACAGAATATGGCACGATATCCCACAGGAGGGCATCCAACAATTCTGTCAATCAATTCCATGCCGAATAAATGCTTGGATAAGGGCCGAAAGTGGAACAAAGCGTAACTGACTTGCTTAATTTGTGAAGCTCTTTCTCTTAAATAAATCATCCAGTTTTTCTGAAAGTACATTCATTTTTTTGTCTGCACGTGCACATCACATCTACTGATTTACGTCCCATTCGTATAATTCCTTCCTGGTCTGGCGTTTTTTTCTTCTTTGAGTATGATTTAATCTTCATTAAACTGAACGTACATCCATAGCCAGAGAAGAAGAAGAAGAAGAAGAATACCCTGCATTGTTGGAAATATTTTGCGTTATGCAGTGGACGATGTTTTTTAACAGACAGAAAAAAAAATAGGAGAAACAGTTGACAACTAGTCATAATAAAGGAATGCATGAAAATAATAGTGGCAAGGTGAAACAAATAAGGTAAAGAATATTTGGCTCTTATTATGACGGGAATGGAAATCTGTGCACTGTCCGATCTCGTTGTACCTACGGCACAACTTGGCCGAATCTATACGGATTTGACCCAAGTTCGAATATGCGTTTTCTGTTAAATCTTTGTTAGTTGAAAATAGAAATTAGTGATTTTTATTTGAGTGGAATACAACGATGTTGGATAATACTAGATATATTGCGCTAAAGATGGGGCTCTGAGATCCATGCACTAAATAATAGAATTAAATGTCTAGTAAAAGAGTACGAGAACAAAACGGAGACAGATAATACGTACACCTACTAACAAAAAAAAACCAAATTCCTGATTATTTCGTAACTTGATCACTGTCGGAAAGGAAAATGAAGATGAAAATGTTCAAGTAATTGTATATCCTGCACTGTGTACTTCATCTTTGTGTTATAACAAAGGAGGTCGTAATTCCCTTGGCGGTGAAGTAAAAACAATATTTTACGTGATATCTGCGAGATAAACGCTGCTCTGCCTTCATTTGCAGTGACGTTGAAGTCTGCGGCCGCACCTGGAGCCGTGAACTGTCATTAGCGATCTGATATCCCGCATACGCTGACACGCTGGTAAATGTCACCACACAAGTTGTGCGAAGTGGGTGCAGGCCATTCGTGTATCGCGATGTAATTTACACGACTATGATGCTGGAGAGAGATCTTAGATAAGGACGGAAATAGACTTAAGCCCATTTAAAATGTATTCACATTTATATTGTGCAAGTAACTACACAAAAAGTTAAGTAATTGAGGTTTGTTCAATGAGGACCAAGAGCTGTGTTAATGAAATCTGTCAATTCAGTTATATTTACGATTCATTAAAGTAGGAATACAAAGCCGAAATCTTGAAGAATGAACGAACTTTTGGTGACAGACGATCTATAGATATACAAAGATATGAGTAATGTACGGAATAGTCAAACGACATTACGTAATTAGTATCGGTGTTTGGTAAAGCTGTCACACGCTGTGATAAGAGCTCATAGATGTCATGTTACAGACAAACAGAAACAACATTCCAATAACTCTTCCATCCACTATCAAAATTTTTTTTTTATTCCTTAATGCCCGCTCGGTGAATGGACGACACAGTAACCAATCGACGAAGTCGTACACTTATTCAATGTGCTGCATGCCATGTGAATAAAGGAGACCATGATAAAAGGGGGGAGGGGGGGGGAGGTAAAGCAGACTAAAGTATCAAAATGTGGAGGAGTAAGAATTACGGTAGGAAACCTGCAGTTTCCCTGAAGTGGTCGCTGTTGATGCTCGGCGTTCAGGGAGTCTGGCTGAATAACGCACTGTGTGAGACGTAATTAATAGCTATAGCAGTGGTTCCCAACCTGGGGCTAACTGCCCCCTGTGGAGTAAAATGAAATTTTCTGAGGGGTGAAAACAAAAGGTTTCTATAGCGTTTCGGCCACGAAAATTAATTATTTCCAAACTATCATTAGTACTACTACTATTTTGCAAGACTATAATACTGATTACATAAGTTACTGATAATTAATTTTTTTACTATTTAGGGTAACACAGAGTAGTGGAGGTTGGAGCTTGTGAAATGAATGTATGAACATCATCTTCTTCACGTAGTTATTCGCTACACACATACTTTGTATGACAGTAAAATTGAGACATATACATTACATACGCTTAAATATGTCCTGAGAATGCCTTCTCTGAGTTGTAGACGAGAAATATCTTTATTATTCACTTCGCAACTCTAATTGAACCAATAGACAGTTCAAAATTACAGCTAACTACGTAATGGCTACTACAGTGCTGTAGGGCCTACAGTGCATTATTATTTGTGGCAGTCTTCCAATTTCTGCCAGTTCAGAAGTAAGGAGTCCAGCAATAAAGTTATTTACAAACAATATGCATAATACAGTGCAGAAATTTTGACTTGGTTTATTTTAAATGGTGGTGCAATCTTTGGGTGAAGAAAGTGGCGCTAGGGAGAGAAGTTCTGTAGAGGAAGCATGTTTTGTAACAAGTGTCTACCCTCATTGAGGATAATTAGCTTTCTTTTCTCAGAAGGAGTTGTTGGTAGCACTCACGATGCACTTATAACCGCTATAAAAACAAAAACAGAAACAAAAACTAAATAAATTTATCTTTCGCCGCATTAAAAATAAAAGTGTTTAATTTTAAATTAATCCTTTTTCATTCTAAAGTTTAGGAGGTCAATTAGGCGCCAATGTTGATTGCGGTGTGAGGGGGGGGGGGGGGGGGCGGGGGCGGGGAAAAGGGTGTTTGATACTAGCTAATATCTAATTGACATTTAGGGATAATGGTCTCAGAAAGGCTGGAAATCATTGCTCTATGATCTATAGCATTGCAAATACACACGACTATCACTTACCCATCCGACGTGAGATTTGTCGGAAGAGACTTTTTGTTACCAACTGACACGGCTCAGTTCGCTTTGTGGATGCCAATGCAGCAACGGCCATCATTTTTTATCCTGAGGGGTATCCAGCGGAAATGCTTTCAGTGATGTAACCGCTGGCTTCCCTTTGTAGGGACTGGAACGTTGAGGGAATCAGTTGTGTCAGTCTGCAGTTTAAATGAATAACGAGACTGAATAAGGCTGCAACTTAAATCAGATTCACATAAAAATAACCATACCAAAATTGATACACGTATGGAGCGTGCTTAAGAAGTGTTTCTTATTGTTACAGAAGACAGTACGGATCAAAACTAAAAGGTCGGATCTGTCGGTCTAGCGGTAAAGAGCTTGCCAGCAAACCGAGAGGTCGCACGATCGGATCCCGCTCAGTCTAAGGCCTTTTATCTAGGCTTAATCTCTGAAGGATGTGATGTGTCGCCTGGAAGGCCATGTGGTCCGAATTCCACGCTAAACTATAGGTCCCCTTCCCTCTCCCGGATAGAAAACGGATGGATTAGGGACACCTAAGTCACCTAGGTGACACCCGAACGAAAGACTAGCACCAAGCCATTCACGTTCAGGAAAAACTAGAAATAAGATCTACTGACGTATTTCAAAAAAACAAAACCTTGTTGAGACGTGTGCTATTTTACTTGCATCATGAATAGGAGGGTTGCAGGTTAGGCTCCGGCCTAGGTCGCAGACACAAAGGGAGCGCAAAATATGACCGAAAAAAAACCAAGAAAGTAATATGATTTCGGAATTAAACGAAGAGAGCTCTGCCTAGAAAGAAGTTTATGCAATTACTAATCTCTTTGCTACGAAGGTGCATTTAATATGTTCTGAACAATGTTTAAATCAGTATACACTAGTGTGCAAAACTTACGGACTAAAGTAACTTTCGCATTATATGCCACTACTAACAAACATAGCTCGATGAAACTTGGACCTAAGATAGAACTGCTACAATATGGTACAGACGGTAACACAAAGAAATACGCAGTGACAGTTTATGATAGTCCACTGGATATTAGAAGAGGCGAGACATGTTTCTCAGTAGGAAGTGTGATCACCAAGGGTGGCAGTGCATGATCTACAACGTGCTCCCGTGCTGGCCACAAGGTTGGAAAGGCGTTCGGGTGGCATGAAGTTCCATTCCCAAACTAGCACGGCTGAAACAGCTACAAGACCGTTGGTGCATGTGGGCGTGCTGTACCACGCCTCCCCAACACAACCCACACGTGCCACGCCTGCTCATTAGTCGAATATCGTCTTATTCAAAGAGCTCCTCCATGTGTCCTCGTACGGCGGGCGGTGGGAACACCTAATCCACCCAGGTGTGCATCTAATGCCAAGTGTTACGGCGTGAGAAGACATAATGTTACATGGGCGTACTGGTCTCCAAATCTTTGAGACTGAACTCCTTGACCGGGCTGTATCTTGTACAACCATCTGGTTCCACCCGTGTAATTATAGCCGAGCCTCACGGTACTTTCTTGCAGCGCGGTGTAATCTGAAACGTTTCTGCTAGCTTTTCTCAAATCAAGAGATTGCTGCGATTGTAAATTGCCAATAATTCAAAGCGTTTGGCAGCGACAATGTCTAATATGAAAATAAGCAAATTACGTCTGATTTATTTTGAAATATCATGAAGTATCTTACTGGAGGAGCGAAAGCGTAGACATCACTTTTCGGAAAATCGGTGTTTCAAGAATGTTTTTCCTTCAAATGGTTCAAATGGCTCTGAGCACTATGGGACTTAATATCCGAGGTCATCAATCCCGTAGAACTTAGAACTACTTAAACCTAACGAACCTAAGGACATCACACACACCCATGCCCGAGGCAGGATTCGAACCTGCGACCGTAGCAGTCGCGCGGTTCTTGACTGAAGCGCTCGGCCACCGCGGCCGGCGTTTTTGCTTGAGTAATACAGTTCAAAATCCGGCTTTTGGTACCCAACTGAGTAAATGTGATAATTGGCTTACTGTACTCGCATGCCGAACTGTTCAGCATACTCGCATTTGTTCCCCTAATTAATTATCATTGTTAACAACCTATCGTCAAAAAAGAATGCGAAAAATGTCAAGTCCATTCGAAATGCAAATTTACTGCAATATGCACGGCAATTAACAGACCACGTTCTTGGAGAACAGCTGGTAGCAGTCAGCACTTCTGTGTATTGCACATCATTGTAGTTCATTTTATTACATTTATTTAAGTTATAAAATCTGATAAATCGTCGTAGAAAAAATTACGCATTCAACGATGCTTGGGATGACTGATCGCCATAATAACCACATGTAGGCAGATGCAAATCTTCGAGCAATCATGGAAACACAGCTATAGGTTTGTATTAATATCAACATGTGAGTAGGAATTGTGGCTGACAGACTCATAAGACCACTGCTTTTCCTCACAAGTTTCTGAACGGCAAATTACCCACGCTGCTGGAGGACGTTACCTTTGAAGAAAGATAACGGGTGTGGTTCACACACGACGGGCCACCACACCATTTTCTACAACTCGTACGACAATTCGTGACACCACCGTTTAGTGAGCAATGAATTGGTAATGGAGGTCTAGAACCGTGATCCCCACATTCATCTGATCTTAATACTTTTCTGGCTTTGGGGATATTCAAAAGCAGAAGTGCACTCCGACACATCGAAAACATTCACACGTTACAGCGACGTGTAATGAAATCCGAGGGCAGCCACATGTGTTCCTAAAATTCTTGATTCTTTGAGAAGGGTAATTTTAGGATTATAAGAATAAGTAGTAAGCAAATAGAGTTTCAACACAGAGAAGGCTCTCATAGGACAGTCTGGCTCATTTCTCAACAAGTATTTGTTGTCAGACAAGTTTTATGGGATTTTTTTTTCTAGTTTGTGCTCTGCATAAATCTGGAGTGGACCTGAGTGCTGTTCAAACTGTCGCTCCTTCACTTGGACAGCTGCACTGGAAAAGTAAAGATGCGTTCACGACAAGGTTAGAGTGGGCAACGTACAGATATCTGTAACTTTAATTTTCTGACTTCATCACTGTTATTGAACAAGAATAGAGGTTTGAAGTCGGTAGCCTAGAGACTTTATGAGCGGATATTTGAGGTTGTGCTAGAAAAGGCTTGACTGTTCTGAGTGAGAGTAACATAGTACTTTAGGAAAAACGTTACCATTAGACTTACATCTTCAATGACATCATCACATTTTTCAATACTTCATCTTTAAAGAAGCATGTGTATTTTGCGTGGTAACTGCAGTCACTATGACTAGGTTGCAAAATCTTTTGTAACAAACTAATGATGTTTATTGCGGATGAGAGTTTCTCACTGGCAGGTAATCCAGTGACGAGCCTATGACTGGTATGTTCTCCATATTGCAGGTTCTTCGTCGACGTGGTTAGGCCAGTAAAAGCAATAATTACGAGAAATAATGCATAAAATTAAATAGCCATGAACCCGCCGCAAGTAGTTTCCTCTACACTACAGGCAAAGAATGTACGACGTAGCAGACGCAGGCCATCTGTGGGGTACCGCACAATGCCACAGATTCCACAGTGCTGCTGCGTTGTGGCACCTGTCACGAGGAAGCCGCGCAGTACGTCACCGTGACGAAGGTGAAGTGCCGTCCCGTGCTGACATCTCAATCCGTTGTCAGCTGTCAGGTTTACGACCCAGTTCGGTTCTCCTCATGCGACACACTCCTTACTACAGTAACAATACGCCACAAAGGACACGATACGACAAAAAAGATTTACATTGACCGACCAATCATCGCGCGTACGGGGAGAGCTGAAAGTTCTCGGTTTTGGCCCCTTACAGTTCATACCATATCAGTCCCTGAGATCTGGTTATGTAATTGTGATGGAATCGCTTGTTTTCTACTCCTATAACTATATTGATTTCCATGTTACCTTTATGTACACTTAAGTTTCACATCTTTGGACTTAGGGGGTGTCATGAAGCTCTTTGTTTCTACTAGGGAGAGTCTACAAAAGATTTTCACACTACACTAGTGGAAAAATGTCCCTCCTGAAGTACACTCAGAACCTGAGTGTCACGTTTCTAGCTTGGGCATCAACCATTGAAGAAAAACCCCGCAGAGGGCAGACCTGGCCACAAGCAATGCTCTCCATAAGCTGATTGTTGAGGACCGGTAAATGCACGCCAAAAACATCAGAAATACTGAACACCTTCTGTGATCGTGCTGGTTTCATTATAACAATATCCTTGTCAATAGGAAGCTTTCAGCGAACGTAGTGGCAAAATGTTCGATCGATGAACAGGAGAAGGCACGATTTGAGGAGTTCAGAGTTATTTTGGCACAATTTTTTGCTGCAAAGGACTTTATGGCTATCGTTGTGATGGAGGATCCAATCTAGCTCAACATTCATAATTCCGAAAACTTGGAACAGTCAAAGGAATGGATTCACAGTTGGTCTCTGAGACCGATGAAGTTCTGTACCCAGAAAAACTCATGGCGGTATTCTGTTAGTTGACTAACTATCTCAGGGTTGCAGTACAACCAGAGAGTAGTACGGTCTGCTGAAGCAGCCAATTAAGACTGAACGCCGTGGGCACCTGACCAAAGTGATCTCTTTGTCACAAGACAATGCACATGTTATGAGCTGTGGCTGGCAAACTGAAGGACATGCGTTTCAATTTGGTCGGCCATATTACCATTCAGGTGGCCAGGCCCATTCGGACTACCATCTGTTCCTATTCCTGCAGAAATACCTGTTCTTGCTGTTGTGTTCTTCAATCAGAAGATTGGTTTTATGCAGCTTCTATATACATTTGAACTTGCTTATTGTATTTAAACCTTCGTCTCCCTCTGCAATCTCCCTCCCTTACCTGCCTGTACCAAACTTAAGTTTCCTTGTGACATAAAGATGTGTCCTATTAACCGATTCCCTCGTTTAGTCAATCTGTGCCATAAATTTCTTTTATCTCCAATTCGCTTCCGTACTTTATTATTTGAGGAGTTCAGAGTTATTTTGGCACAATTTTTTGCTGCAAAAATTTAATATTCAGCATCCTTCTTAGCGACATTTGAAAAGCTACAATTCTCCTCTTGTTTGAACTGTTTATTGTCCGTGTTTCACTTTCATATAAAGCTATACGCCAGGTCATTCCCCTAAAAAGAAAAAAAAATCTTCCTAACAGTTAAATTTATATTAAGCGCTAGCAATTTCTCTTTAACAGGAAAGTTTTTCTTACTATTGCCAGTCAGTATTTTATACCCTATTTACTTCGGTCATCGTCAATTATTTTACTGCCCAAATAGCAAAACTCTCGGCTACTTTTTGTGTCTCATTTCCTAATCTTATTCCACCATCATTGCCCATTTTAATTCGACTGCACTCCATTGCCCTTGTACCACATTCGTCTATTTTTCAGTCAGATGCTCTTCCAAGTCCATTGCCGCCTCCGATAGATTTATAATGTCACAGGCAGTCCACAACGTTTATATTTCTTGTACCTGGATTTTTAATTTCCTTTCCAAACTTCTCCTTGCTTTCCTTTATTACTTCCTCGACGTACAGGTTGAATAACTTAAGGGAGAGGCTACAAACCCGTATATCTCCCTTCTTAATTACTGCTTCCCTTCCATGCCCTTCGACTCTTATCACAGCAGTCTGTTTCTGTACAAGTTGTAGAGAATTCTTGGCTCTCTATATTTTACCCCAGCTATCTGCAGATTCTCAAATAGTGTAGTCCAGGGAACATTAACGCTTACTCTGAATTTATAAGTACTGTCTTCTAAGATAAGTCGTGGTGTCAGTATGGCCTTACGTGTTGCTGTATTTCTCCGTAACGCAAACTGATCTCTACCAATTATTCCGTTCTTATGTAAACAATTTGTTTGAGTACTTTGCCGCGATGACTTATTAAACTGGAGGTTCGGCAATATTCACACCCATCAACACCTGCCATATTTGTAAAAGAATTATTATCCCTTATTACTATTATGTAGTATTCTGCCTAGTGGCAGGTCCATGTCTTCGTACGGAGAATTTCTGATTCCACTGTTCCCTGTCTTCAGCTTCTTCCTTCAGTCTGTTGTATCTCCTTCTATTTTTCATGTCGTCTAGGTGTTGAATTCTCTTTCTTCCTCGTCCTGCGTTTCCTCTGAGTTTCCCTTCGATGACATCATGTATGAGTCCCTCGTGTCTAAGTACATGTCCAATCCAGTTGGCCTTTCTTTGAAGAATTGTACGCAAAACACTTCTCTCCTACTCTTTGCAGTACATCGTCATTTCTTATGGATCCGCAGTACATCGTCATTTCTTATGGGATCTGTCCACTTGATCTTTTCCATTCTCCTCCAGCACCACATTTCAAAGCTCTCTAAGTATTTTTCCTCCTTCTTTCTCATGGTCCATGTCTCTGCTCTATACAGTGCAATGCTCCAAATGTACTACTTTATCAGTTTTTTCCTCAATGGCAAACTCAACTTGCTGGTCAGCAGAGTCCTCTTCTTGTTGAAAGCAGCTTTGGCCATGGCGATTCTTGCTCGGATTTCGTTGGTGCAGTGGGCATCCCTTAAGGGTCGTTATTTTTACGATACTACATTGGAAGTGTAATACCTCTGCCCAGCTGGTATGTATCACAAGATTTCTTTCCGAATGGAGTAGGGAGTCTGTATCCACAAGGTGAAAAGGGGGGGGGAGAGGGGAGGGGCGGAGGGAAGGAGTGAGGTAACAATATATTGAATGTATGTGTACCGTCGAACGGTGACAACTCGAACTCGTCGCACCCCCCCCCCCCCCTTCCGCCAACGACATAATTTGCTCTTCAACAGTGGCGAGACATACTGGTCTGTCTTTCAAACGTTTCCCAGTAGCCGACGGTAATATACATCACTTAAGCTATAGGTCTATTGTTGTAAATGTGCCATACTGACCGGCGAGATGGCGCAGACCCCTGGAGAGCCGAACTTGGTCTTGCACTGGTAGTCAGCATCGTACATGGCGCCTGGCGGCATCTCCGGGTAGGCGTAGCGCGACTCCTGCGGTTCGTCCAGCAGGCACTCCCCGAGGCCGGCGCTGCGGACATCAACGTAGCCTTTGTCGACCAATTGCTCTTACTTGTAACCGTCCGGCCCTCAAAGACATGGTAGGCTGCGAGACGACAATCACAGAACGAAAGTGAATTTATAGCAATACTAGCGAACCCGGGACTACTTCGCAATTGATAAAAATGTGTGATAACTGGATATACGTCCTAATTTGCTTCTGCCCCATTTCTCTATCCATCTCCTTACCCTCTACTTCTCCATCTCCTCGTCCTGCCTCCTCTCTCTGCTCATCATCTCGCCCTCGTCCCAGCCCAGCTCCTCATCATGCCTCTTTCTGTTCATCTTCTCTTCCCCCTCTCTTTGACTCTCACCATTGTTTGTTGTTGCCGAGCGGGATTAGCCGAGCGGTCTCAGGCGCGCAGTCATGGACTGAGCGGCTGGTCCCTGCGGAGGTTAGAGTCCTCCATCGGACATGGGTGTATGTGTTTGTCCTTAGGATAATTTAGGTTAAGTAGTGTGTAAGCTTAGGGACTGATGACCTTAGCATAAGATTTCACACATATTTTTTTGTTATTGTAAATTCAGGTTCCGTGGTAGTATTCTAGTCATAAGCTGATAAATCATAAATAAAATTTCCCTATTTTCTGTGACAACCGACTGAGAGAAAAAAAACAAACCAGTACATCTTTGTGTATAAAATTTTAGTTTCAAAATTAGTTGATGATGACAGAGCGTAGGGGACGATGCCGGAGACCCGCACCGCCGTAGTAGGCAAGGTCCTAGCGTATGTGGTTTGCCATTGCCTTCCTCCAACCGTAATGGGGATGAATGATGATGATGAAGACGACACAACAACACCTAGTCATCTCGAGGCAGATGAAACTCCCTGACTCCGCCGGGAATCGAACCCAGGACCCCGTACTCGGGAAGCAAGAACGCTACCGCGAGACCACGAGCTGCGGACTCAAAATTACTTAATGAGAACTACTAAATCTGGGAGAAAAAATTAATGGTTTAAATGCGCTGCTATCGTAGTTAAAATTGACTGTGAGAAAGAAAACAAAGCCGCACAAAAAATGGTTCAAATGGCTCTGAGCACTATGCGACTTAACTTCTGAGGTCATCTGTTGCCTAGAACTTATTAAACCTAACTAATCTAAGGACATCACACACATCCATGCCCGAGGCAGCATTCGAACCTGCGACCGTAGCAGTCGCTCGGTTCCAGACAGGAGCGCCTAGAACCGCACGGCCACTCCGGCCGGCAAAGCTGCACATTTTTATAGCAGAGCACAGTACAGCATTTTCTTTCTCATAGTCGGTTTTAATAGCAAATTTGGAAGACAGAAATGCGCTATTTGCACAGAGGGGCTATATGAATAGATGTAAGCTTTTTGCATGCGCTGTGACAACAGCAAAGAGGAAACACCATTATATGTGTGATTGTTGTTGTCGGAAGTCTTACCTGCCCAGTAAACACGTCGTCTATTTACAGTTTTGGCTTCAGAAATTTGCTCAAGTTTATTTAAATTGGCTCACAATTGGACATCGGATCGTCTGTAAAACTGACATGGTATTTGCTAGGGATTTTCTGCAGTTTGTGATAAATGAAAGCCGTGAAATAAATTGAGGCGTGGTACTGGACCCTTCCTACGTCACATTGGTGAATGATGTTGCCATTTATTTGTGTACTGGGGCACTACTTCCATTAGCGTTTGAATGTACTTTGGGGGTTAAATGAATAACTAAGAATGGGGCTTTAAAAATAGTGCAAAATTAAATGTATTATTGGTGCAGTGTATTTACAAAATACAGGGTGATTCAAAAAGAATACAACAACTTTAGGAATTTAAAACTCTGCAACGACAAAAGGCAGAGCTAAGCACTATCTGTCGGCGAATTAAGGGAGCTATAAAGTTTCATTTAGTTGTACATTTGTTCGGTTGAGGCGCTGTTGACTAGGCGTCAGCGTCAGTTGATGCTAAGATGGCGACCGCTCAACAGAAAGCTTTTTGTGTTATTGAGTACGGCAGAAGTGAATCGACAACAGTTGTTCAGCGTGCATTTCGAACGAAGTATGGTGTTAAACCTCCTGATAGGTGGTGTATTAAACGTTGGTATAAACAGTTTACGTCAACTATCCGAGGCGATGGATCGGCCGCCAGGCAGCCCGTGACAGAGCACTTCATCACTGGCCTCCAAGAAGCCCTGATCTTACCCCCTGCGATTTTTTCTTATGGGGGTATGTTAAGGATATGGTGTTTCGGCCACCTCTCCCAGCCACCATTGATGATTTGAAACGAAAAATAACAGCAGATATCCAAACTGTTACGCCTGATGTGCTACACAGAGTGTGGAACGAGTTGGAGTATCGGGTTGATATTGCTCGAGTGTGTGGAGAGGGCCATATTGGACATCTCTGAACTTGTTTTTGAGTGAAAAAAACCTTTTTAAATACTCTTTGCAATGATGTATAACAGAAGGTTATATTATGTTTCTTTCATTAAATACACATTTTTAAAGTTGTGGTATTCTTTTTGAATCACCCTGTATTTTCTCTGTTGTAATGGCTCTGAGCACTATGGAACTTAACATCTGTGGTCATCAGTCCCCTAGAACTTAGAACTACCTAAACCTAACCAACCTAAGGACATCACACACATCCATGCCCGAGGCAGGATTCGAACCTGCGACCGTAGCAGTCGCGCGGTTCCGGACTGAGCGCCTAGAACCGCTAGACCACCGTTTCTCTGTTGTAATACTATTGTAATTATTCCTTCACCTTCTTCACTTAGTGACGATATATAAAAGGAAAGGAGTCAGAAGGAAATGGTACGAGGAGTCAATGAAGGAGGCAGTTGAAACAGCGATGAAAGTGACATCATTAATAGAAGCCGCTAAAATTTATGGAGCACCACTTACGAGTTGTACCGACGTTATCAAAAGGAAAAATTAACATTGTGGGTATCAGTAATTTTTTACTAAAAAATATGCATGTGGTGAGCCTGCTGGTCAACCAAATATATTTTCTAATGATTTGGAAACGTCTCTTGCCGCCAGAATAATATATAAGAACGTAAGAACGATGGCACACTTGGTCATTCGGTGTATAGAAAGCCCACTCACACAGACCTTTACTGAAAGCCGCTAGTTACCACCATCCGGTACAAATGATGGGTGTTTTGAAGACATTGATTCACCGAGCCCACGTTATCTTTGACACCGATACTTTGCAAACGGAACTGGAGCACCTGCAGACTGTATTTCTGAAGAATGGGTATTCGTCCCAGCAAGTGGAGAGAGCGATGCAGATCTGCGAACGACGGAACAAAGAAGAGGAAGAAGTTTTTAAAACGATTGCCTATTTACCATATATTGGTAATATTTCAGCGCAAATAGGTAGAATAATAAGAAAATATAAAGTGAAAGCAATCTTTCGCCCTCCTGCAAAAATTTCGTCCCTGTTGGGATCTGCCAAAGACGACCTAGAGCTGCGCAAGGTAGGTGTTTACAGGATTCCGCGTGAATGCGGCAAATCTTATATAGGGCAAACGACGCATACTGTGCAGGATCACATTTTAGAACATCAGCGGCATACTCTCCTTCTTCAGCCTTGTAAGTCTGCCATCGCCGAACACTGCATTTCCGCTGGTCATGCCATAAATTACAATGAGACAAAAATTGTGGCCCCTACGTCTAACTTTTGGAGTTTTATTATTAAGGAATCCGTGGAAATACGGCTGTCTGACAATGAGTCTCTTATTAATCGTGACGGCGGTTACCATTTGAATTCGGCATGGAATCCAATCGTCGAAAAACTTCGTGCCCTCCGTAGCCGGCGTAGTTCTGTGATGGAACCGCAGGAAGGCCTTCGAATTAATATCGATGCTGCGAGTTTTCACCACGGAGTGCGAGCGGCGCAGCAAAATCGAACGCGCTCAAGTAGCGCACGCGCAACGCCAAGTGAATCCACCACGCATGTGTCGGAGCGCCTTAAATACCAGAGCTCAGGGAGTTTTCGCCAGTATCGCCTGAAAATGGCCAGAAGACTCTGCGCCGAAATATTGTGGCAGGAAGTTGCATACATCCGGCAGTTCGCCCGAAATTTTGTGGAACAACCTTTGACTGCACTAACTTTTCCCCATGTATGGCTCGTTTCCCCATCAGCAAGCTGACTCATTTGGCTGTTGCAATGTGATAAGCGGCGTCTGACGACCAAATTCCGATGAATAGTAAAATGAGGCGCTGAGAACCACCAGGGCCAGAAGCACACCGTCGTAGAGCTCACATTTAAGTGAATGTTCATTTATGCAATGTTGGCCTACAGCACAGATAAACTGGGTCACGATAAGGCCAACGGTTGTCAAAAGCACGAGTAAATACGACAAACTCATAATGGACGCCGCGCGGGATTGGCCGAGCGGTCTAAGGGCGCTGCAGTCATGGACTATGCGGTTGATCCCGGCGGAGGTTCGAGTCCTCCCTCGGGCATGGGTGTGTTTGTTTGTCCTTAGGATAATTTACGTTAAGTAGTGTGTAAGCTTAGGGACTGAAGACCTTAGCAGTTAAGTCCCATAAGATTCCACACACATTTGAACATTTTTGAACATAATCGACGACGAAGTGCTTTTGGCCTCATCGTTCTCGGCGCCTCAAATGCAAAATTATAATACTATTTTTCTTTCACTAACGATGTCGGAGCTCCGTTTATTTTCTAAAGATATACAGGCAAACATAATTTAGATTTAGTCTTGATGGGCATGTCAGAATGACCAAATTTAGTGTTAGTTACTCGTTCCGTAGATCAAATTCACAATACACTCTGTGGTGTGGAAAGTGTCAATACATCATTAATTAAAACTAAAATAATAAAAAATAACGTTTATACGTCATCGTACTACACATTTTCAGTGTTTTAATAATTAATTATCTCTGCCCAAGAATTCCTCTAGTGTTCAGAAGGGATTGTAATGGAGAAAGAACTTTAATTTGTATCTGAAAACACTTTTGCTATCTATCAGACATTTTATCTCCATGCATTGGTTGTCAAAGAGATTAACAGCTGCACTTTTCACCCCTTTCTATACCAAAGTTGCACTCAGCGTATCACTGTCTAAGCTTCCAGTAGGCATGGCTTTCAGAGGTGAATGAATATCTTATGATTCATTCAGCTTACCGGACATGAACTTCTGTTCATTTCATTCCTATATTTTCAAATGCTTTTTAATAACATGACTTTCTACAGGGCGGAGAAAAGCAATCTGACAATAATGTCAGAGTAGGGCACAGAACATAGAAATGACCTATTTTTTTAAAATAATATAAGTGACTTGTGGTTAACTGGAAAATTTTATCGATTCCATGTGCTCTATCTTATTAGCAGATTGTTACCTTCACCTTGTATAACAGTTCTCTAAGCAGCTGATAACTGTTACAGATTTTTGCTTATGAGGAGGGAAAAAAATACCAACTGTCTGATAAGTCTATGCCATTTTCTAGCCACATCGAACACGGTGGGACAACAACACTAAGAAACAGTAATATAAAGCGGAAAGAAAAGCTTATATCCTGTCGTCCACAATATTACTTGTTCTTGATGTGGATGCAGGTTCAGCATCCAACTGTGAAAGACTCATGGAGTAGCTGGACCTGACTTCCTCGGAGCGCAAATCGCATCTGGAATTATACAGCATCCTTCAGGAGGCCCATTTCTTAACTAGTGTGACTACCACAGTAGATCAAATGTAGGACGAGTACGGATGAAGCCTATTGTGTTTACAATAGTCGTTCAGTTTGTAAGGACAGATGCTGCATTAACGTCAGAGAGCCATTCAGAACCTTTTAAAGCTGTGCAATTGCCGCGATTTCTTTATTTCGCCGGCTATAGTTGTGAAAAAGGTGCCTAGGGGACTTGTCATAATCTCTCTCTCTCTCTCTCTCTCTCTCTCTCTCTCACACACACACGCGCACACACACACACACACACACACACACACACACACACACACACACACACATCACCACCGCCACAACCACCACAGCCGCCGGCCGCGGTGACCGAGCGGTTCTAGGCGCTGGAACCGCGCGACTGCTACGATCGCAGGTTCGAGTCCTGCCTCGGGCATGGATGTGTGTGATGTCCTTAGGTTAGTTAGGTTTAAGTAGTTCTGGTTCTTGGGGACTGATGACCTCAGATGTTTACCGAGCGAGGTGGCGCAGTGGCTACCACACTGGACTCGCATTCGGGAGGACGACGGTTCAATCCCGTCTCCAGCCCTCCTGATTTTGGTTTTCCGTGATTTCCCTAAATCGTTTCAGGCAAATGCCGGGATGGTTCCTTTGAAAAGGCACGGCCGATTTCCTTCCCTCCTTCCCTAACCCGAGCTTGCTTGTATGGTACTGGGGACCTAGAAACGACGGAGAGGCATCGTCCCCGCTGTAGCCCTCAGTGGTCTCGTTGTCGACGGGACGTTAAACACTAACCACCACCACCACCTCAGATGTTAAGTCCAATAGCGCACAGAGTCATTTTGAACCATCTGAGCCACCACAGTCGTGCCGAGTTGATCATCCACTCCTGCCAGAAATGCCAAAGATGTCTCCGCCCCTCCGTCCATAACAGTTACTTTCTGCAATTTTTCAACACGGATTTGGCCAATTTTATAGTTTTGTAAGTTTGTATTGTATTGTATGGTACTGGGGACCTAGAAACGACGGAGAGGCATCGTCCCCGCCGTAGCCCTCAGTGGTTTACAACCCCACAACAGGCTACAGCAGTCCGTTCACTCCACCGCCAGCCCCCCCCCCCCCCCATTGGGGGTCCCTCCCTCACCCCCCCCCCCCCCCCCCCCCCGGGAATGTATGCAACCCCAATCTTTGCGTGGTAGAATAATTATGGTGTACGCGACGCGTTCGTAGAGATATTGTTTGCGCAGCAATCGTCGACATAGTGTAACTGAGGCGGAATAAGGGGAACCAGCCCGCATTCGCCGAGGCAGATGGAAAACCGCCTTAAAAACCATCCACAGACTGGCCGGCACACCGGACCTCGACACTAATCCGCCGGGCGGATTCGTGTCGGGGAACGACACGCCTTCCGCCCGGAAAGCAGTGCGTTAGAACGACGGCTAACCGGGCGGGTGTTTTGTAAGTTTAATAAAATTGATGTATTACTGAAACATGTTACCTAAATGACCTACACTGATCAGCTAGAAAGTTATGACCACAGACCTGCTATCGATACAAATCCCTCTAGGCGATAGCAGCGTCACCTGGCGATGAATGATATCAGCCAGAGACCCTCACGGTGCATGTAGTATCAGTGAGCGCGCTGCCTGCGTGTACAATGGGTAAGGCGCGTGATCTATCTGAGTTTCACTGCGGGCAGATTGTGACGGCCCGGAAGCTTGGCACGAGCGTTTTGGAAACTGCACGACTTGTCGAGTGCTCGAGGAGTGCTGTGGTGTCTGCAGCACGTGGCGAAACCAAGGTGAAACAACTTCAGACGTTGTGGTGTTGGGCGGGCATCCCATAATTAGTCGCACGTCGCACGTCGTAGGTTGGGCAGGCTGACAAAACAGGAAAGGCGGCGAACTGTGACGGAATCAGTGGCGGCTCGTGAGTATACACTCAGGGTTTTCACAAATTTTTATATTCAGATAAATGTGAGAGTATGAAATTAATAGCGTCTGTTGTATATCAGTTATGCTTATCAACAAGTTTATACAACAGCCACTGCCAGCAATAATGGAAACAGTAATAATAATAATAATAATATGCATAACTTATCTGACGAAAGAAAGAATTTTTTATTGGCATTTTGTTGTTTTGTACATAATTAAGTACAGTTTAGGACAATAACGAAATAATGCGTAAGCTTTCGCAACTCTCTGGTTCGCTTCTATATATATGAAAGAAAGTCGTGTTAGTTACACTAATTATAACTCAAGAACGGCTGGACCGATTTGACTGAAAATTGGTGGAGAGGTAGCTTAGAACCAGGAGACGGACATAGCATACTTTTTATCCCGTTCGACCGCTATACAACGTGGTCTAACAAAATCGCATCTGGCATGGAATAACAAAACGCAAATGTCAGCTAAACGTCACTATAAAACGTGGTATAATAAAAACGCATCTGACATGGAATAACAAAACGCAAATGACAACTAAACGTCTATGGTTAAGTATCAGTATATATCATTAATTAAAAATTTAAAGAAATAATTTGTATTTTCTTTGAATGATCATCAACAACGCCGCGACCAAGACGATCGAACATTTCTCGACAAAGCCGTAATGCAAGAAGGATACAAAACATTGTGAATGGAAGGACTGAAGAAGAACAACAAATTGCCCGTGAAGAGCTCGACTTCGTGCTTCTCAGTCACAAGAGCAAAGTGAGACAGCACGTGAAACGGCTCGGTTGGCAATGCGAAGTCGTCGAGCGAACAACAGAGATCAACATGTAGATAATTTTCGACGCACAAGAAGAGATTTATCACGTGACGATTTGAATCGAGCAGCGTTTAGATACGATTGCAGCACTGATTACTGCTTGCATCCTTGCGTTTGCATTGGGCCGATGGACGTTGTTTGCTAGTATTGTGGCGCATTGAAGTTTTCCGGAGAAGCGCACGGATTGTGCTGCCTTAGTGGGAAAGTGAAATTGCCATTATTGACTCCGCCACCTGAGCCACTGCATTCATTGCTTTGTGGCGTAACACCCGAATCGCGTCATTTTCTTGCAAACACCCAAAAATACAATAGTTGTTTCCAAATCACCTCATTTGGGGCAGACAGCATCGAAGAACGAGGATTTAATGCATTAGAGGCACTTAACCGAACATTGAAAGATCTACACAATGTCTCGAGATTTTTTGGAGGAGCAATGATTTTGCTGTCTGGCGATTTCCGCCAAACACTGCCAGTACTTCCAACATCAACAGCTGCAGACGAAATAAATGCTTGCCTCAAATCGTCGAATCTATGGCGCTATGTGAAGAAACTTCAGCTGACAACAAACGTGAGAGTTGCATTGCTTAATGATACATCTGCTGAAGATTTCTCTGAGCAATTGCTGACTATCGGTAACGGTCGAGTACCTGTCGAAGAATCTAGAGGATTGATTTGATTTCCTCATAATTTCTGTAACTCTGTCTCGTCGAAAGACGAACTTATCAACAAAGTATGCCCAAACATCATTACTAACTACAAAAGTAATGAATGGTTGAGTGAGCGAGTAATTTTAGCGGCTAAGAATAAAGATGTAGATGGCCTAAACTACATAATTCAGAATGAGATCATTGGTGAAAAGCATTCATTCAAATCTATTGACTGTGTAACAAATGAAGATGAAGCCACCAACTATCCAATTGAATTTTTAAACTACTTGGAAGTGCCTGGCTTACCACTGCACAATTTACGCCAAAAAGTTGGCTCCGTAGTAGCCATGCTTCGAAACATAAACCAACCAAAACTGTGCAACGGTACTTGTTTGGTGGTAAGTAAATTGATGAACAATGTTATTTACGCGACGATACTCAAAGGAAAATTCGAAGGTGAGGAAGTTCTCATTCCGAGGATCCGGATGATCCCAACCGATATGCCGTTTGAGTTTAAAAGACTTTAATTTCCGATCCGTCTTGCATTCGCCATGACCATTAACAAATCACAAGGCCAATCGTTGAAAATTTGTGGTTTAAATTTGGAATATCCATGTTTTTCACATGGTCAGTTATACAGGGTATTACAAAAAGGTACGGCCGAACTTTCAGGAAACATTCCTCACACACAAAGAAAGAAAATATGATATGTGGACATGTGTTCGGAAACGCTTACTTTCCATGTTAGAACTCATTTTATTACTTCTCTTCAAATCACATTAATCATGGAATGGAAACACACAGCAACAGAGCGTACCAGCGTGACTTCAAACACTTTGATACAGGAAATGTTCAAAATGTCCTCCGTTAGCGAGGGTACATGCATCCACCCACCGTCGCATGGAATCTCTGATGCGCTGATGCAGCCCTGGAGAATGTCGTATTGTATCACAGCCGTCCACAATACGAGCACGAAGAGTCTCAACATTTGATATCGGGGTTGCGTAGACAAGAGCTTTCATATGCCCCCATAAATGAAAGTCAAGAGGGTTGAGGTCAGGAGAGCGTGGAGGCCATGGAATTGGTCCGCCTCTACCAATCCATCGGTCACCGAATCTGTTGTTGAGAAACGTACGAACACTTCGACTGAAATGTGCAGGAGCTCCATTGTGCATGAACCACATGTTGTGTCGTACTTGTAAAGGCACATGTTCTAGCAGCACAGGTAGAGTATCCCGTATGAAATCATGATAACGTGCTCCATTGAGTGTAGGTGGAAGAACACGGGGTCCAATCAAGGCATCACCAACAATGCCTGCCCAAACGTTCACAGAAAATCTGTGTTGATGACGTGATTACACAATTGCGAGCGGATTTTCGTCAGCCCACACATGTTGATCGTGAAAATTTACAATTTGATCACGTTGGAATGAAGCCTCATCCGTAAAGAGAACATTTGCACTGAAATGAGGATTGACACATTGTTGGATGAACCATTGGCAGAAGTGTACCCGTGGAGGCCAATCAGTTGCTGATAGTGCCTGCACACGCTGTACATGGTACGGAAACAACTGGTTCTCCCGAAGCACTCTCCATACAGTGACGTGATCAACGTTACCTTGTACAGCAGCAACTTCTCTGACGCTGACATTAGGGTTATCATCAACTGCACAAAGAATTGCCTCGTCCATTGCATGTGTCCTCGTCGTTCTAGGTCTTCCCCAGTCGCAAGTCATAGGCTGGAATGTTCCGTGCTCCCTAAGGCGCCGATCAATTGCTTCGAACGTCTTCCTGTCGGGACACCTTCGTTCTGGAAATCTGTCTCGATACAAACGTACCGCGCCACGGCTATCGCCCCGTGCTAATCCATACATCAAATGGGCATCTGCCAACTCCGCATTTGTAAACATTGCACTGACTGCAAAACCACGTTCGTGATGAACACTAACCTGTTGATGCTACCTTCTGATGTGCTTGATGCTAGGACTGTAGAGCAATGAGTCGCATGCCAACACAAGCACCGAAGTCAACATTACCTTCCTTCAATTGGGCCAACTGGCGGTGAATCGAGGAAGTACAGTACATACTGACGAAACTAAAATGAGCTCTAACATGGAAATTAAGCGTTTCCGGACACATGTCCACATAACATCTTTTCTTTATTTGTGTGTGAGGAATGTTTCCTGAAAGTTTGGCCGTACCTTTTTGTAACACCCTGTATGTGGCATGTTCACGGATCGGAAGACCATCTGCGATGTTCGTTCTTGCGCCTGATAATAAAACAAAAAATGTCGTGTATCACAAGGTACTTAATTGAAGAGTGGAAGCTATGCACCAAAAAACATAAAGAATAAAGAATCATTGAAATACTTACTTTTTATTTGTATTTCCTAATAAAAATGAACTTAACATCCAAAATTTGATTATTTATTGGCTTTAAGGCGGAACAGAGTTCGCCGGGTCAGCTAGTTTTTGTGTAAGTGGGAGTTTTCGTGGTTTTCCATTTTTTTCGGGCAAATGTACAGGATACCTAACAGATGTATTTGTTTATGAATTTACTTCAGGGCTGAAAATCAGGTATTCTTACACTGCACCCACACAACAACTTGTGCTAGCTGTAAACTTCTTTGTTAAATGTTCGCTTGTAGTCATTCTTATTTCATTTCGTCACTCTCCAAAACAAAGGAGCTGTTGTCGAAGCCTCTATCTTCCTTTGCCGCTAACTTTTCCTGGTAATTTACTTTTCTGTTCCCGGAACGAGATTTTCACTCTACAGCGGAGTGTGTGCTGATATGAAACTTCCTGGCAGATTAAAGCTGTATACCGGTCTGAGACTCGAACTAGGGACCTTTGTCTTTCGCGGGCAAGTGCTCTCCCGACTGACTACCCAAGCACGATTCACGACCCGTCGTCACAGTTTTACTTTTCTGTTGGCATTCAAAATAGTTTTAACACGGTTCATGTTTACACTGCACACGAAAGCCGATTCAAATGGCTCTGAGCACCATGGGACTTAACATCGAAGGTCATCAGCCCCCTAGAACTCAGAACTACTTAAACCTAACTAACCTAAGGACATCACACACATTTATGCCCGAGGCAGGATTCGAACCTGCGACCGTAACAGTCGCGCGGTTCCCGACTGAAGCGCCTAGAACCGCTCGGCCACCACGGCCGGCAAAACCGATTCCCTCGCAGTAAACAATCAACTCCAGACACAAAAAGCGGCATGTGGAAATGATTAAACTCAAGTAGTAATGTCTAACAACACGGTAACTTGACTAGAATACAAAGAGGCGCTGAGATCCATGAGGGCCTAAAACACACCGCTGTCGAGCCCACATTTAAGTGAGTGTCAGAGAAACCAGTGATATAGCTATTCGCGAATTTTCATACATACAATGTGGGCCAACATCACAGATAAACCTGGCTCACCAAGAGATCAACAGATGTCAGAAGCATGAATAAATGGTACAATCTCACAACCGACGGTGATTTGCTTTAGGCACTTATTGTTCTCAGCTCCTCAAATGGATTACTGTATGATAAAATTCTAAGTTAATACATTATAATTCATTCAAAAACCCACAAAATAGGTTTAGTGTCAGTACAGCCTTAACATATAGTGACGTCCGATCTAGTTTTACTATAGTACATAGTGAGTGAATTAGCATGTCTGAGGAATGTGGTATCATAAATCAGGGTTTATGCCGAGCGAACGGGGATAAGAGTCTGCGGCAGTGTGCTACGTCCTGGTGGCACGGACTAGCTGCTAATATGAATTTGGCCCATAAAGCCACTACGTCACGCGAGTTGCGCATACGCAAAAGCTCCTTAAAACATGCTCAACTGAAGGTGTGCTCGCGACCCTGATGGCAAGTTTCACGGAGTCTGCAGGAGCAGTAGCGCGGTAGATTTAAATAACGTGTCTTTCAGGTTGCAGCTTCTATGTTACGTTTAACAGCATTCAAAGGAAAATAGCCAATAAAACCGCAAGTTGTCGAAAGTTAGGGTGTTTACGTGCTCTTGTGCTCTACACGGTAGCCGCCACTGGGCGATACTAACACCAGACTTTAATGTTGGGCAGAGTACAAGTGTGTCTGAACACACAGAGCAGCGAAAGCTCCTAACGAAGGACCTCAGCAGCCGACGACCTATGCATGTGCCGATGTTAACACCACGACATCGGCAACTACGACTGAAATGGGCAAGGGAGGATCGGCACTAAAAGTTGTCACAGTGGCAAAGCGTTGTATGATCTGATGAATCCCAATACCTTCTTCATCATGACGATGATAGGGCGCGAATCCGACGCCTTCCAGGGGAACTCTCCTTGAAAACCGTACTGCGGGACGGAGACAGGCTGGTGGCGGCTCCATTATGCTCTGGGGAACATTCAAATGGGCCCTCATGGGTCCAGTGGGCTTGTGCAAGGCACCATGACGGCCAAGGAGTATCTTACACTGGTTGCAGACCACATAGACCCAGTAATGACGATCATGTTTTCCTATGAGAGCGGCATTTTTCAACAGGATAATGCGCTAGTCGCAAGGCCGAGAATGTGATGTAGTGGTTAGAGGAACACTGCGGCAAGTTCCAGTTGATGTGCTGGACTCCAGCTCGCCAGATAGGAAAGCGATTGAACACATCTAGGATGTGTTTGAACGTGGTGTCAGAACTCATCGCCCCCCCCCCCCCCCCCCCTCCTGGAATTTACGGGAATTACGTGACTCGTGTGTGCAGATGTGGTGCCAACTCCCCCCAGCGACTACCAAGGCCTCACTGCTACCATGCCATGGCGCGCCGACGCTGTTATCAGTGCCAAAGGTAGACATACCGGCTATTAGGTAGACGGTCATAATGTTCTGGCTGATCAGAGATATTGATTAAAATATTGTACACAATAAATTAATAGTATTATTGTAATAAATAAATTACAAATTGTATAAACCTTACAGCCTGTTTCCACCTATACTTGATCTCATGCGCCATTGACTTACTGAAACTTTGTTGAAAAGATGATGCAGTCACTGCCATTGTCGTAAATATCGTCAGAGTTATTTCTATGTTTGTATAACCATCTATTAATCCATACTACGAAGACGTTAATTAAAGCCATAGACATAGGGAAAGTGGAGTCACTTAGTTTTTCGTAAGTGGTACATATATTTGTATTTTTTCTGTCTCATATGGCTTAAACAAAAAAAATTGAATAAATGAGATTTTAGAAAGGATATTTTAGATAATTCTACTGCACAGTCTGTCATTTTGGCTATGAGGCACACAGAGGTGGTTATTTTGTTTGGTAGTACGTATCGGGCAACGGCCTTGCTAGAGTGGCTATATACCGGTTCCCGTCAGATCACCGAAGTTAAGCGCTCTTGGGCGTGGCTGGCACTTGGATGGGTGACCATCCGGGCCGTCATGCGGTGTTGCCATTTTTCGGGGTGCACTCAGCCTCGTGATGCCAATTGAGGAGCTACTCGACCGAACAGTAGCGGCGGTCAAAGAAAACCATCGTAACAGCCGGGACAGTGGTGTGCTGACCACACGCCCCTCCTATCCGCATCCTGAGCTGAGGATGACACGGCAGTCGGATGGTCCCGGTGGGCCATTTGTGGCCAGAAAGCGGAGTGCTTACTGATAGTACGTAGTAGTTTTACATTGCCAGAAGACCTTAAATTGTATTACTGGAGAGATCAGGTAAACAAGCTATAGTTGTTGCTGTTGCATGTGTAACTGTTTGATCCATAGTGCCGAGCCGCGCGGGATTAGCCGAGCGGTCTCAGGGGCTGCAGTCTTGGACTGTGCGGTTGGTCCCGGCGGAGGTTCGAGTCCTCCCTCGGGCATGGGTGTGTGTGTTTGTCTTTAGGATCATTTAGGTTAAGTAGTGTGTAAGCTTAGGGACTGATGACCTTAGCAGTTAAGTCCCATAAGATTTCATACACATTTTTTTATACTGCCGAGGGTTGCTCGAGGCGCCAGATTTATATGTGCCAAATGTGTTACACAAAGGACATTGTTATAAATGTTGTGGTCCACTCAACGCTTATTTTTAAATTTCATAATTGATCTGATGAACGGTAGTATCTGATATTGACTTTCATTTCCATCTTTCCAGGTATTGTTTCCAACAGTCATGAAATCCAGTGGAGGAATAAACATCGAATTCTGCCTGCTGAAAGCTCTTACACAACTCGTCCGCCAGGGAAATAATTGAAAGCTTGACATATTGTTTCTCAAACAACAAATCTTTCTTTTTTCTATAGTGTTGAATGAAAAGCAAACAAGGAGACTACTTTAGAAATCCGCATAAACAAACCGTTTTGGAGATCATATTGCATCTCATCTTAAGAAATAGCGCAACGTCTATCAACAATCAAAACTCCATATTTCCATGATATTAACACCATCTCGCCATCTACGCCTCTGAGAACGTATCGCCTTGCACGAGTATTTCTAATGCCGTACAACAGGTCCTGCTAACCAGTTTCATCTCTTTGTGTTCCTCCAATATATGCATCCGACCTTAGCGCAATGGTGAATTCCAAAAGTACATCGTCAGGGAGAACTTTACCAGTTCAGCCCCATATATGATATCAGCAGAGCTCTTTCCTTGAAGAAAGCTTCCTTAGTCTGCGCATTATCATCGGTCTTTTCGTGTATAAAATTGTTTGCGTAACAGCAATGATGTTGCCTTTCTACCGTCTCGTTTTTTCTCATTCTGATGTCACTCTTTCCCATTCCGCAACTCTTTGTTCTTTTCATCTCTGCGACATCGATCTATAAGCTAGAGTTTATATTGAGTGGCAAGTCTGTTCCTTATTATCAACAAGAAGCGCTATGTTTTCTTAAATAATGACACAGGAAACTGTTTTATTTGTACCTTTATCCATGTTGTGAAATTTTCTTTCATACAATTCAATGCCGCATGAACAAACTAGTTAAACAACTGTGGGGACAAGCTACAAATTCTACTTCCAACCTTTTCCACGAACATTTATCTTTCCATGTTTCCGATTTTATTACCTCCACTTTCTCCAGAGAGTGAACACTTATCGTTTGGTAGGGTTGTAGAAACATTTTCTGAGCAGCAACAAAAATTCCTTTTAATGAACTTCCCTCCTTATAAAGAAATTAGTGGCTGCAAAGCAAAGTCATCAAGGATTTAGCGCACATATGAGAATAATCATTACTTTTGAATGTTTCTTAGAATAGTTAATAACCAAGTACAAGACACCAACTGTAGCTGGTAGGAGTATTTTCTACAGTGTAATGTTCTGAGTAGATTCTAATGCAGGTACCGCATTTTACATACTACTTGTCCGTCTTTTTTGTTTAATGGATGACATGCAAAACCTTTTCATTCTGAAGTATACCATCATCTCTTGTAGAAAGTAAAAGAAATTAGTACTTCCTCTGATTTTGAAACTACGAAGGAGTCAAGACATGATGGTTTTCTTGACCATCTTCCGGTGTGTATATTCCTTTTTCCGTTCTAATCTCTTTGATCTGGTTATAGGTGCATGATATTGTTGTTCTTGTTGTTGCTGTTGTTGTGGTCTTCAGTCCAGCGACTGGTCTGATGCAGGTCTCCATGCTGCTCTATCCTGTGCAATCCTCTTCATCTCCCAGTACCTACTGCAACCTACATCTTTCTGAATCTGCTTAGCGTATTCATCTCTTGGTCTCCCTCTACGAATTTTACCCTCCACGCTTTCCGCCAGTGCTACACTGGTGATACCTTGATGCCTCAGAACGTGTCCTACCAACCGTTCTCTTCTTCTGGTCAAGTTGTGCCCCAAGTTCCTCTTCTCCCCAGTTCTATTCACTATCTCCTCATTAGTTACGTGATCTGTCCATCTAATCTTCAGCATTCTTCTGTAGCAGCACATTTCGAAAGCTTCTATTCTCTTCTTGTCTAAACGCTTATCGTCCATGTTTCACTTCCATACATGGCTACATTGCATACAAATACTTTCAGGGAAGAATTCCTGACACTTAAATCTACACTCAATGTTAAAAAATTTCTCTTCTTCAGAAGTGCTTTCCTTCCCATAGCCAGTTTACATTTTATATCCTCTTTACATCGACCATCATCACTTATTTTGTAACAACAAAGCTCACCTACTACTTTAAGTATCTCATTTCCTAATTTAGCTCCATCAGCATTACCTGATTTAATTGGTCTACATTCCATTATCCTCGTTTTGCTTTATGTTCATCTTATGTCCTCCGCTTAAGACACTGTCCATTCCATTCAACTGCTCTTCCAGGTCCTTTGCTGTCTCTGACATAATTACAGTGTCGCCGGCAAACCTCAAAGTTTTTATTTCTTCTCCATGGATTTTAATTCCTACACCAAATTTTTCTCCAATAGCATGATATTATTCTTGAACAATTATGTTTATTGTTCTCATTGTTGCTGCTACTGAAGGTACCCGCGCCGTGTATGTGGTTATTTGCTATTCTAAGAAACATTCAAAATTAATGATTATTGTCGTGACGGCGCTAAATCTTTGAATTATTTGTTTTGCCCCCACTATTTTCTCTATAAGGAGGAAAGTTCAGTAAAAGGAATTTTTGTTGCTGCCCTCTGTTCAGGAGTACTGTAAGTACTGCTTAAGAACAACGGGTAGAGGTAAATCGTCATCGTGAGTGAAGTTCACAATACATTGTTTGAATTAGTCGCTACTGATGCAATAATACACATGTCGTTAGTTCTTTCGGCTGAACGCGAAATAGGTCTCCACATGCAAATGTTTGATTGATGTAAATTACTGACCGGAACCGTAATCAATTACGTAAGTTTCAGAGAACGAATAAAGTGTGTCAGTACACAAAACTCTTTCGTTCCTTTATCGAATTTGATTTTCTGCATTCTTCTGACACCACTGGACGAAGATAATGTGTTGTCGAAAAAGTTCCTCGTCGTCTTAGAAATTGTGCCGTGTCATGATAAATCAAATATAATTGACAATATTGAAATCTGGAGCGTTCGGTGTTGCAGTAACTGTGGACAGAACAGAACTTTACACGATGCATGTCTCCGTGATACATACGTTGCTGTAGCTCATAGGTAAATAAATGGTTAATGGTGCTGTGATTCTCTAAGATTGTCCATTGATAACGCTGTCGCTTACGAGGAATCAGTCAGAGAAAGGATTTGGAGCCACATTCCAACGGGTCTCAAGAAGCTCGGCGCTTAGTGCTTTAAATATATGCAAATATTAGGGTGTTAAGGTTTGCAGCTGAGGAAAATAGGACGGCGACTTAATAATTTTACAGTGAAAAGATTCTGAGACAAATCAGATTCCGTTCCCAAGAATTATTCCGACCGACGCTTAAGGTCTACTCATCTGTCAGTATCCGTATTAGCTTTGACCGAAATGATAATCTGAATAAGTTGAAACAAGAGCTGTGCGATTTGCTACGCGTCCATTTGTTCGGAGGAGATGCGATACAGAGATTCTATGTAGAGTACACGCGGTCTTACCACAAGAAATTAGGCCTACATTACTTATAGAACTGATTTTGAAATCCCGGAATCTACATTCACAGGAGAACTGAGGTGATACTACTTGTCACTGGATGCGTAACGCTCAGAGATTGCGATGATAAAATCAGAGACATTAGGGGTCATGCAAAAGCGTACAACCATGCCAAGCAGTAATCTCCTGGAACCCTCTGGAATGGATTGAGAAGAGCGAGGACTAACTTCTTCTTCTTAGCGTGCCTGTGCACTTCGGATGTTGGAGATCATCGTGGCTATTCTGTCTTTATCAGTTGCAACGCGGAACAGTTCTTCAGAGCCAATATTAAACCAAGATCTAAGGCTGTCGAGTCACGAAATTCTTCTTCGTCCTGGATGTCTCTTTCCCTCGATTCTTCCTTGCAGGGTACGTTGAAGCAGCTCATATATTTTTTGATTCCTCATGAAGTGGCCAAGGTATTGTAGTTTGTGACACTTGATGATGTTGATCAGCTCTGGGCTTCTGTTAGCTCGACGTAGAACCTCGACGTTAGTCACTTTTTGAGTACATGATACTCTCAACATTTTTCTCTATAGCCAGAGTTCAAAGGCTTGGAGTCTGGCAGTGGTTGCCTTTGTAAGGGTCTATGTTTCCACATCATACAAGAGTACTGAGAACACATAGCACCCGAGGAGCCGCATTTTTGTGTTCATGGTAAGATCGTGACTCTTGAAGGCTGAACTCATCGAGTTGAGAACACTAATCGCCTTTCCGATGCGACACTTTATTTCCTGCGAGTTGTCCCACTCTTCGTTTATGATGGTGCTCAGATACAGGCACTGTGAAACGCGTTCTATTCTTGTGCCATTGATGTACAGATACACACCTCGAATGTTCTTCCTGCTGATGATCATAAATTTTGGTTTGTTTGTGTTGATGTCCAAGCCGTATTTCTTGTTTGTCTCAGAAATTTTGTTTATCAGCTTCTGCAGCCCTTCCATTGTATCCGTAACACCACGGTGACACTGCATAACGAAGATTGTTGAGTGTGGTCCCATTCACTGAGATTCCTCCTTCCACGTCAAGTAAGGCTTCTTTGAATATGTGTTCTGAATTCAGGTTAAAGAGTATCGGTGATATTATACAGCCCTGCCTGACGCCACGTCGTATTCTCACTTGTTCTGATTGGTCTTGATCTATTCTCATGATTGCAGATTGGTTCCGGTATAAATTGGCTATTATTCTTAGAGCTTTCTCATCCATTCCTGTTCCCGTTAGTACTTCTATCATTTGTTCATGCTTCACAAGATCAAATGCCTGCTGATAATCATTGAGGCAAGCAAATTCATCACATTTGCTGTCTCTACATCTTTGGAACAATACTTGTACACCAAATACTGCTTCTCTTGTGCCAACTGCATGCAGAAATCCGAACTGGTTGGGCGCTATTTGGCCTTCACAAATATTGTGTATCCGCTTGTGGATCACTTTAAAAAACTGTTTTAGCAGTTGGCTCAGCAAACTGATGGTACAGTAGTCTCCACAAACTTTGGCATTCGGTTTCTTAGGTAGAGCAATGAGCTCTGATGTAAGCCATTTTGGAGGGATTTTGCCCGATGAGTAAATGTGGTTGTACATTTCTGTGAACATTTTTACTTTTTCTTTATTGAGTAATTTGTGGAATTCTGCTTGTGTGCCATTTGGCGCAGCTGCTTTCCCTTCCTTCATTTGATGTATGGTCGCTTCCACTTCACTTACTAGGATATCTCTTGCCTCTGTGTCTAATATCTCTGGTTCTTGCCTCCTCTGGTCATCTTTGAGTATCTGTTCTAGATATTTCTCCCACGCTTTCTGTTTTCTTCCTAATTGGTTATGAGGTTGCCAGTGTCATCTACTAGCTTCCCACTGTTTGATTTGTGATATTTTCCTGTTGCCTCTCTGACCTTCCGATGCACGTTAAAATCATCATACCTAGTCTGATAAAACTCAATTTCTGCACATAATTCAGTTTTTTCCTTCTCTTTGGCATCTCTGATTTTCTTTCTGACTGCATTCTGTATCGCGTTGTGTTCCACCCAATTATCTTTTTTCTTCCTCCATTCTTTCGCGAGGTCCAGAATCTCATTTGTCATACAAGTTTTCTTCATTTTAAGGTCCGGTCTCAAATACTCTTCTTTGACTCCTTGTGCCGCTTCTTTTAAGTGTCTCTTTTAAGTGTCATCCCCACTGTCTTTCCATTTGATTTTTAGGGTTGTCTTGACTGTCTGCTGCAAGGTAGCATCTTTCAACTTTCTCAGGTCGTATTTTCGTGATATTTCGGAGACAAAGTGTTTCATTCTGATTTTGATATTTCCTACGAGTGGGATATGGTTTCATTGTATGTCTGCTCCCGGATACGCTCTGACATCTGTACAACTATTTCTGTATCTCTTGTTCACTAGCATGAAAGCAATCTGATTCCTCACAGTTTGTCCTGGTTAGCCCAATGGCGATTTCCATGTGTATAACTTGCGCGGTGGAAGTTTAAACCATGAATTCATCACCAGTAGTTGATTTGTTTCTGCAAATACTTCCAAGTCATCTCCTTGGGTGTTCATATCGCCTAGACCAAAGGATACAACCGAGCTTGATGGTTTTCCTGATCCAAGTTTTGTTTTAAAGTCACCCATGACTTTACTCAGGTCTTCTCTTTTTAGCTTGTTCTGAATATGGTTAATGCTATTGTAACAATTTTCGACCATCTGATCTGGTTGGTCTGATATAGGTGCGTAGGCTTGAATCATGTTCAAGTTAACTGGTCTAGCTTTGATTTGAACTAACATAACACGTTCTGAGACTGGGATAACATTGTCAACACATTTTGCGATTCTTTTGTTCAGTATGATTCCAACTCCAAGTTGATGCATACCATTGTCTGTACTTGAGTAGTAAATTCGGTGATCAACTATGTTGATGTTTCCAGTTCCAGGCCATCTCATTTCGCTTATCGAGGAATAACAGTACTCCTTACATGTACAACTGCAGACTTGTAGGGTGTAAAGTAAACTTTGCTCTCTGACTGTATGTCCCTCAATAATACACTTTTTGCTACTAGATAAGCACCACATTCTTTCTAAACCTACAGAGTGTTTTAGAAAATCACCCAGTTTTTTGAAAGAAGTGTTTTGTAATTCGTAATGTACGTTGATGGAATCTCTAGTGTCTTGGTGACCACAGCAGTAAAAGCTGTGAAACGTTGTTACAGAACGTAATACTCGAATGTTATGTTCCAATTGTTGTAAAGAGTTTTTTATCATCTTTGCAAGTCACTTACAGTCAGTCTTCTCTCGATACTAGCTCGATTAAAACCCAAGAAATGTAACATATCTGTTAAAACCCACATTAGTGTCACCGTAAGTTAAAACGCTGTGCTTTGCTTAAAAAGTTGTTTTTCTGAATAACTGATTGAGTGAAGATTTTGAGCTGGAGTTAAAACACTCGTCGGGATCATAAAGGAAGCACTGTCTCAATCGGAGAGAGAGTTAGAGTAAGAAAGTAACTACGTCTTTTTGGAGAAAACATGAAAGCATTCATCTTTTTAGGTAGTAGACCTAAAACTGTTTCCCATAAGGGACGAGGAAGTTATCGGTTGTTCATTTCCCATGTCATAAATCTGCAACTAAAACACATGAAAAGAATGAAACAGTTTATGTGATTGTTACACGTTAATAGATGCAGCCATTGTATGAATCTCGCGGAATTAAGGATTTGGTGAAAGAATGTAGCTGGCACGGCACACTCACGTACTCTAGGAAGGTCGTGATGAATTTGCGACTGCAGGACGACCATTGTGTGGTGGTGGCCATCACGTATGGCGACATCACGTTGTAGTTGTTGTCGTCCACCTTGGGCGGGCATCCAGATACATTCTCCTCGTCATGGCTGCATCCCATGCTGCGGAAACAGGACAACAGTCGCTGTAGGCGTGTCTCCCGTTGTCACTAAGCAGAAACTATCCAGCAGTTTATATATTTACTACTTTCCTTGCGTGATTTATTCTTGTTATTTACAGCTAAAGATATCCATTAGGAAAGATATAGAAGAACTAAGCGTTAATCTTCCTCCCAAGAGGTCTTAGTTGATAAGCGACGCGATTGTATGCCTGGACATCCTGGTGCAACATCATTGAAACTAACGACTCGCTAGCTTCTTATTTGCTTTTGTTCAGTACGGTCTAGTGAAGACTATCGATTTATGGACGTAACTGTTAACACTAGTCTTGCACCGAAAATGCAAAGTGGTAAATTCTGTGGTAGAGGGGGGAGGGGGGAGGGGGAAATCCCAATTGGACAAAAGCGACTGACGGAATTGGTCACGGGATGCAAGCAGAGCAGTACCGTATCCAGGACTGATCGGAATTTTCTGATTTGGAATGGAGGGTGTGAAACAGAGACCCCGTTGATTTTGCGACGGCCTTCGACGAAGAGTTCTGGACCAGTGCTACTGGCTGGAGAGCAACAAAGTGGTAACAGTTATCCTTATATCAGAGTACATGTGGAGAATATACGGTTTTTGTAAGCTAGGTAAAACGTCGAGGTCCTCTGATGATCGCTACCCCGTCAAAACGTAAAAAGCAACGTCGGATCGAGAACACCAACATAGGCCCAAAATTCACCTCTTTACATGAAAGCTGTTGCTTTAAATTTGTACTCGGAAGAGAGAGCTGGATGAAACCCAAATTAGAAAGTTAGGAAATATTTGACGACACATGGTATATGTAAGAAAGGCTATGTTAGATTATCCGAGAAGGCCATGTTAATTGCAGTAAATAAAAGTATTAGGCCTAGCGAGGTCGATCCACTCAGATTAATTTCTTGTCCACTATATCGACCATACTGGTGTAGATTCCGTATCTGTGATAATCGTTTTAAAGAAAATTTCAGCACTAGTTGCACTTTTTTTATTTTAAATCACGATCGTGTTCGGCAATCAAAGCCATTATCTGGTGGTATGCACATAGTATCAAACATCAAAAGGACAACAGAATTAGTCAAATGATGAAGACTATAGCTATAGGAAATCTGCTGCGATGATTGCTACGCCTTTTGTTTTGGTCAAACTGACAGACACTTTAAAACTAAATTCAAAAAGCACATACACCTACACAGTGTCACTAAAATCGCCAACAACCTCACAGTTTTGTATGAAATGGGGAAACGTAGCCTTACGGACATTTTTGAGGAAATTGAAATCTATAACCATGTGCTCCACAATAACTGTGATATCCTTAACAAACAAAAAATCTGAAAAGCTTTCTTTTCCTGGATACCTTTCAGAATGTGTCTGATGTATTATAATGCAATTAATTTTAGCGCTGTTACGTCTCATTACGTAGTACAGCTGTCTCATTTATTGTAAAAAGCTGACTATCCTCAGTTCCTCATGGCTATTCGTTATAGTATCATCGTGTTTACCTGCAGACAAATCATTTGCTGCTTCCATTTGTTTTATATCGTTGGTTTCAAAATCGACTTCCCGTTCATCATACGGTCTCTAAAAGTCGCCTGCTGTGCTTTCTATTTTCGTAACATCGGTAATACTTTCTATACTTACTGTACTTTTTACTTTACATGTGGCAAGGGCCTTATCGACCATACGCCTGCTCTATGAGCCTCTTCCACTTCTGCCTGTCAAATGCGCTGTTTGTCCAGTTGCTGCTGCTGTTGATCCTCATTGTGTCCTCCCGAATGTTATCCCTCCATCTGATTCTGGGTCTCCCTCTTCCTCTCGTTCCATCTATTGTTGTGCTGATTGCCATTCTAAGTAGTCTATTCTCTGTCATTCTTGCTATATGGCCTGCCCAATTCAACCTTCTCCTCTTGAGCACTTCGACGATGTTACCATGTTTGTACGGCCCTCTTAATTGTTCATTTCTTCTTATTCTCCATTCCATGTTATTTTCGTCGTATACAGGTCCAAAAATTTTCCTTAGTACTTTTCTTTCGAATAATAACAGTTTTTCTTCATCTTTCTTTCTAAATATTAATGTTTCACATCCATATAACATCACAGGTATAATGGTCGATTGATATAAGCGGATTTTGAAGTTACTGCTAAGTGATCTTTTTCTTAGAATTTTTATGAAACTAAAAAGTGTCCTGTTTGCTTTTGATAAACAGGCGTCTATTTCTATATCTGTTCTGTTGTTATTTCTAAAAAGACTTCCTAGATACTTGAAGTGGTCAACAGTCTTGAAATTGAATTCATATACAGTCAGAGGTGCATCTTTTCTGGTTTTCTTACTTATGGGCAGGTATTCTGTCTTTTCTTCATTAACATGCAATCCTGTTTTCTCAGCAATTTTGTAGTAATTTTGCATCATTCTGAAAATACTTTCTATCCGACTTTTTATTATGGATCCATGACACTGTTTTGAATTGCAATTCGATCTGTATTTTATTTAATTTTTAAAGTATTTTATCAGGTTTTATCCCATCACTTGCCTCTGCCTGCTTACCTGCCTGCTCCTTACAGGCCCTAATTGTAACTTGCAGCCGGCCGCGGTGGCCGAGTGGTTCTAGGCGCTTCAGTCCGGAACCGCGTGACTGCTACGGTCGCAGGTTCGAATCCTGCCTCGGGCATGGATGTATGTGATGTCCTTAGGTTAGTTTGGTTTAATTAGTTCTAAGTTATAGGGGACTGATGACCTCAGATGTTAAGTCCCATAGTGCTCAGAGCCATTTTTGTAACTTGCAGCTCCCCTATTTAAGAGCTACTTCCTTGAAGGTCTCAGCAGTCGTCCTGCGTTCTTTCAGAACTCTTTTCAGGCACGTTAAGCAGAAATATGTCGATTTCCTAGACTGAAACCGACTTCGTATTATATAGGTCTCATTATGGTGTTTTATGTTGGTTGTTGACATGCTGGTTTTCAACGTTATTTAGTTTACATAATATCATTTTAATAGTAGACAAGTTCATACTACATTATTTTTTAATTAGATGCTTTTATGACGTATGTGGACGACTTGTTTTGAACATTTAAGTATTTGATTTGCTGTTGATGATGCCTATTGGTGTATTCTTCACCGTTTGAGTATAGTCCTATAGCCCACTGGGGTGACCTATAGGTTTCCCCTTTATGTAAACAGTCAGTGTCCTAAAACTGCTGACGCCATCGTCGAATGCTTTGAGCCAAAATCGTGCTTCACATTTGTATCTACATGTTACAGGTCACAAGGAAGCAAAATGCCTTTTGTTGCTGTATTTTCGCTCTCTCGTCGCACAACAGATAAAGAACGAGCGACCACACGAAATTACAACTGGCGCCAATGTAAATTTTTACTTTTATGAGTTAGTTTAAGTCCATCCCAAGATTCTATCTTGATTCATGTAGAAAATAAACACTTATGAAATCGGATGTTTCTGAAACTTCCGGTTTGTCAACTAATAAAAGAGAACTCACTGTCCAGCTGAAAAGTTGCCCTATGTGATCAACATTCAAATGGCTCTAAGCATTATGGTACTTAACATCGACGGTAATCAGTCCCCTAGACTTAAAACTACTTAAACCTAACTAACCTAAGGACATCACACATATCCATGCCCGAGGCAGGATTCGAACCTGCGACCGCAGCAGTAGGGCGGTTCCGGACTGGAGCACCTAGAACTGCTCAGCCACAGCGGCTGGCGATCAAAATTATCCGGACACTTATTAGCCGACATTAATAAGGAGTGTGTCCACTCTTCGCGTTTATGTCGGTTTGAATGCTGTTGAAGACACTTTCAATGAGGTGTCCGAAAGTCTGAAAGAATGGCAGCCCAGTCTTCCTCAAGAGCGGAGGCCAGAGAATATAGTTACGTCGGACGCTGTGGTATGGAGTGAAATCGACGTTTTAACTCATTTCAAATTTGTTCCATTGGATTCAGGTCTGGTCTCTGAGCTGGGTAGGAGAGGCCAGTCCATTTCAGGAATGTTATTGTGCACAAACAACTGCGTCACATATGCTGCTTTGAGAGAGGCTGTATTGCATGCTGACACAAATAATCACCGTTTCTGAATGTTCCTCCACTGCACGCAGTACACAGTGCTGCAAGATGTGTTTATGTCATTCCGCTATTTACAGTTTTCTTAAGCGAAATAAGGGGACGACATACTATCCACGGAAAACACTGTCTGTAACATCACCTCCTCTGTACTTCACTGTTCGCAAAAAAATGGTTCAAATGGCTCTGAGCACTATGGGACTTAACATCTATGGTCATCAGTCCCCTATAACTTAGAACTACTTAAACCTAACTAACCTAAGGACATCACACACATCCATGCCCGAGGCAGGATTCGAACCTGCGACCGTAGCAGTCGCGCGGCTCCGGACTGAGCGCCTAGAACCGCTAGACCACCGCGGCCGGCCACTGTTCGCATTACAGACGGTGGCAGGTTACGTTCTCCATATATTTGCCAAAACAAGTCCTTGCACAGGATATACACGGTGGTCCATTGATAGTGACCGGGCCAAATATCTCACGAAATAAGCATCAAACGAAAAAACTGTAAGATTGAAACTCATCTAGCCTGAAGGGGGAAACCAGATGACACTACGGTTGGCCCGCTAGATGGCGCTGCCATAGGTCAAACGGATATCAACTGCGATTTTTAAAATAGGAACCTCCATTTTTATTACATATTCGTGTAGTACGTATAGAAATATGAATGCTTTAGTTGGACCATTTTTTCCGCTTTGTGATAGATGGCGCTGTAATAGTCACAAACATATGGCTCACAATTTTAGACGAACAGTTGCTAACATGTAGGTTTTTTAATTTAAAATACAGAACGTAGGTATGTTTGAACATTTTATTTCGGTTGTTCCAATGTGATACATGTACACTCTTTGACATAAAACTCGACTGGCGGCCGGCCGCTGCAGAGGCTAAGTCCGCACCCATCGCGACATGGGACAAATAAACTGACCAACTCGCTAATTCTCGGCGATCAGAGGACGACAGTCTGCAAGAAATATGCCGCAAAATGGTTACTGGATATAATTTTGTTATCGGCGTGTCAGAAAATGAAATAGATTGAATGTGCGCTACCATTACATTCACGTCTTCAGCATTCAGAGAGAAGAGGTTATAAAAATTATTTGCGCTAGCTGGTCTCGATCCACAGACATTATAGACAGACACAACGTCCGGCTATCTGCACAAATTGGCAACACTGTAGACTGCGGCACTTCGTGGAGGAAGTCTTGTCCCATGTTAGAGAAAAGGTAGACTGTATACGGCCGTGGTCTACAATGTCTGTGAATCGACACCAGCTGGTGCAAATAATTTTTATAGCCTCTTCTCTCTGAATGGTGAAGACGTGAATGTAATGGTAGCGCACATTCAATCTATTTCACTTTCTGACACGCCGATAACAAAATTTTATCCAGTAGCCATTTTTCGGCAGATTTCTTGCAGACTGTCGTCCTCTGATCGCCGTACTGCCAAAGTTCCGTGATCCATTTGCTGGCTACCGGCAGCGGCCGTGGCGACAGCACCAGTGCTGCGCTCCCCCGTTCTGTATCGAAAGCACCTGCTACCGCTCATCGCTTTTGATAATTTAAAACTATTTATTATTAAATGTTGCTCCACAGAAAATTTCTACGATTTCCATTGTCGCTCGAAAGCAACGGAGACAGACGCCCTGATTAGTAGATGGGTACTGTATTACATCAATCGGCAAGATATGCCGCACATATGGACAATGAGGAAGTCTGCGTCTTCATACGTTTCCTCCTTGAAATCTGTATGGCCAGAAATTAATTTTATAGACTGGGACGAAATCAAACCACCTCACTACATTACATGATAGGCGAATGTGAGAATACTATGTTGCGACCGCGAAAAGTAACTTCAAATTTAACGGAATTTGATATTTCCTTTGAGTAATTCGGTGACCGGTAAAGTGTTAGAATCAATTGTAAAGAAGGTACGACACAAATAGGATGCATGTGACGAACTATTATAGCCTAAAGATCTGGCACTCACCACAAAGGTCTGATGAAGAAAATGATGAAGAGTGGATGACTAAGTGCTAGGAACCATTAGTTTACAAGTACGAATGTGTTGATTTACCATAATTCTTTTTAGTAATGGTCAATTTAAATTCATGATTTTGGTTAGTTTGTTTCAAAATCTGATGTGGAAGAGTAGGAAAATACTATCTCGTGGCTTTAACTGATCGAGCTGCTAACAGAAATTCATGGTAGAAAGTAATGCTCTTAATTTTGATCTGAAAGAATTTGTAGCTTGCGTGTGTTTCAATTTGTAATTTGACGAGTTTCTGAAATTCATGGATAAAGGCAAGGTTGCTAATTTAATATGAAATATTAAGAAGTCACCTTTTGTGAAATGAGTCAGTAGAAATTTACGTGTGAAGCTGATTTTTAGAACAACGGGATTTGAAACATACGTGGGAATCAGTGAGATCGCTTTCCTGAATTGAATAAAGGGGAAACAGCATAATAGTAATTCGTGTAGCCTTACTATGCACGCTATACAAGAACTGTAAGTATTGTGAAAAGTTCTGTGTGTGTATTTAAGTATCTTTTGGACTGGAGGTTCTGGATGGTATATTATTTAATGGTGCAGAGGTATAATTAGGAAATCAGTCTAGGTAACTTGTGGAGTTTTTTTTTCAGTTGCAATAACGTGCCGCGCACAAATATGAGGGGAACGTAAATTTCGGAATCGCGATCGCGCGAACTTTCCAACCACGCGAGAGTTAGTTAACGTCGAGGCACTTTTTTTTTTTTGGGATCAGACAGTGATTGAAGAAGTTATAGAATTTTTCTAGTACTGGTCCGCGTGGAAATACCATCATTGCTTTGCCTAATGGTAATAAGAGTGATAGTGTGTTGCTGTGACGTAATGAATCAAGCATTGTAGGCTATCCTTCATTCCTTCCCGTAGGTGAGGTTATATTCGTAAGAGACCATAGGAAGTAGAAATATATTTATATGTGCTGTTCCAAAATCAGCTGTTGGGCAATTGTATCCTGTATGTTACTGGTAATACCGTTAGTATGTTTTGAGAGATGAAAGAATGAAAAGAAAAGAAAAGAAATAGCTTACAGAACGGAGGAGGAGTTATTATGCAGGCCCAGTTACAATTCCGGTTACTTACGCATTTTCTTTAAACACAGTCGGGTGATTAGCAGTGTACGAAATTTGGGGTTAACATTTCAAAATCAAACATTTATCCGTTGCGCATACATTTGTTTATTTCTTTGTGTAAAGAATTTAATTATTAGTTTCTATGTGTAACAAACACGCAGTGACACATTTAATGAGAATACACAGGGACCATTTAGGTTTAGTAGGTTTCCGGAACACTTTAGGACTTCACAACTGGGTTGGCCTTTATTTTTCTTTCTGTACCCTGCCCATCCTCCCTCGTTTTCTATAATAGCTCGAAGGCGTCAGGGAAGTGATAAGGCTCAATTCCTCGAGAGATTGTGATGATCGTTTATCTGCCACCACATATTCTCTATATTTTACCACAGAGTTTCTGAATTCCTTGACCCAGGTGGTAACGACCCCGTAACTGCCGCCCACACATTTTCAATGGGGTTGAGGTCTGGTGATTTTGGCACGGAAGGAAGAAGTTTTATTCTCTGCTGACCTTGGCACCAGTTCTGGACGGCTCTGCTATTATGAATCGGGCTATGGTTCTGTAAAGAAATGATCATCCATTAACACAGAAATTAAATACTTCCGACTAATACTATAAGTACATAATTTCCATACTGTGAAAAAATTCGACAACTGCAATGGCTCTGTAGTCTAAGCTACAGGTTTATAAATTATTCGGAGAATTCCACATTCCAAAATACTTTGCTAACAACTGTTGACAAAAACTTACATTCACAAGGGAAGGGTGCTGGGACGGAGATCAGAATACAGAGTGAATGGTAATATAGTTTAAGGTGCCAGTTATAACACGCAGGTAGGCCTTCTTTCAGAATATACCGTCCTCCTATGCTTTGGTAACGATGAAGTGAGGTGTAAGTTGTTCAATACAGTGAAGAAGTCTGTTGAACTGCTAGACTCTGTTGCATGGTTGTAAAGCTAATCTGCTTCGCTTATTCAAAACGATTGCTAGCCTTCACTATACAATTCATTTTTCTATCTTTCCACTGACAAAGATGTATAGAAGAAACAAATCTGTTTTGTAGCGAGATATTCTCTATGGACTTTACACGTGCTCGTTCGCTCAATGTGTTGCATTTACCGAAGGCGACCGTGGCCACTGACGTTGCCTGTTCACACCTCGTGTCAACGCGGCCCCGCGCTCGGAGTAAACGTCTGCAGTTGAGATAAATAGCTGATTTCAGGAATGTAATGAAACAAGTCTTCCCTTCAAATTAGTGAGAACTAAATACCACTACGGAGACGTATCTTCATATAATGCTCATTGATCAAGAACAATTCGTGTATGCAACGTTGCTGTTATGACTAAGATAATAAAATCTGTAATCGTAACCCAATTCATATATTTGCAGGCGCCTAAGGAATATTAAACATGAAAACAATTTGTTTCTTTGTCACATAATTTTCAATCAAGGCAACGCAGGCAGTTGTCAGATGATATCAAAATTGAATGTGAAGGAGGAATAGAGAACAAGATATACGAGAAACAAATCTCGAACCCATGAACAACTGTGTACTATCCTGGAAACGTGGTGATGTGGCTATCTCGCAATTTCAAAGGATGAGAAAACCATCCTGTCCACTTTCCGAGGACGATATTTCCTGACAGAAACCACATCAGCGTGAACGGCTTTAGGTTGAGACACCAGGAACCTCAAACTACGTCACCAGTACGTTCATTCTCTGATTCCTAGCCCCGTCATCGCGCACTCCCCATGTCAAAGTAACTGGCAGAAACGAGCGCGAACGACCTGCGATTAGGTGATACGGACCTACATCCATTTAATATTTTCTTGTCATCTCGATCACACATTGAGAGTAATCACCACAGGAGGAGTAGTTTTGAGTTAGGAAACGTATTTCAGTTCAAAATGGTCGTTTCATGAAAAAGGTGGCCATTCTCTCATGTTTCACGTTGCGAACTGTATACGTCAGCTACGATTATGGTAAGGGCAGTATTTACTCCTGTGCGAACAAGGCACTGCTGCAGTAAAGCGCTCAATTTATATAACTGTAGATGTTTTTTTCATTAGTTCCAGTTATTCTGCAAAAGCCTTATCTTATCAATTCCTTCCGCTACTGCTCTTTTTTAAGTTCTAATGCCTAAGAGACCAAACTGGTAGCGCCATCAGTTCCTAGACGCAGAAACTACTTACTCTAACTTAAACTAACTTATTCTAATGAAAACACGCACATCCATGCCCGGGGGAGGACTAGAACCTCCGGCGGAAGGAGCCGCGAAATCTGTGACACGGCGCACCAGACCGCCCAGCCACCCCACGCGGCAACTGCTATTCAAAAGGTCACAACTAAGAGACCATTCAGAGACCCTCCATATCATATGTTTTCTGGAAACCTCTCAGGATTTGCGACAGTAGTATTCTTCGCGAATACCAATTTACATCAACAACAAAACAAGACTAAGTCCCTGAAGAGACTAGAATTAACTGTCATCGACACGAATTTGTGTTGTTTACACCATCTAGGTGTCAAACAATACGGTAACAATTACTGAAGCAATAAACGAGGTTATTATTGATGTATTAACTACGGCAGCTATGAAGATAAAAACGTATGAAAATCCACGTCAGCGTATTTTCCCATTGTTCCCTTTCTTCTTCAGTAGTCTCACATTACATTTTTCTTTGTGAATCCACCAAATGATTTCGATGTGTTGGACTATTATCCATAATAAAACCTGATATTCTAATGATGTATAACAAATTTCACTGAAGCTGATCATTACAAGTACACATTTCATTCGTAGATTTCAGTGGTGTAATGTGCTATTGGGTTGGCGTCTGGCGGCGCAGCTCCACTAGGGCTGACACAAACAGGCTGTGGATAGCAGTGAGGCCTTTCTGATCTGTCCAATGCTTTCTTCATATTGCTTCTGTTTTTGGTACTTGGCAGACGTTTTGAAAGTGTTTGGCATGCCTGTGGTCATTCACTCTCTTTCAGTACTGGTGCCGAGAGAGTATGCTGAATTCCCATAACATTATCTTTTTACATTGACAAGTAATCTGGATAGTCGTCACGTTCATGTGCCATCTACATCGCAAATTTAATATTACGGTCCTAGGAACTACTCTGCAATACGTTTTGTGTTTCATAATCGGAACTATCTGCATTAACGGTCATCAGAACAATGTCAGGGAACAGAATGCAGCCGTGCTTTGGTAGCTACTTGAGGACCTCCTTGAGTCGTGATCTAAGGAAAGGGTAGTTGCTGGTTAAAATTATATTACACTAGCGAGAAGTACCGAATTTTCCTTTTCCTCTGCAAACTTCCAGAACTAAATTCAGTAGAAAAATGCTAAGAAGATATTTGCATTGTGCCAACTCAACGATCAACCTATTTTTATAGGTTTTTATTTTCACAGCCATTCTCGTTCTGCATTGCCATTAACTTCATTTATTATTTGCTTGTTCTCGTTACGATTATAATTGTCATTCTCTCACTCCCAAGAGTTTTCACATCCCTATTTAGTATCGATGCACATGAAGAGTGCCTATGAAAGAAGGGAATACTGAATGTTACGTCATGCAGAATACACTCCTTTACTTCGGCACCTCGTGATCAACGCTACAGGAGAAGCGAGATACGTAAAGTTGACAATGGGAGGACAGATATGGTGGCACAACTCTGCAACTACTCCTGTTGATTTAACACAGTGTTACCAGATAAACTGGTGCTGCGGAATCGAAAATGTAGTACGGACTTTGCCACAGTAGCAGAGAGCTGCTAATTTCAGACCATGACAGCGGATTACCCTTGGGTCAGCTGCTAGTTAGAGGTTAGAGTGTTGCAACTGTACATGCAAGGCTTTGTTTGATAGTCTTGTGCTGATGTTGACTGAATAAATTATTCCAGTGGATAAAAAACGGTTTAGTTTTGAGACCTAACCCTCTAGGGGGGGCGGGGGGGGGGGGGGGGAGGCGCAGCGGTCTGCTTCATGAATTCCAAGCAAAAAAAAAAAAAAAAAAAAACCAAAAAACAACGCAGTAAGGGTTCGAACAACTACTTTCATGCATTTGGAATCTGTTCATCGTTTAAGGGGCCAAACAAGAGGGTAACATTACAGGAACAATGATCGGGCTACTTAGTATATAATAGAGCATACAGAAACCAAGGAGGAAACGTATGAAGACGCAGACTTCTTCATTATCCATATGTGCGGAATGTCTTTCGTGTTAACGAAAGTAATATCCCGGTTTACCTCTTCTTAAATCTCAATGAGTGCCATAAGGAATCGAATATTTGTTGATTGCATCTCTTCTTGCTTCCATCCCTACCAACATATTTCTTCATTCTCGTGGTTCTATATGTATGCTGCAAAAGATTGCACGTGGACACATTCGACATCGATGTGCGAAGCGTTTGATATCTTACATTATATTCAATTCGAATAAGCTTTCGATGTATTTTTACTTCCTTTGTATTTTGAGATGATTATGAACGTTACGGAAAATTATCTCACGTGCTTTATGCTGAATGAGAAACACTGAATCATCCGTTTTGCTTTCCCTTCGTTGAAATGATATAATGTCGGCGTCACAGCCTTCTTCCACGCCAGAAGCTGAAACTTGGATCATTCTGGATTAATGATAATTGAATGCCTCAGATGTATACATAGCCGACAAGGCGACGTCAGAAACTATCAGAGGAGAACGCCGCAAAAAAATCAAACGTGCGCGCGCGTCTCCCGTCTGAAGAACCGTATCGGACAATCACGACAAGCATTTCGCTAAAGAGCTGCCTCGTAAGAGAGCCGAGAATTGGCAGCGTCCTAGCAAGTATTTGTCAACACTGTGAGAGTGCATTTACTTCCGGGTGTAGCCCGGCTTGCCTCGTTACATTCACGTGGCATTAGTTTTTCACATCGAAGACTCATACGATATAATCCACTGTACGATGAGACACTAAGAAAGTATATTTAATTTCTGGACTCTAAGAACGGCTTTCTTCACATAAGTAACACCTATTTGTGTGTTTAATGTTGCGTTTTGAGGCTCAGGTAATATCGAAATGACTATAGTCCACCTGTTGCCGCCAGTCTGTCGTTAACTCAGTGGGTTCCCTTATCAGTTGCGGTGTTAGTGCTATCTCAAATGGCAGTTCCAACCTCGGTGAAAATCGCTGAACATAACCTTTTATTTTCCATTTTAATTAATGGAGTTGCAAACTGCTAGTAAAAATTCCTTATAAGACATCTCAAGAATTCATTTACACATAAATCTTCGCGCAATTTCGAATTATGTTAATATCATGGATATCTGCTTTATAAATGCCAAGGTGCTTCACCGTAAAATAGTGTCTGAAAAGATTAAAACCGACTGTCAACGATACGAATTTGAGCTTTGTTCGTCATATAGGTCTAACATGTCAGGAGGTTGTTTATTATGTGAACATGTTGAGTAATATAGTTCCTCTCTTCTAAATTTTTGCAATAGCATTTAACTGTAGACATTTTATGACACCAGCGTTAGCAATTCCTTTCCGTTCTGTGAAACCTCAAAAACGATACATTTTTCTGTTTAAATATGATGACCTTAACTGTCACTCCTGATCAACGTTAATTATCTTTTGAATCCTTACATGGAACTCCAAAGGTTCAGTGTTCCTGCATTGCTACAGAGCATGCATTGCAAGGTATTCACACAGTTTATCGCACAGACTTACCATAAGGAATGAAACAAAAACTGTAATACACTTTACACCACAGACGCTCACTGTGGCTTGACGAAAGCATCCGAATATTGGTCAAAAGTTGCACAAATAATTGACTTTGAAAGGAAAAGAAGCGAGGTAGGAAGCATTTATAAATTCATAGAATGTAGTGAGGTCGTTTGATTTCGTCCCAGTCTATAAAATTAATTTCGGGCCATACTCAGCTTTTGACAGATAATGTAATACAGTACCCATCTACTAATCAGGGCGACTGTCTCCGTTGCTTTCCAGCTACAATGGAAATCGTAGAAATTTTCTGTGGAGCAACATTTAATAATAAAGCATTTTAAATTATCAAAAGCGATGAGCGGTAGCAGGCCTTCTGATACAGAACGGGGAAGCGCAGCGCCGGTGCTGTCGCCACGGCCGCTTCCGGTAGCCAGCAGATGGATCCCGGAGCTTTGCCGATACGGCGATCAGAGGACGACAGTCTGCAAGAAATATGCCACAAAATGGTTACTGGATAAAATTTTGTTATCGGTGTATCAGAAAGCGAAATAGATTGAATGTGTGCTACCATTACATTCACGTCTTCAGCGTTCAGAGAGAAGAGGCTATAAAAATTTTTTGCGCCAGCTGGTCTCGATCCACAGACATTGTAGACATACACAACGGACGCTACCGGTAGACCACGGCCGTATACAGTCTACCTTTTCTCTAACATGGGACAAGACTTCCTCCAGGAAGTGCCGCAGTCTACAGTGTTGCCAGATTGTGCAGACAGCCGGACTTAGAGAATTAGCGAGTTGGTCAGTTTATTTGTCCCATGTCGCGATGGGTGCAGACTTAGCCTCTGCAGCGGCTGGCCGCCGGTCGAGTTTTATGTCAAAGAGTGTACCTTTGTGAACTTCTCCTTTCTGAGATCTCATGCTGTCACAGCGTGTCAATATTGTCAATACTGTCTGCCTAGTCGTGGTTTAATTGTGGTTGTTCCTCTGCGTTTCCACTTCACAATCACATCACCATCAGCAACTTGGGCAGCTATAGAAGGGCAGAAATGTCGTTGCTGGATTTGCTACGCAGGTGATGTCTAATTGTCTACCGATAAAACGACACTCTCCATCTCTTTTTATACCTGCGGGTGCGCCTTCCGTGCTATCTAGAGGTCAAGTCCGAATTACACAAGCGTGTGACAATACTTTTGGTCAGGTAGTGTAAACGATTAAAACTGTGAATAGTTGGGTGCAGCCGCTGCTGTGCTGAGTGGTACTCACACGTGGCCCATCTCGTGGGCAACGGTGACTCCCAGCAGCAGGCCGCTGTCCTCGTTGATGGCGCAGCACAGGTCGGGCTTACAGGCCGCCGCCACGTACGCCAGCCCCATCAGGTTGCAGTTGCTCATGTTGTCCGAGCAGATGTCGTGCCTGCAACGCCAACCACCGCATCACAGCTGACCCTCCATCACTGCTTCCGGGATGCTCATCGCTATTCCCTAACTCCATAAAGGTGCGTAATTCCGTCTCCCACTTTGATTATGACTGCATCTTGACAACTACAAACAATACATTCTCCGATGGTGGTGCCCCACAGCTCTTATATATTCGTAAACTGTCATGTTACCGCCTTGAGCAGCTAGCACTTTATTTACACAACCAGTTTCAGACATCTGACCATCATCAGGTTCATAGAAGCATTCACAGCATCATGTTTTCTCAGCATGATGCTATGAGTACTTTTATGAACCTGACGATAGACGATTCAAACTTGCTGTGTAAATAAGACATTTTACCAGCGACTTAAGGTGATAATATGACATTTTTCAACAAGAAACAAACTACCAATTAATTATATGCCCGACTGGAACTCGAAACCTCGCTGCTCGGTCAATTCTGAGTGTTCTTACCACCTGAGCATTCCAAGAACAGCTCACGACCACATTTCACAGTTCAAACACTACCAGCATTTCTCTTAAACTTTAAAAATCCTCTTGGATGTAGATGTGGAAATCCTCCGGCATTCCTTGTTGGATTAACACTCCAAGAAGAAAGCACGCTGAGGAAAAATGATCTGCAGACATCAGTCGGCAAGAGCATTCTACGATGAAGACAACGTTACAGGTTTTAGTCCCGGTCCGACACAATGTTTCAATATACCAGAAAGTTTCAAAACAGCGCCAGTCCGCTATACACTGAAAGATTTCTTCTAGAAATAGTCCTCTAGTTATGCTACATTCAGTGTAGTTCAATTGTTTATAATAAGCATAGTATGTTACCAACATTGAACTAGTATTATATTAATTGTACTATCTGATTTATTACACTGTCTATATCATAGATCGCCGGCCGCGGTGGCCGTGCGGTTCTAGGCGCTGCAGTCTGGAACCGTGGGACTGCTACGGTCGCAGGTTCGAATCCTGCCTCGGGAATGGATGTGTGTGATGTCCTTAGGTTAGTTAGGTTTAAGTAGTTCTAAGTTCTAGGGGACTGATGACCTAAGATGTTAAGTCCCATAGTGCTCAGAGCCATTTGAACCATATCATAGATCTTCGTACATTTTAATCGTTGATTCTATACTCTTTGATGATATTAGGTTATAAGTATCTTTGATGACATTTACTTTTAACTACCAGCAGTCTTTACGCTACCTGTTACATACTGGAGTGAAACCTATGTGTGGTTTATGACACTAGCCAAATTACGTGTATTTTGGAAATTTAGTTGTGTTTGGCATACTGATGAGTCATTTACGAGTAATATGCATTTTTTATCCATCTGATGTAGTCCTTTGTAAGTACTGATTATGCTTCTGATACACGTAAGTGTAGTAACGAGACTTTTCTTCCTTTTTGTCTGTGTACACTACGTATGTTTTTCTGTTTTTGTTGTTTAGTTTTCCAGTGATGAGGTTATAAAAGCCAAAACCGGTAAAAGATAAAGTTGAATGTGTAGAGCTGCTGTCTATACAAATGCTTTTCTTCAAGCACTAATAATAAATGCGGCGCAATTACTGAGTCTAAGTCCTAGAACTGAACGCCACTTTAGCTACTTGCGTGTTCCTATCTACCCCAGATACCAATGTGGGAAAAGGGGACCTACAGTTTAACGTTTTCGCTACTATTAGAACGTATGTATCCCATGATAGGTTATTAGCGAATCAGTGGAAATTTGCTGCATGTTACTGCTATCTGTGTCCCGCTGGTAAAGAGGACCCTGCTAATGGTTTACAGAAGTCTTATAAATACAGCATGTTGTGTTGCCTTCAAGTTTCATTGCTAACTCTCTGTTCTGTTCCGCTTAGTACCGTCGCATATACGAGGGCTATTCGGAAAGTAAGGTCCGATCGGATGCGAAATGGAAACCACAGTGAAAATCCGATGACGTTTGCACAGATGTGTTGGGTAGCGTCTCTAGTGCGCCCGTTGATTACATCGCGTCGCTCTTTTCAGCTCTGGGAGCACAGTGAGCGTGTAAAAATGGTTCAAATGGCTCTGAGCACTATGGCACTTAACTTCTGAGGTCATCAGTCCCCTATGACATAGAACTACTTGAACCTAACTAACCTAAGGACATCACACTCATCCATGCCCGAGGCAGGTTCGAACCTGCGACCGTAGCGGTCGCTCGGTTCCAGACTGTAGCGCCTAGAACCGCTCGGCCACCCCGGCCGGCGAGCGTGTAAAGATGCCTAGAAAATACTGTCTCCCACCAAGTATAAGGGCTTGGTAAGAGATTTCACCTGATGTCATGTAGCCCATATGACATAACTGCCATGCGTTTCCTTCTTCATGCCAATTTTCGGCCGCACTCTGTAGGGACAATGAAGATGCTACTGTAGCGTTTTCGGTGGGAAGTGTTTGATCATCCACAATACGACCCCGACTTGGTTCCTTCTGATTTTCATCTCTACTACCATGAACCACTGGCTATGAAGTCAAAGCTGTATATCAGGGTAGAGAATTGGCGGAAAGCACAGGCGGCTGCTTTCTAAGACGAGTGTGTTGGAAAGTTGGTACAACGCTACGACAAATGACTAAGTCGGAGGGCCGACTATGTAGAGAAGTAACTGGAAGGTGTAGCTAACTGTTGTGAATAAAACATTTTTGATTTTTACAGTTGTTTCCATTACACGACGGATCGGCTCTTACTTTCCGAATAGTCCTCGTAATTAATTCCCGCCTGCAGATAGGCAACCAAATAAACAGATCTGCAAAGCGGGCTGCTGTCGCGCCTTCCGATAAAGTTCATACCAACAAATTTCACGATCGTATTAACATTCGGCTTCTCACAAACGGTGCACATATTGAGCAGGTGTAATGTGCGAGAAAAATTTGGCGTGATGCTCTATCCACTGACGTTTTCCTGTTTTCTGTATATTTTTTAGTTTTTGTGCAGTCGTCTTTCTCATACACTGAAGGTATTCGTGAATAACCTTGTACGTCACATTCCACCCCGCGTTAGAAAATGAAACAGCGAGAAATATTTTTTTCATATTGTTACTTCTAAGACATAAATTACAATAACTATACATTAATATCTTACATTCCTGAAAAAAACTGTAGTGGCACGGTTGGCGCGGAATTTGAAACACGTATCGTACGTCACGACTCTTCACCTCGTTGAGAGGTGAAGGCTAGATTAAAGGCAGACTAAAAACTCCCGTGATCCGGCCGGGGTTCGATCCCAAGACGTATTGGGTTCCAGGCACACGTTTTACCATTACACTACCAGATCCGTCATTAATGTACTAAAATTCTACTTATTTGGTATCGTTAATGGATCTGTGAAGTTGATAATTGTTACGAGCAACCAAATTATTGATGTTTCAGTCTAGAGAAGGAGTGCTACAAAACCCAAAGATCTTAGATGTGTGAAAAAACTGGTAAATTCTGCCCACAGACACCGCTAGGCCTATCCGCACCGTCCGACCGCCGTGTCATCCTCCGTCAATGGAGCAATTAGATGCGGTGTGGAGGGGCGTCCTTTTAGCGCACTGCTCTCCCGGCCGTTGTCACTTTTCGTGACCTGGAATCGCTAGTACTTGGTCAAATGGTATCGCCAGGCTGAATACATCCCAATCCAGTCTTGCCACTAAGGAAAAATCCCTGGTTGTCTCGAGAATCGAACTGCGGCCTTCTACATGGCAGCCAGCCGCGTTAGCCACTCAGCTACGTAGGTGGAAACAGGGATGTAGAAGGTTACAATATTTCGTAGCCAAAACTCTAGGAATTCGACTAACAGAGAGCGTCTCAATAAGTTTACGAAGGCTTCCAGCAGTTACTGCAGCCCTCACGATCATTTTAGTGTTCCTATTCCGCGCTCACACTGAAGTAACAAAAGTCATAGGATAGCGATATTCAAATATAGAGATGGGTGTAGTATCGCCTTCACAATGTATAAAAGGGCAATGCATTGGTGGCACTGTCATTTGTACTCTGTTGATACATGTGAAAAGGTTTCCTAAGTCACTAGACCGCACGACGGTAATGCACAAACTTTGAACACGTAATAATAGCTGAAGCTAGACGCATGGGACATTTCATTTCGGAAAACGTTAGTGAAATCAGTATTCCGCTATCCCACGTGCTGTGGCGTGCCTGCGACGGAGCACCAGCTGCCGATTGTTTGCTAGGCGCAATACTCAAGCACCCACGGTTTCGCTCGCACCGCGGCACGGCGAGAAGTCAGCACAGAGGTCACCAGAGGGCGATTCCCGCGACCGCACCGACACCGCAATCGTCTCATGTAACTAGAATCGGTGTGCGCATATGAGCATCACGTTCTGCTTCCGCGGCCCAGCTCTGCAGCGAGTCAAAACAAAGTAATCCTCCGAGAAGCGAGCATTTAAGCTCTTGGTGAAGCAGCAGACATAACTGGAGCCGCCGCCACTGCAGCTGTCATCGTCCAATCCACCGTTGACCGCCGCTCTTCCGACCACGTCGTCGCGCTACCACGGAGAGGACACTACCAGCTAGGCGGATCTGGACTAGGACATTATTTCGGGGATTGTAGTAAGGAAATTTAGCTTGACATCACTGGTACTCATAAAAGAACTTAGCATTCAAGACGAGCTGACTAGTAACGTTTTAGAACTTAACTTTTGTTTCTACTATATAGTCTAGTAAGTGACTTCATTCTTGGTTGCATTAAGAGTAGCCTTTCATGCCGTTTAAGAACTTCGGAAGAAGTGTTTCTTTATTTGGTATTAAATCTAGAAGACTCCTCAAGTACATTTAAACTGTTTGTTCAAATAATCAGAATTGTGTGAATAAACAATTGTCAATTCAGTCAAGCGTGTGTGTCTTGTATTGGACATAAAACGCAGTGTCAAGAATATGCCGAAAATACCAAATTTCAGTCATTACCTCTCACCACGGGCAACACAGTGGCTGACGGTCTTCACTTAACGACCGAGAGCAGCGGCGTTTGCATAGAGTTGTCGGTGCTAGCCGACAAGCAACACTGCCTGTAATAACCGCAGAAATCAATGTGGGACGTACGACGAACGTATTCGTTACGACAGCGTGGCGGCATCTGGCGTTAATGGGCAATGGCAGCAGACGACCGACACGTGTACCTTTGCTAACGCCACGACATCGCCTGCAGGGCCTCGTCTGGACTCGTGACCATACCCGTTGGACCCTAGACGAATGGAAAACTGTGCTCTGCTCAGATGAGTTGAGGTTTCAGTGGATAAGAGCTGATGGTAGAATTCGAGCATGGTGCAGATCCCTCGAAGCCATGGATTCAAGTTGTCAACAAGGCACCTTGCAAGCTGGTGGTGCCTCCATAATGGTGTGGGGTGTGTTTGCATGGAATGGACTGCTCCTCTGGTCCAACTGGACGGATCGTTGACTGTAAATGGTTATTTTCGGCCACTTTGAGACCATTTGCAGCCATTCATGAATTTCATTTCCCAAATAACGATGGGATTTCATGGGTCACAATTTATCGTGTTTGGTTTGAAGAACATTCTGGACAATTCAAACGACTGATTTTGCCATCCACATCGCCTAACATGCATCCCATCGAACATTTATGAGACATAATCTGGAGGTCAGTTCGAGCAACAAAATCCTGCACGGTGTACAGATCCGCAATTATGGACGGCTGTAGACGCGGCATGACTCAATATTTCTGCAAAGAACTTCCAACGACTGGTGGAATCGAGTTGCTGCACTATGCCGGAAAATAGGAGGATTTATACGATATTAAGAGGTACCACGTGACTTTTTTCGCCTCAGTGTAGTTTTCTTCTGATAAATTCGTTAGCTTCTTCGACCAACAGCATAAATTTAAAAGAAATTAAGATATAAAAGGAACAATGATACTAGACTGATCCAACATCAAGTTGGGAAACTGTAGCTACCTGAACTATATGAGTTGATGTAGGCATGTAAAAGGGACCCGAATAGCGGTGGCTACGTTTTTAGCTGTATGCCAGAAAAGATCCATGACTATACAGTGAAGGCTTTCAGGACCGGATGTCTTAGTTGCCGCTGAATCTTCCGGATTGTGTGGCCGTGATCTAAGAAATTTTTCGGTTCGTGTGGTCCAGTTTCGCTGGACCTCTTTGGAGGTGCTGCTGGCAACATTGTGTCTTTCCAACTGTCGAGTTGGACGTCGGAGAGCGACATAAATACTATGTAAAATGGTCTTAGTCGAGTTTACACTTGATCAGTATAGAGATAATCCTTGTCAGAGATATAATGTAACTATCGATTTTTGCCTGTCAAGGATACAAACTTGTCAGTTGATTCTGCAGAGCTACTGTCCATATACTGATAATTCTCATGGGTTCCCCTTTCTGTTAAAATTGTCCGTATGCTTCTATTTAGATGGCTTTTATATATAGCTGTTGCTAATAATTTGTGATTGTAGATAAAATTTTGGTTTCAGAAAACTTCAATTCATGATTTTCTGATTGAAGAGCACGCAACGCTAAAGCTGATTTCTTGTGTTTTGCCTAGTCAGCAAAGACTTTTGTGTTCTTTCAGTCTTGTAGTTCCAATATAGACCTTTCTACAAGTACACGGAATCTTAAATACCTCACATGACGACAGAGGAGCGTGTTTTATCCGTTACACGTTTGAGTCTTGTCATGTTTTCTTAGTTGTTTCAAAAACCGACCGGATGTAATGTTTCTGTAGAAACCTCCCAACCCGATCACTTACTTTTCGATGAAGAGGAAAGAAACAGAGCTCTGTATTTTATCGTTGCTTTTCCTCTAACGTTATCTGGTTGCAGACCCCTATTTACTTTCTTGCCTGAATAGCCATTTATCTCGAAACCTTGCTTCAGATGTTTCAACTCGGCGACCAGGTGTTCCGGCGCGCAAATACTCTGTCAACAAGCCTTTAATAACACATCACTTTTGTTATGGGCGATGGTTGGAGTTCTTATCCAAATATCTTTCTGAATACCTGACTTTCCGGAATACCTTATGTTTCAACCTTCCATTAATATGTCTCATAATTAAAACAGTGAATAAGGATATTGCTTTGTCATTTTCCATTTCCATGATAAACTGGATTTTTAGAGTTATATCATTTAGATAAGAAAACAATTCTTTTTTACCACGTGAAATTTGTAGAAGAGCATGCACTTCAGTCAAGAAATCACGAACTGAAATTACTGAAACCAGAATTTAATCTACAATGACAATGTACTATCCACGGCTATAAAGAGAACCCACCGAAACCAGGGTATAAGCATAGGGATAATTTTAGCAGAAAAGTAGAAGCTTAGTGATATATAGACATTGGCTCTGCAGACACGATAATAAAGTTTTTATCCTTCACAAGCACCAGTCGATGGTTAAGTTTTATCTCTGACACGTATAAACTCGACCACACTCATTTTACACAGTGTTTATGTAGGTATCCGACGTGCGACTTGTCAGCCAGCAAGACTGAATGAAACGTCGGGAACCGAAAAGTTTCTTGGACAACCATCATACAACCCGGAAGACTCACCAGCACCTAATTACCATGATTACCCTTTCAGACTGTCAGTGAAGTTCGGAGTTCTATCCATCAGTTTTCGTTTTGCCGACACATTCACATTTACTGACTGTAGCTGGTTTCCTTGAGAAAATCTCGAAAAACTTCATTAGTAGTTTCACCCATTTCCTTTTCGGTGACACTATTAATGAAATCTCACAATCGCATATGAATTTGAACCAGTGAATCATAACGTACTTCCGTTTTATTCCATAAGAGAAATCAGTTTGAAAGTACGCTACTACAGAAGCATGTACAAGGCACATCACAGATTGAATAGAGCTATAGCTAAAATAATATTTAACATTATGACAGTGATATTAAGCAGTTTGAGCCTCTGCTTTGTGGGTGAAATACTATCAAACATGCATTGTTTCTCGAAATTGTAGAGGTCTGCTGGTATCCCAAAGTCTTTTATGTACTTATAAGCTATCTTATCATGCAGAGTGTGTTCATACGGTAATACAAGTTAATTTATTATGAATCTTCTGTACGTCGCATAGTGTTCGGACCACTCGCGCTAGATGAGGTAAGAGGGGGGCACGGGGGTACGGCTGCCTTCACAACATAACCAAGCCTAGTCTTCTACGAGCGGTGGTAACGTCTGGATCGTTCATTTCGTGAGACTCCTCTCAAAGATCATGTTAGGGCCTGTGATTGAGCAAACTATCGAACAGCAGTAGGTCATCAACTTCTAAGTCATACTTGGCAAAATTTATACCGATACCAACAACTGATTACCAAGCCTCAAAGTAACGCTACAGGGCCGAATGGCACACTCCGGCGTTTTCTAAACGAAAGAAGGCAAGAATGAGCAATTCAAAAGTGAAACCAGTCCGGTTGCCTTTTTTCACGCAAAGGGTATGGTTTACACGGAGTTTGCAGCTCAAGTACAGACCGTAAACGCTCCCTAGTTTCTGAATGGTCTGGAAAGATTGAGAAAGTGGGTTTTTCGCAAGAAAATGAGATCGCCACTGCCTGGGTCGTCCATTATGGCGAGCCGGCCGCGGTGGTCTAGCGGTTCTAGGCGCGCAGTCCGGAACCGCGCGACTGCTACGGTCGCAGGTTCGAATCCTGCCTCGGGCATGGATGTGTGTGATGTCCTTAGGTTAGTTAGGTTTAAGTAATTCTAAGTTCTAGGGGACTGATGACCACAGTAGTTAAGTCCCATAGTGCTCAGAGCCATTCCATTATGGCGATGTTCCCATCTATAGTGCTCTTTGCGTCCTTCAGTTCATATCAAAGAATGATTTGGCAATATTGCCCCATCTTCCTTATAGTCCCGACTTTCCTGGGGAAGACGAAGTCTCGAAACAGTATTTCAAAGTCTTACAGGACAACGCCTGCACAACAATACAATGGCCAAGACACCCGATGTAAAGTGCTCAAATAATGTTTCGCACCACATTCATGATTTACACACACTGTGTTTTTGTGGTGGAAACCTCTTTTTCAATAGTTTTTTTACAAAAATAAATCGTTATGCACAGTCACTTGTCTATGTTTAGAGCAGTTTAGCGAGCGCACTGTATCTCCAGTCGCGAATGGGACAATGCGGCTTGTGTATCCGTTCAGTCTGTCAACATGACTCGAGACGTGTATTGAATCATATTATTTTTCTTTCTTTTCTTTTCTTGTATATAAGCTATATGTAAACTGAATGAGCTATAAACTAAAGACACAACCAAAAGTAAATTAACGAGTCGTTTTGTGGCAAGGATAATGTTTTGATACATCGTTAAATATCTGTATGAAACAAAGTAAGAAATACGCTCTTCAATTTCTTAATTCATGTATCTTCACCCTTTTGTTTCGGGAAGTGGTAGCGTACCGACGTATGCTCGGATCCGTTGTACCAGCATTGTTAAAAATGTGATTTTAACCGTGTCTTCCAGAACTTCCTCAACGGAACCAGTATATGAAAGTCAACGAGGAAACGTCTTTTGTGGGAACCGTAAACAGCTCACAATGCCATGAAAATAATTTCTCCTTCCACTGGGAATATCCTCTCACCTGGTGAGTAGTACAGCGATATCATGATGGTTGGGATGCGATATGTCCTTTGGGTTGACGCCAACTTGCCACTTGCAGAAGCTTGCCAGCGTCTTCTCAGCATCCGGCGAAATCTCAAGATCCATCTACGGTGAATGTTTGACAGTCCGCTAAAACGTGTGTTTTGTGGCTAAACTGCAACGATGCACAACATATTTAAACAGAGCTAGTAACTCTACAGGCTGACACTAAGCTCTTGGGTCAAGACGAGATAAGTCGTAGACTGAGTACTTTCACATATGAAACAAAACGTTAGAGGCATATGATTCTAATGTAACATAGTTGATAGTGGAACGAAAGGTAGTAAGACTTTTATATTATTCGTGGTGATGCATCTTCTACATTTTTCGCAAAAGTCATTGTAGATTCTGTGTTATTCAAAGGGTGTTTGATGTTTTTCCCAGATAGACAAATTCATACATTTATTAGTTTCTCTAACATGTTCGCAATGACTGAGATGTGCTTGACGTAGTAGTTTTTGAACTTTAGATATCTATCTCAGTGTACTCAGTCTGGAGTCAACTGTCTCGTTTTGACCAACAGGTTAGAGACTGTACGATGTGTGTGGTGAGAAGTTCACCAGTACTGAAAACTGAACAGTTTTTTATATAAGCTGTAATGCTTGCTAATTAGAACAGCGTTGAAGCAACAAGATGTTCCGATAATAATACGAAGGTTATCCGGAAAGCAAAAATATAAGTCCAATTAAAATTGAATGTCTTTTACATTTCACTGATGTCGCTACTGTTTGATGCTCTGTTCTTTACAACAAGAGCTAATTCACAACGTTTTAGATGTGATGATACTTAGCTTAAAATCTGAGCTCAAAGTGGCTGTACCGATTCCGGATTCCACAAACTGTGGAGGTTTTGTGAATAGTTTCTTGGATGCGGGTGTTAAATTCATCGGCACGAGGCGGTGCCAAAGATATGAATGGACAAAATTTGGAAAAGTATATCGTTAATTTGGTGGGGAAATGGTTGTAGAGTGATAAGTTTATTGAAAATTTCTACAGACGCTTGGTGTCGGTCTCTCTGAACATAACGTATAGACAATTATCGTGGCTTGTAAAGAAAATAGAGGCAATTTTCAGGACTGTGTTGTCTTGAGTGATGATTAAGAGAGAGAAAGAACAAACGAAATACATCAGTCATATATTAACTGAAGCAGCTCGTACCCTCTCATTATGTATGAGCATTGACGCTACTTACAAGGAAAAACAAATAAAACTTTGTTCTAAACATAATCATGGAACATACACTGTGCTGCATATGATGACTTTTCTGGTGTTCTGCGACTCAAACTTAGAACTCAACGGAATTTCCGCAGCGACCAGTTGCGTAAGACCCAGCTGTTCTTTCATGAGGTCCAGAAGACAGTAGACAAAGCAACGCAGATTGGTGCTGAATTTCGTCACTTTCAGAACGCCTTCACTACAGCTTCATGCCACCTCCTAGTAAAGAAAATAATTAGGGAGTTCAGAAAGTAAATTACCATGTCGTCCCAAGCTAAGATCACTGCGCAATTACAGTGGCGCATTGTCAGAAGAGATTATATGATCTAGGTTTCTTGCAGACACAGTTCTGCTGCGATATGGATGACAGTGAATCAGTGTGTGCGAGTCAAATGGCACGAAAACTGGGAACTGAAAGCTGAAGTTCGAGGAACACTGCGATTCTTGTGGGCAAAACGTCTAAATTGCATACAGATTCACTGTGTGTTTCTGGTGGTATAAGGACCAAGTGCACTATCGCGACCAGCCGTAGTGGAATGGTGCCAACTATGTGGTGAAGGCAGCTGATCGGGAAGGAAAACTGTCGAAATCGATTGCAGACGACACTGCGAGGGCAATCGAAGAGCTTATTCGCAGCGGTCGCACATTTTCCGACGATGGGGACGTACACACAGCAGTTCCCGAAAGGTTCCGTTACCAAAGACCGGATTTCTGTCGTCCGGGACTCGAATAACTGGTAGAATTTTCCGACTGTTGTTTACAGAAACGTGGTGCCTATGTTGAAAAATAGTGACATTTATCTGTGCCACTTTGAAGTGCAATGCAGCACCGAATTAAAGTTACTTGGCCCGCTATGATAATGTTCTTTTTGAAGTTCACTCGCACATGCATATGAAATATCATAATAGAGATGCTATAGTCTGTCGGTAAATTGAAGAGCGAGCTAGCGAGTCCCCACTCTGCCTACCTGCTACGTCACAAGGCGCTTCTACAGGCTGTTTCACAACGTAGTGCCGGCCCTGCCGGGGCGCGCGCTTTAAATCTGTGGCGACGCCGTGTACAGATACGTCCCGGCTGCTGCGTTTATTTTTAGACAAATGCGTTAAAACTTTAATGAATACAAAAGACGACAGCTTCTTCGAAACAAAACATTATAGAGTAAATGATATTAACAAAAGGACGGAAGTCAGGATTCTACTACAAACATAGAACGGAATATGTATTCATGTTAATGTATGTTCCTCTATTCATAAGACGAACCAGATATAGTGCAATCAATCTGTAAAATTTGAGGCTTGTTCTTACTTTGTGTTTCTAGTAAAAGGTAAAAGTTTTCTTTGAAGAGCTGCATTGAAACTTGCAGCACGAAGAGTGTTTAAAAAGTAACCAGAAAATTATAATTTCGTGTGTTGTATTAGTTCGATTTGCACTACTTTTTTCGTCACTGTCTTCGTAAACATGTCTGAAAATATCTGTACAATGTTATGCATATTGGGTATTTACTATGTTGTCAGCTGTCATAAAGGTTACATGTGTTTTGGTAGCATCAACTATTATTTGTTTTTTATAAAAATAGAGTAGAGAATCTGTACTAAATTTTGTTATAAGGATGGAATTAGGTGTATCAAATTTTTAGAAATGTTAAATATTGCTTTTGGTACGTCTCTTACGAGTAAACCAAGAGCATCCAAGTGGTATAAATATTTCAAAACGGGCCTTAAAGGACAGCGGTTTTACAAGAATGGATGAGATTAAAAATGCACAGTTAAGAGACCTATGAACTATCCCGAGGAAACAGTTTCTAAAGTATTTCGGGAATTGGAAAAAGCACTGGCATGAGTGTATAGCATGTAATGGGAAATATCTTGAAGAGGATAACATTGTTGTAGATTAACAAGTAAAGTTCTTACCAAAAAATAAAAATTAATGTTTAGAAAGGAATTTCAGCAGTGTTTAGAATAGTTATTCGACGCAGGTTTTAAGCAATATGTCTTAGAATCATGTGAATAGTAACCGAGATAGAGTTTTAGTGACAGAATACAATCAAATGCTGCTGTTCTATAAACATCAAAGGTTTTACGTGATTGAATCACGTTCTACTAGCGAAAAGTTAATTGATTTTACCATGAAGTTCTCAAGTTATTCCTGATTTTGTACAACTAGTGATAAAGACGTTTATTGCTTTGCACCACATTTGTATTTATCTTCGAAAACTGTTTAACACTTCTACTACCATGTAGTACATTTGTACCAAAAGAAACTTTATAGTGTATGAGCAGAGTCAGGTTAGTTTTCCTTTGCGGCAATTTCTGTAAACCATGCGTCTTATTGTGGCGAGGCTGACGTTTGCATAAGCTGTAGCCCTTTGATTGGGACGAAATATTAGCCAACAGTCCTTTCTGTGTCGCCTCCTTAGCACACGCTGTAATAACGCTAGAGACGATCGAACGCTCGTTACTCCGCAAGTACCTCCTCTTCTTCGTATTCTGCACATTTTTTTGCAATGCAGGGCGATTATCCAAGTATATCAGTCAGTACCCAAAGTCAACTGACTGACACTGGCAACTAAGATCCCACGAACAGAAACGACGTATATCACTGCACGCCGATCTACACCTCTAGACAGGTAACGGGCAACAGATTTTTGGTGCCCCTGTAGGCCGGTGGCAGGGTTCTTCCGCGAAAGGCCACTTCCCCCACCAAAAGCACTGCTCGCTCTTCAGTTTACAGACAGACTATATATGACTGACGGGTTCCTAGCAGGTGAAACTTTTGACGCTGTCATAGGAGAGGTAGCGCCAGAAGTAAAGGTAGCGTATGGTAAATCTCAAAGTAGAGTGAGAGGAGCGTTGATGTTCACTGTATGTATAAATTAGCTGCAAGATAAACACCAGCAGCTGATACTCTCTATTATATGTACAGGCCGAAAGAAATTAAGATACAGAATGTAAAAACGTATTTACATACGAAATAATACATCTTATCTGCTGGGAATAAACTCGTTGATGGAAAGTGCGGGCAGAGGACGTTATATGGCTGATTCCTGATTGGTGAAGATCTTTCCCCTTCCCCTGGAGTATTTAACAGTTGACAGAACTTCTCAAAATTTAGTCAACATCTTCTAGATGAATAAAATGAATGAAATATCAAGAAGGGCACCTGGCAACGCTGTTGAAAGGGCAATGTTTAAAAAATCTTCATCACAAAGTATAAGACTGGAGACTTCACGTCCTTGAGAACATAACTGTTCCGAAGTAAGAAATATCAGAGGGTGATTATGCAGTGTGACATAACGTAACTGGAAATTTTCTTGAGATAAGGTCACAGACAAGCTGTCAAGATCAGTGAACACTACTCAAATGAAGAATCTTTCAACGAAAATAAGAGAGGTGCAGACCAGCGAGGTATTAACTCTAGCAGAGTATATGTCAAGGAAAAACTTGTAACGCCAGAACTAAGTTCATAGCGATTATAGAGAGGCTTTACAAAACTGGCGATCCTGCCAGAGGACTGTTGTCTGAAGGAGACAGAGCTACAAAGCGCTAGATCAGCCGGCATCACAACTGCTCTACCAGCTGCAGTGGTAGTCGTTACAAAACGGCCGTTACGTAACGCGAAGAGCCTTACCTGAAAAAATCCAAGATCCCGAGTCTAAAACGAGTCACGAAACAGACTATTTTGCCTTAAATATAAATCCCGTTTAATGTCAGCAACGCTAAAATGAGAGATTCTGTCTCAGTCATAAGGGCATCGCCAATCTTTCCAACCCCTTACCATCGTCGAGTGGGTGTAGCGTTGGTAGGGCGGGGAGAAGGGCGGGTGGAGGATGATCGGGGACACAATATGCCCTCCGCCACACGTCATACTGTGACTTGCGAAGTACAGTTGTATTTTTAGATCCAGGTGTAAGGATTTAATGTTGTATTTTCCGAAATTTTTATTTTTGCTTTCCAAGTAACGTATCTATTATTCCGAGCGGCCAGCAGATACACAGCTAGTATCAAAAATACCATCTACGTACTTACAGACTTCTGTTTGTCGGAATAAACTCACCTCCTCCTCTTCCTTCTCTAAGTAGATGATGCGCACAACTACGACGTTGAGCAGGTTGCCTACGCTGCCGTCGTGGTAGAAGTCTGCCACCTGCAAGCCAGACTCCAAGTTCGGTAACGTTGTCCTGGCGCCAGTGCCACTCTAAAATACATTGTTGGTCATTAAAATTGCTACACAATAGAGCCGTCATCCTACAAACGTTAAACTGGCTTGAAGAATACTATTTACTTGGATATATAAACGACTTAGAACCCGCTGCTACGCTCGAGTTTGCGTAGTAATTACAACAAAAATAATTTTATAAATATATATTAGGTATACTGAAAAATTAATGTATTAGAGAGCCGTTTCTTTTTCTATGCAATTCTAACTCTTTTACGAGTGTATTCCTGACCAAAAGTGAATCTGGTAGCTGGAAGCCAAGGTTTTAGTTAATCATGCCTTTTGCGCTATTGTATATTTCCATAGAAACTTTCATTCACTAAGACATGTTTCTTTAGATCAAATCGAGAAGTGAAACAACAATTTACATAGATTTAGCTTTAAAGACTTTTTAATATAACGGAAAATTTCCATAAAAATTTTCATTCCCCATTTCAGCCCCTTATGGGTTGAATTTCCAAAAATAGTGAACCATGTGTTTTTTTCATGTCCAGCCGAGAAGCCAAACACCAGTTTTCGAATATTCAACTTCAAAAATGCTTTCACAATGAATTCATTCCTTTAGGGGCTGAATTTCCAAAATTAGTGAAATGCATATTTTTTTTCTAACACAGATGTCAAATACTAATTGTCATAGATTTAGCTACAAATATGCTTGCATAATGACGTATTTTCACAAAAAGTTTCTTCCTCTATTTCACCCCATAGCAGTCGAACGTCCAAAAACAGTGAAACAGGGTTTTTTTTTTTTTATAACCGAGACGCCAAATTCAATTTTTCATAGGTTTAGCTTTTATTGAATTATTGTCATAAAACATTTCATCCCCTATTTCACCTTGACCAAAAGAATTGAAACACATATTTTTTAATTTATAACCGAGAAGTTAAATACCATATTTCATAGACCTACCTTTAAAAATACTTTCGCAATTCTTTAATAATGATTTACTTGAAAAAAAAGTTTCACTATTTCACCCCAATACGGGTTAAATTTCCAAAAATGCTGAAACACATGTTTTTTTTATTTCTGACTGAGAACCCAAACACCACTTTTCGTACGTCTATCTTCAAAATTGTCTTAATTGCGACGTATTTAAAAAAAAACTTTCATCCTTTATTTCACCACTTCAGCCGTGGAATTTCGAAAAATACCTTCTTAAGCGTCGGCTATAGTATAAGATCAATAACCTTTCAAAATTTGAAGTTTCTGTCCTTAGCGGTTTGGGCTGGACGATGATGAGTCAGCCAGTTAGTCAGGGCGGTGGCTTTGATATGTTTACTACATCAGTGTCTGCTGTATGGGTACAGATTTTTTTGTTTTTTTTTTTAATTGAATTTTTAGTTTTTTCACAAACTGCAACATCTTCTAAGCTCTGCACACCAATTAAGACCGTAGAAGCACCATCTTTCCCGAATCTACTTCTTATCAAAAAGTGATTCTTATGACTGTAGCCTAAGGCTTTTGTTAATCATATGTTCTGCGTTCTTGTAGTGATATCTCCAGACAAACTTTCATCCTCTAACACATTTATTTAGAGGTCATTTGCAAATTTTCATACATGTAGCATTAATATAACGTAATATTTTCAAAAAACTTTTTCGCCCTCTATTTCACCCGCTGTGGGGTTGAATTTCCAAAAAAAACACTGAAACACGTATTTTTTTCATTTCTGACCAAAAAGTCAAATAACTTTCTTCATAGATATAGGTTTGAAAACGGTTTATTAGTTCATTAATAATGATTTGTTCTTTTTTTAAAAATCAGCAACTATTTTACTCCCATAAGGGTTAAATTTCTAAAAAGGTTAAACACGTATTTCTTTATTTCTGACGGAAAAACCATATACAGCACCAATTTTCGTAGCTCTCGCTTCAAAATTGTATTAATAGCAACATGCTTCCAGAAACCCTTTCACCCCCTTAGGGATGGAATTTCGAAAAATCCCTTTCTAAACGACGTCTACAGTGACACCCTCCGCAAATTTGAAGTTTCCACTATTAGTGGTTTGTGCTGGGTGATGATGAGTCAGCGAGTGATTCAGTCAATCGGGACACTGACTTTTATATACAGAGACAGATTAGCAATCCAGCGCAACCGCACAAAGAAGATTGTAGTGAAGTCAACAACGTTCTGTAAATACGGACGCTTTGATATCTAAACGATTTTCATTTCAGCGCTCGGAAAAAGACAGATTAGAATGGTGTCACTTACAGTCTGTACAAGGGGAAAAATTGCAGAGCAAGTTTCTCGTTCAGAAATCGTAGCTGAAGATCGTTTGTCAAATATTCGTAGAACATTTAGGAATTCTGCAGCGGTAGAAATTTAGTTAATCGAGACTGCAGTTCATCGTTATGTGACAGTGCTGCTCGCGTTGGTTGAGGCCCACGACTGTCAGGAGCATATGGACTCGCTGGGTTCAGGAGGTCCATACTCAAGGCTATGCAGGGTGTCAAAGGCAGCACCACATGACTAGCACTAGAGAGAACATACATATTCTTCACTCAGTCTTGGACGATTGTACATGTACGCCACGTGGGTGAAGTCAAACAGTGGGTTCGTTTGTAGAAAAAGCAGTGTCCACCGCGAATAGTGTGTCGATGTTTGGAGCACCATGGACTGTCACGGTATCAATGAGAGCCGAGCCGACAGTGGTGATCGCAATGGACGTATTCTTGCGCGGAGGCCCAGAGGAGAACAAACGTTGTCTAACTGTAATCCTCATAGGGTCCAACACAGTATGGGGTGAGACTGAGTAAACGACACTATCACCTCCGGTTCGTATAGCCGATAATTTGGAGAGAAGGCGTTACAATTCTCTCATTTTAACGACTATTTTCGAAGTCTCTGTGATGTCATCTTTCAAACTGATAACGTAATATTTTATGTTGTCCGTGCTGACCTGGCCTAACTCACTACAGAAGTTGTTAGGCTGTTTCCCTCTCCAGTACGTTTTACGGATCTCTCACCAGTTAATAACATCTGGTCATGAGCTATCGCCAGCTCGTGGGTACTGATAAATTCTGGCACAGGACGAGGTAGTACGGAATGACGTTCGCGTATCTGTCATCCCACCACGGTTCGAATTGATGTCCAGCCAGATTAGAGCCATTATTGATGCAAGACGTGGCAGCTATGTGTACTAATTTTCTCACTCTGCATACCCTTAAATCACCTACAAATTTAATCATGTATTCCCAGCGTAAGGTGCGATCAAAAAGTTCCCGTTCGAAGCTCGTACAATCCAGAATCGGTATGTCAGTCAAGTAAAATCACCGTGAGCACTGAGGCAATCATCCAACCGAAGCACTGGATTGAAGATACCTGTTTAATAAAACACCGTGTACTGCTGCGTGAAGAAGTCTGTAACTGTCTGCTGCACATCCTCGTCCGCCAGGAATCGTCGACCCTTCCAGGCCCTTTTTTAAGGGACCGAAGAAGTGATAATCGCATGGAGAGAGATCAGGACCATAGGGCGGGCGCTCGCGTGTCTCCCACTTCAGCTGGTTTAATTTCGGCGTTACATTTGCGTTTTGGGGACGTCCGTCATCATCAAGGACTAGCATCCAGAACTTGGCGCACCATTTCACAACGGAGGTTTCCGACAAACGTGCTGCCCCATACACATTCTTCATTCCCCGACAGATGCCTCCCAGTGTTTGTCCTTTTACAACCAGGTAAACAATAACAGCACGTTGGTTCTGTTTGCACGCGTTTGGTAATAACGACGCTATATTTCACGTCTCCGCAATGCGCATCGTAAGGATACAAATGCCACACCGATACCTTGTCTACATGTCGATTCTTATATACCCACATCGGATTCGTACTCCGACTAAGTTGCAGCAACGCCCTCAAACGGAAACTTTTAGATCGTCCCTTATAATATACTGTATTCACACTTCAACAAAAATTTCGTTATTTGGTACCTTGGAGTGCAATTTTAATGCCTAGCTGTGTAGTAGTTAAAAAAACAAAACACTGCGCCGGCCGCGGTGGTCTAGCAGTTCTAGGCGCTCAGTCCGGAACCGCGCGACTGCTACGGTCGCAGGTTCGAATCCTGCCTCGGGCATGGATGTGTGTCATGTCCTCAGGTTAGTCAGGTTTAAGTAGTTCTAAGTTCTAGGGGACTGATGACCACAGATGTTAAGTCCCATAGTGCTCAGAGCCCAAAAAAACACTGCTAGCTGATATTTATTAATACTTTGGAACGTTTCAGAAAGACACATTTTGACCTTTTTCTAAGTAAGTACAATAATATCAGCGCGAAGAAAGAAATCTTCGAGTTTCGCATTCTCTTAGCGTTTTCAGTATTATTCCAAGGAAAACCGTTATTATGACTTACATATTGTTTTATTATGTTAGATGTATCCGTTAGTGTTCTAGCTTTCTTTCGAGATCATGTTCATAAGAATATAAATATTTCTTCATAATGCTAACCACAGTCCCGGTTCAACTGAAATATCCCTTGATGAGAGTTCAGTGAAGAAGTCAATGCAGTTCTGTCCAGTGAGATAACAGCCATACAGGATGATACACCAAACTGTGTGAGATAATAGTGCGGGTAAAATGTCGGAGTCATAACTGTAATGCACGAGGAACTGACTAGAAACGGAGCACTAAACTGTACTGAATGAGAATTAAGGGAGGAACTGGGTTTCGCCTAGTAGAATAAATCATCCGCAATTTTACCTGAAACGGGAAGAAGACTACCACACAGATTCATTGCCTTCCCGGTGATAGTTAGCTTCTCTACTCTCACCTAGGAACAGTTAGAAAGGTGTAATGCTGATTTTTAGAACAATACATAGATTGTGATTTCAAATTATTTCATTTGTCAACCTGAATATTTCGTTAATGGACAGGCAAGAAAATAAAAGTCACATCTTGACCGATTGTCTCATGGACACAGTCCCTTACAAGCCGAACATTTTACGAAATTCACTGACAGATGTTTCCGTTGACGGAACAAGAGTGTGTGTGTGTGTGTGTGTGTGTGTGTGTGTGTGTGTGTGTGTGTGTGTGTGGGTGGGTGGGTGTGCGCAAATGGTACATTGAAGTATTCTTATTTGTATAAATATTGCTAAAAAAATTTACTCACTCGGCTGGAGGGGTTAAAATAGGGGCACTCATGGAGCTTTAGTTATTGTATACGAGGAATAGTAATAAAGTTTTAATTATCACCTCAAAGAAATAAAGTTTCGTAATTATTTTTTGCTTGTTTGTTTGAAGCTACGTCTCCTGGTAAACCGGAAAATTCCAAAGGCATAATAGCCCGTCCATAAGTGTATATGAGTGGTTAACTGCTTACAGCAACTGAAGGAGAAAAATGCTGCAACGTTCGATACTAAGAGGGTGGAAGTGGTCGACAACAACACATCATTATATGAGACAATAATTAGATGGCATCCAATGTGACTAAACGAGTCTAAATAACTGTAAATGGAAATTCGTGGTAAGTTCTATGCGACAAAACTGCTGAGGTCATCCCTTCCTAGGCTAACACAGTACTTAATCTAACTTACTCTAAGGTCAACAAACACCCACGCCCAAGGGAGGACTCGAACCTCCGATGTAAATAACTGTTACGCAACAAATTAGTGGGGAACGGGAGAGTAAAATTTCTAAGTTAGAATAGCCGTCGTCACTCAGTCACGGGCAAGTATCAACAGGCGCCAACCGGGAAGCATAAACACTTCAACACCGTTACTCGGTCTGGAAGACAGCAACCTCGAAAGCCTTGAGAAAGACTGCGAGAGAGCTCAACAGAAAAGCGTTAGATAAGTGCAGACCGTACTACCTTCGTAACGTTATGTAAGAGGCACTAGGTACGATGCAACATCGTCTAGCAGGGGTTTGAATAAACGGCAAAAAAACTGCAACAAATTAGTTAACCAAATGTAACGGAACTGAAGACCGCTTGCGATGTGCGAGGAACAGAACCGACTCGGTCATTACGAATGACGTCTTGGAGCAGAGTCTCTCCTCGACAACAAAAAAACTTCATTCCAAATAGCTTAGAGCACTCGATCAGTAGGATAGATGGCGTTCATGTCATTCAGAATCGATTCTCTGGTTATGGTATTGTGACATCTTGTGTGTGAGACTGCACTAGTGTTGGTCTTACAATTATTGTCTTATTAGAAGATCAGCGGTCCGTGGACAGGGTTGAAACAGCAATCAGTACTGATGGGCAGTCCAGGAGTCTACCAACACGGGTTAGATCCAGGACAGAAGGTTCCCTAAAACCCCAGCGCCGCACGAGTCTGACGAACTACCATATCGGTGGGCCAGGTTCAGCATTCGGCATAACACGGCATCCGACATCGCGGTCCACCTGATGGTACAACGCGGGTAGTGATCATCTCCAAGCAGAGCTAACGATAGAGCGTGCCAACGATGCCAGCGGCCGGTAAACTATCGAGTCAGAATGTCATCGACTTCTACACAGAGCTAATGCAACATCCTCGGCAGCCTGGAGTCTGCTGTTGGATTCATTGAATTCCTCTAGGGATTGCGTAGCCACTAGCCGTCACAGAAGACACGGTAATGATCTGCATTCTGAGCAATAAATAGAATAATCTTCAATACGGTTTTATTGTGTTTGACGGCGCCAGCCAGGTCCTCGATCTGCGCCCTGACAAAATAGTAGGAGTTTCCAGCTCCACAGTAGGCGAGCACTTCATAATGACGAAGAAAGTCACAACCCATCTCTGAAGAACCAGTAATCGCGAGAAAAGTGGAAGATCTGGGGCTCCAAGACCGACGTATCAAAATCAAAAAAGTGAAAATCAGTCGTGGATCAATTTTCATCATTCAACACGACATACTGGACGTGGCAAACGGTTCCAACCGCTTGATTCCGCGACTGCTTATACATATTCAGATAGGGCGTAGAACCTAGGCAGTGATTGAAATGTTACAGCTGTGGCAGGCCAGCCCATGTGGTTTCTCTAGCTAGCTACTCATCACTACTGGATTATCACCGAGACAAAGGAACGAAGCAAGCAGTGACAACACATGTGTTCACCAAAAATAGCGAAAAGTAAACCATCATCGGGCAAAGTGATCCTGTTTTTAGGGGCTGACAAATTATATTTCCCACTTGCACTAATGTGACCACGTGTCAGAATCCTCAATAATCACATTTTGCAGCGCGGACCGCAGCGAGATGAGCAAGAAGAGAACCACTGAGGCTCTGGAAGGTACCGACAAAGATTCGGAACCACGCCGACATGAGTGCCGCGATCAGTTGCGCAAAATTCCTCGGTTAAGGATCCATGGCACGAGCAGCCGGGTCAAGATGGTCTCAGATTCTCGATTGGGTTTTAATCTGGGGAGTTTGGTGGCCAGGTAAGTACGATAAACTCGTACTGGTGCTCTTCGAACAACGCTCGTACACCGAGAGCTGTGCGGCACGTTTAATTTAGTTGACGGTAGAGACCATCGCGCCGAGGGAAAACAAACTGCTGGAGGGGTAGACATGGTCCCCAAGGGTAGATGCGTTCTTGTTTTGATCCATTGTACCTTCCAGAATGACGAGATCACCCAGGGAATATCATAGAAACATTCCTCAGACTCTAGCCTTCCCTCCTCCGGCTTGTATCCTTCTAGCGATTGTTGCAAGGTGTTTGTTTCAAGACGTATCACGCCGGTGGAGCATAAAACGTGACTGATCTGAAAAGGTCACCTATCACCACTCATTGGACTTCCAGTTGCGGTATTGGAGTGTAAATTCCAGCCTTACTCACCTATGAACAGCAGTCAGCATGGGTGCACAAAACAAGCCCTTGCTGCACACGTTTGCTGAACGGGCTTTGAGGGCACACTTTCGGTAGCCCCTTGGTTCATCTGGGCGGTCAGTTGCTCAAGACTTGTCGGTGCACATCTCCGCAGCCGTTGTTTATCCCTGTTATCTCTGTGGTTCGTGATCCACAGCAGATATCTGGACGTCGGTTTTGAAAGGCCATTTTGATATGCACAGTACACTTTGGCCACGGCAGTACGCTAACAGTTTACTAACTTTGCCGTTTCGGAAATGCTTGCACCCTTGGCAGGAAAGCCAATGATCATACCTGTTTGTACGTCAGATAAATGATAATGACTGCATTGCTCCCACGTCCCGCCCGACACGCTTTATATACCCTCCACTGGTAGTGCTGGCACCTGGCGTCTGTGGGTGGTTATTGTACGTTAACGTCTTGTATAGGCGGTGGTCAAAATAATGCGACAGCATCATGTATGTTCATAAGGTGCAAATCGTAACAGGAAATTACTACCACAACTTGTCAAGATGAAGTATCACAGTACGCTGTCCAAGACGTTGTTTTTGCTCCATGATAACGCCCCAGCGCTTTTTGCAACGACAGAGCCACACATGCTGCTTGCTTGGGCTAATCTTGCCGTATTCTCCAGACACCAGCTTCGACTTGTTCCTCTTTGCTCCAATGAAATAAACAATGCGAGACAGGCGTTTTCAGAATGACGACAAGGTGGTTTTCAAGGTGGAATGTTCCGTGAACAGCGAAAATGCACACATCTACAACCAAGTTCTCCACCAAGTCATCCATCATTGGAAAATGTGTCGCACTGAACGGTGAATATTTAGAGGAACACAAACATGGTCACCAATTTCCGTGTCCGCAACTTGATTTTTTCGAGATGATAATTAAAACTTCGTGACCACGCCTCGTCTCATAGACCCCACTGTCGTGTACATGTCTGACAGCTGCTACGTTAAACTCTGATCTCATGAATAATTAAACAGAACAGACAACAAATTTAATGTCAGGTATTGTGGTTACACTCAAAGACGTGGTGAAGGCAGATACAAAGGCAGAATGTATCAGCAAGCTGGATGAGGATTCCAAAAATTTGAAAAACTTTTGTCAATGGACAGGTGAAATAGGCCCCGCGGGAGTTTGCACTGGGGACGTGCCAGTCTCGCTAGAGTTGGATCACAACGGTTTGGGTGTATTCGTGTGCCTACTAAAATTCCGGAGTCCACCAGGAAGTGAGCCAACGAATCACAACCCTGCGTTTACATTTTATAGTCCCATTTAATATGAAACCCACTTCCTCACTTAAAGACAAATAGGCAAAGAGAGTGGGTCTCCCACCACTTCATCTTGAAGTACTAATTACCTTTTCTCTGGAACTCCAACTGAACAGATCTTGGAAGGCCTAACAACACCAACCGACTGCTGTGTCATTCTCAGCCGATAGGCGTCAGTGGGTACAGATATGGAGGGGCATGCGAACAGAACACCGCTCTCCTGGCCGTTGTTAGTTTTCGTGACTGGAGACGCTACTTTTCATTTAAGTGGCTCTTCAGTTCCACTCACAAGAGCTGAGTGTACCCTGCTTGCCAACAGCACACGGCAGACCGTGCTGGCCAAGCCCGACCGCTCTTAACTTCGGTGATCTGACTTGAACCGGTGTTACCACTGCGACAATACATTTGGCAATTACTTTTTCAGTTAATATAAAATGACAGTATAGGCTTAATTAAGTACCGTGTAATGCTACACTGGATCCTGATTGGTGGGAGGTGGTCAGGAGGCGATAGCACTTAAGTATGCACTTCGTCGTTGGCACTCAAGAGTTATGGATGACCAAGGCTTCTTCCTCCACATTCACGAGCTGGTCTACGGGCATTTAACATGGTTGAGACGTTGTGTATCAGTTACCTTGCTTCATCGGAGTTCATTTTCCCCATCCAGGAATAATATGTGCCCTAGCCGTTTTAGTGCAAATAATAGTAGTATAAGATGTAAACAGCGCTTACCCAAAGTTAATCAAAATGTATTGTTGGCAGTATATGACAACAGTAACAGAAACCGTCTTATCCTGTCAAAGCTTTGTTTTTTTGGAGTTGGGAAAGGAGAATCCTTTATTGTATGATTATATGATAGCGGAACAAACACTGGTAGCAGTTACTTCTGTAAAATATCTGGGAGTATGCGTGCGGAACGATTTGAAGTGGAATGATCATATAAAATTAATTGTTGGTAAGGCGGGTACCAGGTTGAGATTCATTGGGAGAGTGCTTAGAAAATGTAGTCCATCAACAAAGGAGGTGGCTTACAAAACACTCGTTCGACCTATACTTGAGTATTGCTCATCAGTGTGGGATCCGTACCAGATCGGTCTGACGGAGGAGATAGAGAAGATCCAAAGAAGAGCGGCGCGTTTCGTCACAGGGTTATTTGGTAACCGTGACAGCGTTACGGAGATGTTTAATAAACTCAAGTGGCAGACTCTGCAAGAGAGGTGCTCTGCATCGCGGTGTAGCTTGCTCGCCAGGTTTCGAGAGGGTGCGTTTCTGGATGAGGTATCGAATATATTGCTTCCCCCTACTTATACCTCCCGAGGAGATCACGAATGTAAAATTAGAGAGATTAGAGCGCGCACGGAGGCTTTCAGACAGTCGTTCTTCCCGCGAACCATACGCGACTGGAACAGGAAAGGGAGGTAATGACAGTGGCACGTAAAGTGCACTCCGCCACACACCGTTGGGTGGCTTGCGGAGTATAAATGTAGATGTAGATGTAGATGTAGATGTAGTGGCGACTTTGGCTTGTTATTAGTTCCTAATGTTGTTTCACGTGCTGTATTAGGCGTATCTATTGTGCACGAAAGATTTCTTCATTATTATTTTCGTTTCCCTTGTTTCTCGAAACACATTCAACATCCAGTGACAGATAAGGCTACCCTCTATTTTATTCAGTTGATTACGTTATTCAACTAAACGCATCCACTTTGCTCCTGCATATTTTTAATGGAATCTGCCCACATTCTATTAGGTCCACGTTTTGTTTTGTAATACCTCCTTGAATGCAGCAGTGAACTTTCTTTGTCTGTGTACCAACATATTCGACCCACATCCATTTCATTTTCATTGCGATGAAGATTTAGTCTTCCTGTCTCTCCCAGAAACTCTCAATATGAATCACTTGATCACATGGTAACCCTCAGTCCTCAAGTCATTTACGCATTAATAATCCATGTATTCCTGCCATTACGTCAAACCTGGTTATACACAAAGGCACACGGGAAGTTTAAGTTTTGAAAACCGTGTGTAGCTGATCAAAACGATACAGGGCACTACTACTTTTTTTTTATATCTTTATCTACCCAGTAGCCGTTTTCAACTCTCCTAAATACAAAATCTCTTTACCTAATACTTTGAATTCATTGTTAACGTATATTCTATCTTCTTTTCGGTACTTTCATTACCCCACTATTTTACTCTTATTATATTGGGATCGCATGTCTGTTAACCATTTGGCTGTATTAACTACTTCCATTCGTTGTTGAATTTCATCTAGAGCAGAGGCAAACACTACAGCCGAGATTAACTTGGTCATTAGCAATGTGAGTGTGTGTTTGTGGTTTTTTTCTGGACGCCTTGAACATTTATAGCAAATTTGGTACATCAATGAGTAACTACATATGTAAAAAGGTGAAACTATATGCTTCTAGAGGCCTTTTCAGGTCTCTAACGTATATGACGCATATATATGAAAATTTGTACCAAGGCTGCTATTCGAACAGGGGTTTCCTGCTCATTAGGCAGACGCGCTACCCAATACGCCAGCCTGGGACAGTGGCTTTGCACAACTACATGGGCTACCATAGCACGCCCCGCTCTTCAATACAAATTCCGATTCACGCCCCAGTCGACTTGGTATTTCTCCTAAACAGCTTTTATGCCTGGGTTTCAAGAAGGATCCCCAGTTTCTATGGTGTTCAAGTTTAGGGGGAGTACAGAGTGGGCTGAGGCATGAATAGGAATTTGTGGAGGGAGGGGTGATAGACTTGTCCGTTGTGCAAAGCCACTGTGCCAGGGCGGTCTAGTGGTTGATGCATCTGCCGAGTGACACGAGACCCAGGTTCGAATCCCGGCCTTGATACGAATGTTCATTCGTTGATTCAGTCTGCTTATATACATCAAAGTGCCTCAACACTGCCTAACACTTCATTCATAACGTTGGTCGTTCAGCAGAAGATTGTTTGCTGGGTTTCTGCACATACGTCTAGAGTGTATCATAATTAATGGCGTTAGCGGATGCAGTTGAAGGTAACGACACTAGAAGCTGGCGTTTGAAGATTCATATTTCTAGCCGCGCCGTTGTGAGTTAATTTGGTCATGAAATGGCTTGGGTATATTCTAGATTACTTGTCATACAACGTCACTAACCTGCAAGGAAATTCCTTTTGTGTTTGTTCAGAGCTATGACGATGAGGGTTGCTTATCTGCACAATCAACACGGTAATTTTTCTCCAGTGAAGAAATGTTTATTGTTTTTTAGGGGTCTACGTTTGACTATCAGGTCAAGTGGTTGTCCACTTAGTTTGACTAACGTATTCCAATAGTCCTTTTACTATGCCTTCACGACAAAATAAATTTGTTAGAGGAAAAGCTGATATTTCGTTTTAAGCGACCTTGGCCACCCTCCCTTTTATGATTACTACCGGGAATTAGCAGTAACATGCACACAACTTTCAAATTCTGATGTGAAAGATATACACAGGAATGAGATGGTAGAATTGCGGAGATGACATAAAAATAATCGAAAACCGCCAATACTAGTGTCGAATACATAGTTTTTTTGAGTTGTAAGTTTGATTAGTGAAAGTTTCTATGACATTTAAGTCCAAGTTCTGTCGTAGAGACTCTCCTAGAAATTTTTAGAAACCTGGCGGAACAGTATATTTCTCCTAGAATCAGAAAACTTATGTTAGACTATCGATTTCAGTCCACACTGACCATTCTTAGATTTGTCAGAATAGAGGAACCAAATACAACTAATGGATAAACTACATCTTATAAACAATAAATTATGAAATAATGAAAATGTAGTGATTTCATATACAGGGTGGTCCACTGATAGTGACCGGGCCAAATATCTCACGAAATAAGCGTCAAACGAAAAAACTACAAAGAACGAAGCTTGTCTAGCTTGAAGGGAGAAACAGGATGGCGCTATGGTTGGCCCGCTAGATGGCGCTGCCATATGTCAAACGGATATCAACCGCGTTTTTTTTTAATAGGAACCCCATTTTTTATTACATATTCGTGTAGTTCGCAAAGAAATATGAATGTTTTAGTTGGACTAGTTTTTTTCGCTTTGTGATAGATGGCTCACAATTTTAGACGAACAGTTGGTAACAGGTAGGTTTTTTAAATTAAAATACAGAACGTAGGTACGTTTGAACATTTTATTTCGGTTGTTCCAATGTGATACATATACCTTTGTGAACTTATCATATCTGAGAACGCATGCTGTTACAGCGTGATTACCTGTAAATACCACATTAATGCAATAAATGCTCAAAATGATGTCCGTCAACCTCAATACATTTGGCAATACCTGTAACGACATTCCTCTCAACAGCGAGTAGTTCGCCTTCCGTAATGTTCGCACATGCATTGACAATGAGCTGACGCATGTTGTCAGGCGTTGTCGGTAGATCACGATAGCAAATATCCTTCAACTTTACCCACAGAAAGAAATCCGGGGACATCAGATCCGGTGAACGTGTGGGCCATGGTACGGTGCTTCGACCACCAATCCACCTGTCATTAAATATGCTATTCAATACCGCTTCAACTTGACTAGAAGAAGGGATTGGTTGGTAGGACATGTTCTGAGGCATCAAAGGATCACCAATTTAGTACTGGAGGGCAGCGTGGAGGGTAAAAATCGTAAAGGGAGACCAAGAGATGAATACACTAAGCAGATTCAAAAAGAAGAAGGCTGCAGTACGTACTGGGAGATGAAGCAGCTTGCACAGGATATAGTAGCATGGAGAGCTGCATCAAACCAGTCTCAGGACTGAAGAACACAACAACAACAACAACAACACCGCTTCAACCGCACGCGAGCTATGTGCCGGAAATCCATCATGTTGGAAATACATCGCCATTCTGTCATGCAGTGAAACATCTTGTAGTAACATCGATAGAACATTACGAAGGAAATCAGCATACAATGCACCATTTATACTATACACTGCCGGCCGGAGTGGTCGAGCGGTTCTAGGCGCTACAGTCTGGAACCGCGCGACCGCTAAGCTCGCAGCTTCGAATCCTGCCTCGGGAATGGATGTGTGTGATGTTCTTAGGTTAGTTAGGTTTAAGTAGTTCTAAGTTCTATGGGACTGATGACCTCAGCAGTTAAGTCCCATAGTGCTCAGAGCCATTTGAACCATACTATACACCGACGGGGAAAAAAAAGTCGCAACACTAAAAAATAATTAATGTAGATAATGAAATTTCGGGAATGAATTTTAAGTGATTAGTGTGGCAAGATCACGAGTTAATGTTAGCGCTAAATAAGCTATTGGAAATGTGAAAGGGTATACATCAATATCAAGTGTATCCGTCAGAATGTTGAATGAAAACGTGCATGCATTGTATTGCATTGATGCTTGTTGTCAGTTTATGGGATGGAGTTTCATGCCTGTCGCACTTGATCAGTGCATACAAGGACGGTTAATGCTGTTTGTGGACGACGTTGGAGTTGTCGTCCGATGTTGTCCGATACCTGCTCGATTAGGGACAGATTTGGTGATAGAGCAGGCCGAAGCAACATGTCGAGATTCTGTTGTGCATGTTGCGTTACAACAGCGGTATGTGAGCGAACGGTATTCCGCTGGAAAACACCATGTGGAATGCCGATTTTTTTAAAAATATTAGCAAACTTTAAATTCTTACTTTAAAAAACCACTCACCAATCATGCTGACGCAGCGTTGGATTGAAAGAACTCTCTATTGCAGTAAACCACGTAAAGTTTCTCCAAGCTTTCGATCACAAACCGATGTCTGTTGTCTCGAAACAGTACACGATACTGGGGGAAGGACCATTCAACTTCACATGTCATAGTCTTGCTTATTTCATCAAAGGAATATCAGTGACAGACACATTTAATTTCACCAACGTCTGCTTCCCCTTCCACAACCTTGGTGATTTTACACGTAGTATGAAATCTGCCATTTGTTTCACATCCACTTTTAAATTTCTGTTTAAAAGCTTCTACTGCTGGACCTTTGAGCGAATTAATTTTTTCAACGACGATAGAATGAAACAAATAACTGAAATTCGCAGGTGTCTCCAAGACAATTCGTTTTTTAGTCTACTGTTGTTACGTTCTCAAGATTTTCGACTGAAAAAGCGTCATTCTCACTTAGTACATCAATTACCGATTTAAAATTTTCAGAATTGTTTGCATAATACACTGCTGCTCCTAGCCACATTCCCCAAGAGTAGCTATCGCTCAAGGTGGAGGTGCAAGATACAGATTTTTGACTCTGAACAAATCAGTTCTTGTTCGCGCTTTCACAAACACCTTTTTGCCATTTGAGATTAATTTGTCACATCAGTATACAACGTACGTATGTACCCATACACTCTGTGTAAATCATGTACTATACAAGTTACATATCTCATGTGTGGCAATCTTACAGGGAGTTCTTCGGCTGCCATCTACATATATGAAGCAGAATCCGTACGTAAGAATAAAACACTATTAAATTTCACCCATTCGGCTATAATAACTGCAGAGATTCATTGAATAATAGAGCCATTTCAGCCGGCCGAAGTGGCCGTGCGGTTAAAGGCGCTGCAGTCTGGAACCGCAAGACCGCTACGGTCGCAGGTTCGAATCCTGCCTCCGGCATGGATGTTTGTGATGTCCTTAGGTTAGTTAGGTTTAACTAGTTCTAAGTTCTAGGGGACTAATGACCTCAGCAGTTGAGTCCCATAATGCTCAGAGCCATTTTGAATAGAGCCATTGTTACATGATTCGATACTTATATTTCTTGACGCGCCAATAGAAAATACCGCTTGGAAACTTTTTTCATCATTTTCTAGCACATGTACAACAACACTACCCACTTTCCTGCCGCTAGACTATAGTGATTCGTCAGTGCTTACCCATTTTTTCTTTTATTTTCACATTCTGCTCTGATTTTACTTAGAATTTCTTCGTAAGGCAGGTACACGCAATTTTTTTAATGTTGATTCGTCTGGTATTTCAAAATTTGTGTATTTCGTTAGAAAATTTCTGAGCACTTGACTTCTCAGTTTATATAAAGGAATATCACAGTAAAGAAAAGTGTAGCATAAATATGCATAATATTCGGAACTTTTTGAAACTAGGGCAAGTGAAAGAAGGAGTTGCTTTTCTAGAAGTTATACGTGAAGCGAACAGTCTATGTTTACTACTTGTTAAATGCTGCCAGACCTAGATCGCTAGTTTGCATTTGCAGATTTCCCACATTTTTGACAGAATAGAATTATTGTATCGCTTGTGAAGATGCCATTGTATTCAGCAACATATTTTTGTAAACGTTCAGCATTGCATCACCGATCACTTCACTTGAGATCCGCACTGTACAAACGCTCTGCTTTAAACAAGATGAGGACAAAAAATGGTTCAAATGGCTCTGAGCACTATGGGACTTAACATCTGAGGTCATCAGTCCCCTAGAACCTAGAACTACTTAAACCTAACTAACCCAAGGACATCACACACATCCATGCCCGAGGCAGGATTCGAACCTGCGACCGTAGCGGTCGCGTGGTTCCAGACTGAAGCGCCTAGAACCGCCCAGCCACATTGGCCGGCTAGATGAGGACAATGACAGAAGACTTGAATACATTGCGTCCGCCGTCCAAATCATAAATAAGGTTCAAATGGTTCTAAGCACTACGGGACTTAACATCTGAGGTCATCAGTCCCCTAGACTTAGAACTACTTAAACCTAACTAACCTAAGGACATCACACACATCCATGCCCGACGCAGGATTCGAAACTGCGACCGTAGCAGTACCGGTGTTCGGGACTGTAGCGCCTAGAACCGCTCGGCCACAGCGGCTGGCCATAAATAAGGGATTCCACTTTCAGACAGCGAGGCAGCACGTGTCATGTATGTCACTCTCTACGCAATATGTTACCAATGAATTTCATTCAAATTGCGTTTTCATAATATGCACGAGATTTTGTGTTGAATTTAAAACTTATAACATGGAAAAGTGAAGAATAACGCGGTTTAAGCTAAATTATTTAAAATATTTATTTGCAGAAAATACACTACTGGCCATTAAAATTGCTACACCAAGAAGAAATGCAGATGATAAACAGGTATTCAGTGCACAAATATATTGTACTAGAACAGACATGTGATTACATTTTCACTCAATTTGGGTGCATAGATCCTGCGAAATCAGTACCCAGAACAACCACCTCTGGCCGTAATAATGGCCTAGATACGCCTGAGCATTGAGTCAAACAGAGCTTGAATAGCGTGTACAGGTACAGCTGCCCATGCAGCTTCAACACGATACCACAGCTCATCAAGGGTAGTGACTGGCGTATCGTGACGAGCCAGTTGCTCGGCCACCACTGCCCAGACGTTTTCAATTGGTGAGAGATCTAGAGAATGTGCTGGCCAGGGCACCAGTCGACCATTTTCTGTATCCAGAAAGGCCCGTACAGGACCTGCAGCATGCGATCGTGCATTATCCTGCTGAAATGTAGGGTTTCGCAGGGATCGAATGAAGGGTAGAGCCACGAGTCGTAACACATCTGAAATGTAACGTCCACTGTTCAAAGTGCCGTCAATTCGAACAAGAAGTGACCGAGACGTGTAACCAATTCCACTCCATACCATCACGCCGGGTGATACGCCAGTATGGCAATGACGAATACACGCTTCCAATGTGGGTTCACCGCGATGTTACCAAACACGGATGCGACCATCATGATGCTGTAAACAGAACCTGGATTGATCCGAAAAAATGACGTTTTGCCATTCGTGCACCCAGGTTCGTCGTTGAGTACACGATCGCAGACCCTCCTGTCTCTGATGCAGCGTCAAGGGTAACCGCAGCCATGGTCTCCGAGCTGATAGTCCATGTTGCTGCAAACGTCGTCGAACTGTTCGTGCAGATGGTTGTTGTCTTGCAAACGTCCCCATCTGTTGACTCAGGGATCGAGACGTCGCTGCACGATCCGTTACAGCCATGCAGATAAGATGCCTGTCATCTCGACTGCTAGTGATACGAGGCCGTTGGGATCCAGCACGGCGTTCCGTATTACCCTCCCGAACCCACCGATTTCATATTCTGCTAACAGTGATTGGATCTCGACCAACGCGAGCAGCAATGTCGCGATACGATAAACAGCAATTGCGATAGGCTACAATCCGACCTTTATCAAAGTTGGAAACGTGATGGTACGCATTTCTCCTCCTTACACAAGGCATCACAACAACGTTTCACCAGGCAACGCCGGTCAACTGCTGTTTGTGTATGACAAATCGGTTGGAAAATTTCCTCATATCAGCACGTTGTAGGTGTCGCCACCGGCGCCAACCTTGTGAGAATGCTCTGAAAAGCTAGTCATTTGCATATCACAGCATCTTCTTCTTGTAGGTTAAATTTCGCGTCTGTAGCACGTCATCTTCATGGTGTAGCAATTTTAATTTCCAGTAGTATATTACAAAAATGTGTATCTTTATGTGAAAAAGTCTTTTATCCATAAGCGGAAAAGTATTTATTTACATACATATCCGTTCCCTACTGATCAGTTACGCCGGGAAATACTGCAAAAAGGAACGCGTCCCTCACTGCCCTTCGATTTGACGGCGACAGCCCGCCGCTGACGTAACGCTGGTGACGGTGCAGACAAAGGGGCGCCCATTTGCTGGCCGGGGTGGGGTGGCATGTAGCAACAGTAGCTGCGAAACCCGAGAGGGGCCGCGTCGCCTCGCAACAAGTGGCTCGCCACGCACGTGGAGGCCAACACGTGTTCCCGGATCGGATGGCCGATTGGCCCCTATCATCCGCTATCTGTTACTGAAACCCTAGACCAGCCACAGGGGCCGGGGGCCAGGTGCGCGCCCAGGGCCCAGCGACCCGCCGGCTCTCAGCTGCTCTGCCAAAAAACTTTGCGGCCAGCGACAAGGACGATCCGAAAAGAACGATACTACAGGGCGTGTGATGTTAAGAAGAACGATCCAATGTTCCTTCGGACATGCATGCATGTTCGAAGGAGCAGGTACTGCGGTGACTACAGCCGTTATGAAAGACACGAAATGTATTCGCAGTTGCGAATACAGGCAACCATCAGCTGTGCTGTATAAGGGAATGAGGACAACAAAAATCTAAGCCGCACAGAGACTCTAACCCGGATTTGTCGCTTTAACAAGCGGTCGCCTTAACCACTTTCTTTTTTTCTTTTTTTTCTTTATTTTATTTCATTTTATTTTTACACAAGTGGATAAAAGGAAACCGTTCCTCTTCGGCTACATAAACAGAATAATAGGAAGTCGTCCCGTTACGGCAAAGGATGCTCCATACTTTAGCCTACTGCGAATTTTTCGATGACTGTCGTCTCGTTGCTGTGTTGTTTTCGTTGTTTTTTCAATCTCATAAAAAAAGGAACTGGAAAGAGGTGCTATAGTTATCTTCTCATGTGACCGATAATCCAGCTGCGAGGAGGATTATGGAATGCGCTCCAAAGAAAATTAGAAAAATATTGCCTATATTTAGGGCTCTTGACGATCGCACAATGTCGTTCGTTGAGGTAATACCAAAAATCGGGTACTGTCTTTTCGCCATTACCGAATAGGTAGTGAACAGCGCGGCCGCTAATCCACGTCACAGAGTTCGTTTGCTCTTGGAAAATACATCTCATCGGGGAAAAGAAATAATCGGGTAGTTATCCTGTCGGTAGTATTGCGTGTGAGAAAAGCCAATATCAGACGCACCAAATACCAAACGTCCTATGCCGACACGCATTCGAAACGATGTTCATCGCTTTGGCTATGGGTGCACGACTTACGACCACACCCAAATTTCATTATGTCATCAGTTAGCGGAAGACACTAACTGAAAGTCGATGTCTGGTATTGGCGGACAACTAGGCTTATGCAGTGCCTGTGTTGTTAAAAAGGACAATGCCATGTTCTTTAGAACTTTCATGCAATGGTGCAAGCAAGTTTACTAGAAAAATATTAAAACATCACCATTCAGTTATAAGTACTTGAGAACCGCAGCTCTGAGCAGCCAAGAACTCTAAAGCGCCGTAGCCAGAGGCACCCTGGTTGATGCCGTTCCTCTTGACTTCCGGATGGCATTCGATATTGCTTCACACTGTAGTTTAGTGAACAAAATAAAAACTTATCTAGTACCGGACCAGATATTTGGATGGATACAGGACTTTCTGAGAGACAGAATTCAATACGTTACTCTTAACGGGACGTAACTGGCAAAAGTAAAGGTACCTCGGGAGTGCGCCATTAAATATAAATGAGCTAGCTCATTCACGAGGTTGATTTAATAAACCTGGTAAATTTCCGTGAAAGAATGGAACATTTGTATTGCGCCTGAAGCAACACAACAGCCAAGGACAAGTGCAGAGGAAAGCTTTCAGAGGGCTTCAAGATTAAAACCAGAATAGAGACAGCGAGACAGACGCTCCCTATTGCTCATTAGCTGTGTGCTTGATAAGGTGAGCAGAGAGTGGCGAAGAGATATAAAAGAGTGGGTGGAATATGACTGGGGTGCAAGAAAAAAGGAATACGCGCAGATCGTCTAGCATTCGCAGACGATATTGCGATATTGTCGGAATCGTTAGAAGACGTGGCTAACCAAACCACGCAACTTCAGAGCCAAGCGGCTAAAGCAGAACTACAGATCTCTATAGGGAAGACGTAGAAATATGATAAACATCAAGGTAGGTCCTAGATGAATGACAGAAGAAGGAGGGAAAATTCAGAAGGCGGAGACATTTAAAATACCTTGGAGAATGGGTAGAAACTGAGCTGACAGAAAAGGGACCAATGGGAGCATGAATAAACAAAATGAATTTAGCATACAAACTATGAACATCTACAATAAAAATAATATTTAAATCAATGCAAAACTGGGACACTGCCAGACAGTGATCCGCTCTGTAGACTTACACGCAGCAGAAACCTTTAAACTAGTAAGACCGGAGTACTTAAGAGACTAAAACTGATGGAACGAAATATCCTCAGGAGGATACTGGGACCTTGAAGAACAGAAGTTGGTCAATTTAAAAGACGAGCGAAACAAGAACTGTATATCAAGATAGAGAGTATCTCGGACGTCAGCAGGGAAAGGAGTGTCTTCTTCGGACACATCCCTAGACTGGACCAGGGGAAGTTAGCACAGAGTAGGATGAAAAATAATTCTCACATGATTTTAGATCACGAACAAACAACAATTAGGAAGATTGGGTGAAAAGGACATTAAAGTATATTTCTTAATCTTCAAAATCATATATTTATTTTTCAACATAGTCACCGTTAAAACGATCACATTTCTCTGAACGTGTAACAAGTTTTTTTCATTTCGTCACTGAAAAATTCTTCAGCCTTTTCTCGAATCCAGGACTTGACAGCTGTATTCACCACATCGGACGAGATGTAATGATTACCCTTGAGGTATCCCTTGAGTAGAGAAAAAAAATAAATAGCACTACGCGCAAGATCGAGGGAGTAAGGAGGATGTGGAATCTGTTCAAACTTCAGGTGTCGCATAACGTGTTCAGTTGCTCGCTAGGTGTCTGGACGAGCATTCTCATGTTATAAAATCATTGGTGCCGGGCTGCCTGTAACACAACAAACTCGGCGTCGGAGGTGTTTTAGACTCTCTATGTACTGAGAAGAATTTACTGTTGCCGCTCGTACCAGATAATCAGTCACATAAACTCGGTGACTATTCCAAAACACAGCCAAATGAATTCTTTTTGCGGATGGTTGAGTTTTGAGCGTTATCACCAGAGGAGAAGGCGGATGTCGATATATAGTGCTCTGTCTTTTCTCTCCTCCGTCGGAATGATGGAACTAGAACTCGTCCCCGGTCACGATACTGAAAAGGAAGTCGTTTCCTTCGAGACGACATCGCTTCAAAAGTTGCTAGCAACATTCCAATTGATGCTGTCTGTTCTCCGCTGCGAGACGGTGTGGTACTCACTGTGCTCAGATTTTACGGTATCATAATTGTTCAGTAACGAAACCGACACGTACCGTAGCTATTCCTATATCGTTTGCGATACGCTTTTGAGTGAAACGCTGGTCATTTTCAATCAAATCGTCGACGAGTTTGCGAAGTTTATCGTCTGCGGCAGTGATCGGACGTCCGCTGCAAGTTTCGTTAGCAATTATGGCTTTTCCAGTTTCGCATTCACGAAATTTTATTACTCGTCAGTAATCAACATCATTATCACCATAAAGAGCCTTTAACCGACGATGAATCTCTACAGGAGTGACTTTTTTAGCAGTTACAAATTCGATAACTCGCGTTGACATAGGACTAGAACACCTCTGCATACTTCCGCTACTCAAAATACACCGGATGAACGCAACGCATTCAAACAGCGCTTGCATCTAGAGGAGGAAGTTACCTCTCACATGTCACATGCCGTCTCGTAATACGGTTTTTGACAGGAAATACAACCAAAGTACGCTTTATCCAAGAGATACATAGGGATCTGGAAGAAAGGGGAATATAGCAACCGGAGATATAAAACAGGGTGATTATGAATTAAAAAATCCAGGTCCTCACAGATTTCGAGGACAGAACTAGACCCAGAACAAAATAATCAAGGACAGAACACCGTAGAAGGTTGCAAAGTATGAGAATGAAAGACTATTGCACGAGGAGAAAGACCAGAAGAAACGAAGCTGGCGCGAATTATCGTGGTCTTCAGACGACTGAAACGAAAAGAAGAAGAAATGAGCTAGCTGATAACATCGGAAGAACCTATGAGGCTTTTTGCAGACGACTGTTATCTGTAGGAAGATTGCATCACCAGAAGACTGTAGCAAAATGTGGAATAACCTGAAAACGATTGATGAGTGGTGCTAGCACTGGCAGTTGACCCTGAACATAAGTGAATATAACATATGGCGCGTCAGTAGGCGAAGACATCCTTTACAGTTCGATTACACTATTGGTGAAAATCACTGGATCAGTAACAGTAGTAAAATACATAGTAGTAACAGTCCGGTGTCTCCTTAAGTGGAATGACCCATAAAATATACTGCAATAAAAGTAGATGCAATGCTGAGATTTATTAGAAAACTCTTAATGAAATTTAGTTCATTCGCGACAGAAGTGGCTTGCAAAACAATTGTTAGACCGGTTCTTGAGTGCTGTTCATCGGTCTAGGGGACTTACTAAGTAGTGTTAACAGAAGAGGTAGAGAAGATCCAACGAACAGCGTCATGTTTCTCCACGGGATTGTTTAGTCAGCGCGAGAGCGTTCAGGAGATATTCAACAAGAGAGGTGTCGTACGTAAGTTGAAATTCCGAGAGTGTACATTCGAACAAGCCTTGTCTATGTTCGACGTCAACGTGCAATAACCACTCACAGACGGCAGATGGTAACCACCAGCAGTGGAGCGTTTGGGGAGGGAGGGGGGGGGGCGCAAAATAGTGTAGTCGTTGTCGTAATGCGGAAATGGAGCGTTTAATCTGACGTCCAATAGGCATGATCGTTGGCTTTCGGGCCAAGGGTGGAAGCATTTCCGAATTGGCGTGCCGCTGTGGTTAAAGTATACAGTGCATGGCACATCAGAGCTATCCAAAACCGGAACCGTGGCAACTGATGTGCAACACAGCCCAAAGATGACAGAGGTGAACACGGCAGAAGAGATGTGTATGGCCGAACAGACGTGCAACTGTTGAGCAACTAACCGCCAAGATGTGCCTAGGGGATACTGACAACGCCCCTCAACGACCGTTCAGCGAACGTTGTTGCCTTGGCCTCCACAGCTACACCCATTATCACTGCTGTTCATCGGCGACGAAGGATGGAGTTTGTACGCCAGTGCTGCAACTGGACGTCCACTGAATTGCGACAGATGGCCTTTCAGATGAATCACTTTTACAAGCACCCTGTAACAATTTTCGGAAGGGTCCAGGCAGGAGGACGGAGCGTTATGGTCTGGGGTATGTTTCCATGGCATTCCTTGAGAGATCTCGTCATTCTGGAAGACACAATGGATGAACACAAGAATGCGTCTATCTTTGCGGACCATGTCTACCCCTGCAAGCACTTTGTTTTTTCCTCAGCACGATGGCATCTACCAACAGGACAATGCAACGTGTCATAAAGCTTGCAGTGTGCGTGCGTGGTTGAAAGAGCACCAGCATAAGTTTACCGAACTTCCCTGGGCATCGAGCTTCCCGAGTTCAAGCCCAATCGAGAATCTATGGACCCACCTCGATCGGGCTGTAGGCACCTCTGACCTTCATCCGAGAAACCTAGAGCTATCGGCACCTTCCAGAACCTCACTGACTCTCATGTACGTCTTGCAGCGGTCCACCTCGCAAAAGATGAGTATACAGGCTTTTGACTTGTGGTCACATTAATTATTTTCTTCCACATGTATCTCGTTAAATGGCCACTAGAAAAAAGACCAGGCAAATTAGAGCTCATACGAACGTTTATCTAATGTCGAATTTCCTACCCGCCGTGCGCGAATGGAACAGATAAGGGGTAAGATGATAATGGTACAGAGGTACTCTCCGTCACACGCCGTAAAGTAGCTTGTGGTATAGGTTCGTAGATTTAGATGAAGATTTATTACATATTTTGAACGCGTTGATAAAGCCTCTCTGGCGTCTGAGATTGCAGCCAGCCCATGGCAGCGTCTTGAAGGTCTTCGTCAGGGTTGCATCTTTGGGAGGCAAGCCATTCTTCGAGTGCAAATCACTCGGCGCTAGGTCTCAAACGACGTAGGACTTAACAAAAAATGAACCATTTGAAGCGACGCAATATTTTTTCTGTTGTCGGCATAGGTACGGCCAAGCATTTTCGTGCAAAATAAATCTCGACACCGGTAGCATGAGACTACGACGCTTGTTTTGAATAGAAATCCTCAGTTTCCTTAATATCTTGCAGCAGGCTTCAGAATAGACTGTCTATCTATATTTCATAAAAACCTGCCAACGACATTTCTTTAGCGTCCTGAATAACGGGAGCGATAACTCTTCTGATTGAGAGTGCTTCGGGTGCTTATTTTGGTTTGTTGGGCCACGCTACTGACGGGAGTTTTGCCTCCATATTAGTGTAGAAAATGTATGTCTTGTCACCGGCCAAGATTATTACCAGTAGGCATTTACCTATCGGCAAAGAAAATCTAGGAAACAGGAGTTTTGGGACTCAAAAACTATACTAGTTCGTTGAATATAGCTGGATTTCTGGTGCACAATTCGTCAACAAGAGACACCCATCGACGTACAGTATCTTCAGTTATCACACCTGGTCAGTATACGCCACAGATTTTGCGATGAATGACAAGATATTTGTGATTTTTTTCCACTACAAACTCTATTAAAGAAAGGTGTTCACATTTTTCAGGACTTTCAGCTGCAACGCTCATTTTAGCATCTACAGTAAGCTAACGAGAAGATATGTGGTTTTAGCGCTGTCGTGACTTTGTCTATCCAGTGTAGATGCAGTTTAATTCCAGTCACTACTTTCAGCCTACACGAAAACGTGGGTAACTTTCACCATAGTGTGGGGCGGCGGATAGAATTAATGTTGTTAAATGTTCCTATTATTTAGAATCTTATTTATGCTGTCTTTCGCCGTTCTCAACATTGGCTCTCTAACTACAATATTGGCAACCAGAAAGTGATTAGTAAAACGTGAAGCCTGTAATTAGAATTCCTAGTGCCCACTTCATCTGAGAATACACTTATAGTTACAGCTTATAGCTCTGAGGAATTAGGAGATTGTCCGGGATTTATAATCAAAAACGATTTTCTAAAATAGTTGAGTATATTCTGAAAGTCACAGATGAAAAACAAAAGAATCCACACAACCTAACTAACAGAGCAGTTCAGAGTCTAATGCGCTGATGCAACTATAATCGTCCAAATTGAATATTTAAATGAATGCTCGCCATAATTTGATGATTAGGTTCATCAAACGCCACGCTAAATAATGGTAGAATGTTTGTCCCGCGGCGGCACGTGAAAATACGACATACGCAAACTGAAGATCGATAATTACAGTCATCCCAGAATTAACACTTCTCTCGAAAATGATTTCATGGTTACGCGTATCTCGAGTAACTTAATACGGCATCCGAGGCTGTTTGCAGCAATGATACCGACGCGACGCGATTCCCGACACTGATGGCGTGCTATTCAGCGTCTGGAGAGAACTGGGGCCTTGCTTCCTCGCGCAGCGTTCTTATATATAAAGCCGCGTAGCGGAAGGCTAAGGGAACGCCTGATCAAATCGGCTCTCCCGACTAGCCGCTGGGCTAGTAATGCACCACTTTAAGTTACCTAATAAATCATAGCATCTCTTGCTGATGGCCGATGAAGCTCTTAATTTAAATGAGCATTCAGCAAGCAGGTAAGTATTGATAATAACGTTTTGACGTGGCTAAGTTAAATACACTCCTGGAAATTAAAATAAGAACACCGTGAATTCATTGTCCCAGGAAGGGGACACTTTATTGACACATTCCTGGGGTCAGATACATCACATGATCACACTGACAGAACCACAGGCACATAGACACAGGCAACAGAGCATGCACAATGTCGGCACTAGTACAGTGTATATCCACCTTTCGCAGCAATGCAGGCTGCTATTCTCCCATGGAGACGAACGTAGAGATGCTGGATGTAGTCCTGTGGAACGGCTTGCCATGCCATTTCCACCTGGCGCCTCAGTTGGACCAGCGTTCGTGCTGGACGTGCAGACCGCGTGAGACGACGCTTCATCCAGTCCCAAACATGCTCAATGGGGGACAGATCCGGAGATCTTGCTGGCCAGGGTAGTTGACTTACACCTTCTAGAGCACGTTGGGTGGCACGGGATACATGCGGACGTGCATTGTCCTGTTGGAACAGCAAGTTCCCTTGCCGGTCTAGGAATGGTAGAACGATGGGTTCGATGACGGTTTGGATGTACCGTGCACTATTCAGTGTCCCCTCGACGATCACCAGTGGTGTACGGCCAGTGTAGGAGATCGCTCCCCACACCATGATGCCGGGTGTTGGCCCTGTGTGCCTCGGTCGTATGCAGTCCTGATTGTGGCGCTCACCTGCACGGCGCCAAACACGCATACGACCATCATTGGCACCAAGGCAGAAGCGACTCTTATCGCTGAAGACGACAGTCTCCATTCGTCCCTCCATTCACGCCTGTCGCGACACCACTGGAGGCGGGCTGCACGATGTTGGGGCGTGAGCGGAAGACGGCCTAACGGTGTGCGGGACCGTAGCCCAGCTTCATGGAGACGGTTGCGAATGGTCCTCGCCGATACCCCAGAAGCAACAGTGTCCCTAATTTGCTGGGAAGTGGCGGTGCGGTCCCCTACGGCACTGCGTAGGATCCGACGGTCTTGGCGTGCATCCATGGGTCGCTGCGGTCCGGTCCCAGGTCGACGGGCACGTGCACCTTCCGCCGACCACTGGCGACAACATCGATGTACTGTGGAGACCTCACGCCCCACGTGTTGAGCAATTCTGCGGTACGTCCACCCGGCCTCCCGCATGCCCACTATACGCCCTCGCTCAAAGTCCGTCAACTGCACATACGGTTCACGTCCACGCTGTCGCGGCATGCTACCAGTGTTAAAGACTGCGATGGAGCTCCGTATGCCACGGCAAACTGGCTGACACTGACGGCGGCGGTGCACAAATGCTGCGCAGCTAGCGCCATTCGACGGCCAACACCGCGGTTCCTGGTGTGTCCGCTGTGCCGTGCGTGTGATCATTGCTTGTACAGCCCTCTCGCAGTGTCCGGAGCAAGTATGGTGGGTCTGACACACCGGTGTCAATGTGTTCTTTTTTCCATTTCCAGGAGTGTATTTTGGGCGAGAGAATTAATTTAATTACACTGCACGCAGTAGACGAGCTCTGAACTGGCCCTTTGGAGATACGCTATCGCTACAGTTTTATAGGTATTCAAAATGAAACTTCTCACATCTTTATGGTGATAGCGGATCTCCAACCTGCTTAAATATAAACATCCTAGCCTTATTTATGAGCCTACTTAATCTATCTTGCTTCCTTAAGTTTTAAGACGAAAACCAGAAAATCATGAATTTCCACTAAAATCTTAAATTGTGGGATCTAGAAGACTGTTTTTATTAAATAATTATAAAAAATGAATCTAATTATCAATTTTTAATTCTCTAGCTCTTTTCTGTTGCGCCAATGATTTTTACAGAAAAACGTCAAAATTTCGAAAATGGCTAAAGTTATCGAACTGATATTCAACACACATTAATTTAGTATTACTCCTGACATGCTACAAATGTTTTAGGTTATTTGCTTGATTTTTAAAGTATTGCGCAACATTTATGACGTCAGAGCTAGTTACAGCGGACTGGCTGGCACACAATGGAAAGACTGATGTGAATTTACTACAGCGTGAGTAGGCTGCTTCGCTTCAATAGCCCTCATGAGACACAGTGAACAATTATTGTATGGCCTGCACATACAATGTAACAAACTGCGCAAGAATACAGAATGGGTCCATCTGCAGCGGAATGTGCAATGAAATTAAACTTAATGAACAATTTAAAACTGTTTACTGGAGGATGACTGCAACTCGGGGGCTTGCATTCGCCAAACGACACATCCAAAAAGTATTCAGGATCAACTGCTAAGTATCATTTAGTCAGCACCTCTACCGTACATCCTAAAGCTCAGAGGTTCTACTTCATACATTGTCTGATTTTCATGCCTATGAAATAATGAAATTTCGGAGATATTCTTAGCCATAGACAAGTTCATTGGCCTCTGTAGCAAGGAGCTCCTTCATTGGTAACGGAGGAGTAAATGAGACGCAACATCCACACCCACAAATTTATCACGACAGCCACATTTTTCGACTTTCAGAAAGCATACCCCGTGAACCAGACAAATTGTCGATCGGCAATTCCTGCCGTAAGCGGGTTCTATTTCTGATTAGCTCACTGTAAACTGAACAACAGTGGTGAATCATGGTGCATAACCTGCACGTCATACTGACAACTACTGCGCATGTGGTACAAAGAGCGATGCAACACGACCGTGTAAAGACCTGTCTTCATTTCTAAATTTCCCTCACTTCGTATTTGGATTGTGCACTTTTCGAAAAACACATTTTATGAATATAAAACAGTGCCGTACCACAATGGAATTGTAGAAAGTTATGAAAAGTGTGTACCGCCCATATTCTGATGTCTTATGAACATCACATTTCGAATTTGAACTGCGGCTACCCTTTTTGAAATACGTCAGTTCATCATAAACAACTAGCAAAAGACTACAATTTCTGTGGAAGCTCTCTAAGGAAAACATTACGATTGGCATGAATTCGCTTTACATATTACAAATCGTTGTGGTTCATCTGAATTGCGATATACTGAGTGAGTCAGGAGGAAAGGTTCATGCTTTGAGGGGTGATAGTGATTCTGAATAAAAAAAAAGTCATATCAACATATGCCCTGTTCTTAACAGTTTTCTACGAAACGAGCGAAAACAATGGAGAACAGAACAAGTGCAGATGATAGCGAATGAAACATTGTGATCTTATGAAGCCCACCGTCAACTGCAAAACATTTTGCAGAACTTGTAGAAAGCCGTTGTGTGCTGATCTGAGTTCATTCTTACGGTCCTATACTAGAGCATACGCATGTAAAATACGAGCGAAATATTTCTCCTTTGTGTCCACTCTGCGCTTGTTGACTTCGTTTTTAAGCCAACCCCAGAAAAGTGATCTAACTGAGTAACATTGGGTGAATTTTGTGACTAAGAAATGACTAGACGGCAACCAGTCCAGCGCTCAGGATACTTTTCAGTGAGGTATAGTGTCACTGGCCATATGGAATGTTCAGAAACTGCGTCGAGCTGAAAGTACATACGAGTGATGTTGCCAAAGGAATACCCACCAAGTATTCAGGTGATACATTTTCCAGAAAATCAATATACTGTGTTCCATTAAGACGGTTATCTAAAACATCTGAACCGATCAGCTGGTCATCGATAACATCGCACCGCACGCACTGAAATGGTCGGTAAAGACAACACTACGCAGCCTAATGTAGCTTTGGTTGTATTCGCATATGAGTGCTGCCAAAGAAGGACATGAAACTGACGATATAGGCCGCGCCGCTACCCGCGCGGCCTAAGACACTTCGTTACGGTACGTACGACTCCCCCCGTCGGAGGTTCGAGTCCTCCTTCGGACATGGGTGTGTGTGTGTTATCCATAGCGTAAGTTAGTCTAAGTTAGATTAAGTAGTGTGTAGGGTTAGGATCCGATGACCTCAGCAGTTTGGTCGCAAAAGGCCCTTCCACAAATTCCCACTGACGGTATGATTTTCGAACAACTGTATGCCGGATATCGTTAAGAAAAGCGCATTTCTTCATTTGAAGTTTTTTCTTCAGAATTACCAATACTATCACCCCTCAAAGCACGTTCCTTTCCTCCTGACTTACCCTGTATCTAAGCTCATAGAATAAAACTGGGCAACAGTTTGGCAAGTAGAATATTACTCATTCGTCCGCCATGACTCGGGTTTAGCGTTGCTTCTGTAAACCAGTCTAGGAGAAAGTAGAGGCGAGTTCTCGTAAAAGAGAGTTATCCTTCATCATAGTCAGGAATAAACTTGTTGGCTATTCCTTACGATGTCGCAACGAAAAGAAAGTAGAAAGGGGGCAATGAAGCGCGTTCTCCTTTTGGTTACCATCCCAAGAGCTAAACTGAAAATGTCCGCAGACATTGATGAGGTGATACGTCGTAAGATTTTATTAAGGCCTTAAGATTTATCTCTTGGTAAGAAATTGTGGTTGGTTGAAGAAACAGCTAGCTAAGTGCTAGCAGAAGTACTGAAGGTAAAGCATTCGGCTATTATGCTGCACTGCTGGACATTAAAAATGCAACACCAAAAAAGGCGACATACAAGAAACGTCAAAATGACCTGAAGTATACTAAATGCCTGAATACGCAAATGATAAGCATTTCAATACAACTGCATGAAAGAAGGTAGGAGTAAGGTCATCGGCATTCCGTAAATGAGGAATTATTACGTAGAGGGTTTGTCATTCAGAAATAACATTTCAATGTTAGTAGTTTGTGAGACGATCGTGTAATGCCTCGTATAAGAAGGGAAACGGACTCCCATGTCTGATATCGACATCGGTAAGATCGAGGCCGATCAAATCTATATTATCGTTCTACAGTGTTACTGTTCATTTTGGTCAGGATTCCATGACTATCGTGCGAACATGGAATCGACGTGTTCAAAAAAGCTATATTCAACGCCTCTCACCATGACAACGGATCAGCGCGACTAGCGCCCGAAAGGACATATATCGTTTGCTCGGGCGTGTAGGATCGTACATCTACGTCACGTACATTAAGTCAGAAAAGGGTCTTTTTACGGCAGACAAGTACAGACATGGACAGTGCGACGGCGTATGAATCTTCACTGACTGAAAGCACGGCGATCGTTGTTGCAGCTTCCCCTGACGTGGCGGTAGGGAGAGGTGCGATGGCAGTTATGCGCCCTTCGACAATACTGGACACAGGCGTTGTACCACGACATCTTTTCAAGCCAGTCATGGTTCTGCATACTGTTTCACGATTGACGTATGCATATGTGGAGGCTCTCAGGGTACTTTAAGAATCTGGAAGTAGTGAATGATTGTGTATATCTAGGATTTCTGATCAATGACGCAGGAAAATGTCACAAAGAAATTAAACGAGGAATCGTCCTTGGCCGAGCACAAATGATTAAACTCACTAAGATCTTGCAGAGCCTGGCAATATCCAAAACAACGAAGATGAGCTTGATGTAATCACTGCTGTTTACTGTGTTCTCGTACAGCTGCGATACGTGGACCGTGAAAGCTAGCGACAAGACCCGAACTGATGACCTCGAGATGTGGTGCTGGCGGGAGATGTTACGTGTACCTTGGACAGGAAGAAGAACGGTACCTTCACTACAGAAGAATTTAGCATCATAACAAGCTATCTTCCCGTGTTAGTGAAAGATACTTCCAGTTTATTGAGTGTATTTTGAAAGGAGAAGGGGGTAATTTAGAAAAAAAAATCTTGCAAGGCAAAATCGAAGGCAGAGCACGAGGAAGGGCTGCAAGCGTGTGGCTGAATCAAGCACAGAACATTACCGGCCTGCCTCTTCACCTTGTATTGAGAAGAGATGCAGATCTCTGTGTGCACCACGTGGGATTAGCCGAGCGGTCTGAGGCGCTGCAGTCATGGACTGTGCAGCTGGTTCGAGTCCTTCCTCGGGCATGGGTGTGTTTGTTTGTCCTTAGGATAATTTAGGTTAAGTAGTGTGTAAGCTTAGGGACTGATGACCTTAGCAGTTAAGTCCCATAAGATTTCACACACATTTTTTTTTTCAGATCTCTGTGTAATACGAGGTGCATTCAAGTTCTAAGGCCTCCGATTTTTTTTTCTCCGGACTGGAAAGAGATACAAACGTGCGCATTGTTTTAAAATGAGGCCGCGTTCATTGTCAATACGTCCCAGAGATGGCAGCACCGTACGGCAGATGGAATTTTACCTCCAACGGCGAGAATGAGAACTGTTTTAAATACTTAAAATGGCGACGTTTTCCTTACTTGAACAGCGTGCAATTATTCGTTTTCTGAATTTGCATGGTGTGAAACCAATTGAAATTCATCGACAGTTGAAGGAGACATATGGTGATGGAGTTATGGATGTGTCGAAAGTGCGTTCGTGGGTGCGACAGTTTAATGAAGGCAGAACATCGTGTGACAACAAACTGAAACAACCTCGGGCTCACACAAGCCGGTCTGACGACACGATCGAGAAAGTGGAGAGAATTGTTTTGGGGGATCGTCGAATGACTGTTGAACAGATCGCCTCCAGAGTTGGCATTTCTGTGGGTTCTGTGCACACAATCCTGCATGACGAACTGAAAATGCGAAAAGTGTCATCCAGGTGGGTGCCACAAATGCTGACGGATGACCACATGGCTGCCTGTGTGGCATGTTGCCAAGCAATGTTGACGCGCAACGACAGCATGAATGGGACTTTCTTTTCGTCGGTTGTGACAATGGATGAGACGTGGATGCCATTTTTCAATCCAGAAACAAAGCGCCAGTCAGCTCAACGGAAGCACACAGATTCACCGCCACCAAAAAAATTTCGGGTAACCGCCAGTGCTGAAAAAATGATGGTGTCCATGTTCTGGGACAGGGAGGGCGTAATCGTTACCCATTGCGTTCCAAAGGGCACTACGGTAACAGCTGCATCCTACGAAAATGTTTTGAAGAACAAATTCCTTCCTGCACTGCAACAAAAACATCCGGGAAGGGCTGCGCATGTGCTGTTCCACCAAGACAACGCACTCGCACATCGAGCTAACGTTACGCAACAGTTTCTTCGTGATAACAACTTTGAAGTGATTCCTCATGCTTCCTACTCACCTGACCTGGCTCCTAGTGACTTTTGGCTTTTTCCAACAATGAAAGACACTCTCCGTGGCCGCACATTCACCAGCCGTGCTGCTATTGCCTCAGCGATTTTCCAGTGGTCAAAACAGACTCCTAAAGAAGCCTTCGCCGCTGCCATGGAATCATGGCGTCAGCGTTGTGAAAAATGTGTACGTCTGCATGTCAATTACGACGAGAAGTAACGCCAGTTTCATCGATTTCAGGTGAGTAGTTAATTAGAAAAAAAATTGGAGGCCTTAGAACTTGAATGCAGCTCGTATGATGATACTGTAAATACGTACAATAAGTAAAAGCTTCTTCACGTTATTGGCATTTTAATTACCTGCATCGTAGACAGGGGCATCATTCAAGAAAAAGTAACTTTTCGTTTTGGTGTTCAGAAGCTAAGAATTGGGTGAGTTCCTTTATGTTCTCGAAAATTCGGGACAAATAGCCGCAGTTCCTGACAGTTTCGAGTTAACACAATGACTCCTACTTGCAAAACAATATTAAATTTTCTTCGCCTTTTTCCAGGTCTTTCTGAAATAGTAAAGTCTCGGGTAATACTTTACTCTCTTTATTGTGCGAATGGAATACCTAGCTTTCCCTACAACCTTCTCAAAGTTTTGATGAGACTTTTACTTCCTGATACGCCTGTTCCATTAAACAAATTTAATTGCATTGCATATAGTCACAAAATGTTCAAATGTGTGTGAATTCTAAGGGACCAAACTGCTTAGGTCATCGGTCCCTAGACTTACACACTACTTCAACTAACTTAAAATAACTTATACTAAGAACAACACACACACCCATGCCTGAGGGAGGACTCGAAACTCCGGCGGGAGGGGCCGCACAGTCCGTGACATGGCGCCTCAAACCGCGCGGCCACTCCGCGCGGCCATATAATCGCACGTGCATGATTATGAACAATTTTCCGTGCACCAAGGGAGCACGAAGACTATAGTGCCATGTGTGAAGTAAAGAGATAGCAACGAGGAAGCTCGAAGTGTGCAGGTCGGCAGGCAACAGTCAATACTGAGGTGGCTGCCCATTAGGAACGACGATATACGGGGGCGTGCTGAAAAATAAAGCCTCCGAATTTATGTAAAAAGTCTTCAAGCTTTTTATGCAAAACAACATGCTACATCTTTACCCTTCATGTCTACATTTCTCAATATAGTTACGCTGGCGAAGAACACGTTTCTCTGAACAAAAGATAAGTTTGTTGATACCGTCACTATAGAATGCTTGACTTTGTTGACAGAACCACAGTCTCACCTCTGCTTGCACCGATTCATCATTATTAACGTAAAGTTCTCGAAGGTGTTCGAAAAGGGTCGAGTCGGGAATTTCTGGAGAATGATCGACGACAGTAAACTTAGAGCGCCGGATTGTTGCCTGCGTTGTAGAGCGCGTGTGTGGTCTGGCATTATCATGCTGAAGGAGAAGGTGCTCCGTGTGTGGACGAATTCTTCTACTTTTATAAACTCACTCACACCACTATGTTTGCCGGCCGGAGTGGCCATGCGGTTCTGGGCGCTACAGTCTGGAGCCGAGCGACCGCTACGGTCGCAGGTTCGAATCCTGCCTCGGGCATGGATGTGTGTGATGTCCTTAGGTTAGTTAGGTTTAATTAGTTCTAAGTTCTAGGCGACTGATGATCTCAGAAGTTAAGTCGCATAGTGCTCAGAGCCATTTGAACCATTTGAACCACTATGTTTCTCACGCACCGACATAGTTACGTAACACACCATCGTGTTACACGCTACAATTCGGAGTCCTGTAGCGGCGGAGGGTTGCAACTGGCGACAGTGAAGCGCGAAAATAGAGCGAGTAATACGCATGCTATGTCTTACCTCAACAGATATTGAGAACTGAACAAAAAATTCGGGAGCATTACTTTTCAGCACGTCCTCTTAGAATAGCCCAGCGCTCACAAAGAGAAGGCGTTTCCCCGCTGGTGTCATTTTGGGTGAGTCCCACACCATTCGTGGTAGACAGGTTGAGCAATCCTCGTCGACACACCAACAAATCGGATAACTTGATTCACGATATGGTGACGGACATGTCCAAACGCGACAACTCCTTTCTGCCATTCTGTCATGTCTCCACATCTACTCACTTTACTGCTCTGATTTCATACATTCGATTGGTAGATACTTCCGTGATATACATTTAAGAGCCAGAGCAATCAGTTTAAACCAGTCCAGGCGATAGCAGTGTCGCCTGGCGAGGAATTACTGTCACTCACACACAGGCTTGTTGAATGTAGTGTCACTAAGCGTGTTGTCCGTGTGTAGATCTATCTAAGTTTGACCGAGGCTAAGATTGTGATTGCCCGGAAGCTTGGCACGAGAATTTCGGAAACTGCACGATTTGTCGGGTGTTCAGGGAGTGCTGTGGTGATTGTCTTCAATACGTGGCGAAACCAAGGCGAAACCACGACTGGAGGTCGTGGGTTTGGTGGCCATACCCCACTGCAGATGTCGGAGATCGTAGGCTGGGCAGGCTGCTAAAACAGGACAGCGCGGTGAACTGTTGTGGAACTAACATCAGACTTAAATGCTGGGCAGAGTACACGTGTGTCTGAACACACAGTGCGCCGAACACTCCTAACGACGGGCCTCCGCAGCCGACGACCCACCATGTGTCAATGTTAGCACCACGACATCGATAACTCGACTGAAATGGGTACGTGACGGTCGGCACTGGACGTTGGCGCAGTGGCGGAGCATTCCTTGGTCTGATGTACCCCGATACCTTCTTCGTCATGCCGATGGCAGGGCGCAAATTCATCGCCTTTCAAGGGAACAACTCTTTGACACCTGTACTGCAGGACGGAGACAAGCCGGCGGCGGCTCCATTATACTTTGGGTAACATTCATGTGGGCATGCATGGGTCCAGTGGAGCTCGTGCAAGACACCATGATGGCCAAGGAGTATCGTGCACTGGTTGAGAACCACTTACACCCCTTCATAACGATCATGTTCCCCAACGGCAGTGGCATTTTTTTAACAAGATACAGCTCCATCTCACAAGGCCAAGAATGTGATGGAGTGGTACGAGCAACACAGTGGCGAGTTCCAATTGATGCGCTGGCACCCAGATCGCCAGATATGAATCTGATCGAACACATTTGGGATGTGATTGAACGTGGCTTTGGAGCTCATCGCTGCTTCCCAGGAAATAATGGCTATTAGATGACTTGTGTGTGCGGATGTGTTGCCAGCTTCCTCCAGCGACATAACAAGGCCTAATAGCTTCCATACCATGACACGTCGCCGCTGTTATCCGTGCCAAAGGTGGGCATACCAGCTATTACGTGGATGGTCATAATGTTATGGCTGATCAGTGTCTACATCACCAACGCTTGATACCAGTTCTATACATTCCTTTTTTTTTATTTTTGAGTCATTGACCGCGCGGGATTAGCCGAGCGGTCTAAAGCGCTGCAGTCATGGACTGTGCGGCTGGTCCCGGTGCAGATTCGAGTCCTCCCTCTGGCATGGGTGTGTGTGTTTGTCCTTAGGATAATTTAGGTTAAGTAGTGTGTAAGCTTATGGACTGATGACCTTAGCAGTTAAGTCCCATAAGATTTCACACACATTTGAACATTTGAGTCACTAATCTTCTGACTAGTCTGATACGACCAACGACGAATTTATCTCCTGTTCCAATCTTTTTATCTCAGAGTATCAGTTCCAACATATGTCCTCAGTTACCTGTTGGGTGTATTGTAATCTGTCTCTTTCTCTATAGTTTTTACCCTCATTAGCTTACTCTGTTACCATGGAATTTATTTCCTGATGTCTTAACAGATGTGCTGCTATCTATCATTCTTGTTGTCAGTATTTTCCATATATGCCTTTCCTCGTCGATCCTCTGGAGAACCTCGTCACTCCTTACGTCATAAATCCACGTAATTTTCAACATTCTTCGGTACCACCATTACTCAAATGTTTCGGTTCTGTTCTGTTTCGGTTTCCAACAGTCCATGTTTCAGTACCAGACAATACTATGTTCCAGACGCTCATTGTCAGAAATTTATTCCCCACAGTACAGGATGTATGAAAAAGAATCATCCGATTTGGCACGTCAATATTTCTGAAACTAATAAACATATACAACGAATTTTGTTTTTTGATGAACGGGAAACTGAAAGTTTTTCATACCTTGTCACAGATGTTCAGTACGCCAACCTTGAGATGCAAGGCATATGTCAATCCGGTATTGAAATTGTTCTGAAATTGTTCCCACACGGCAGCGAGCTACTGTTATGCGATTTCTCAGTTCATTCATTGTTGTTGATAACAGAGGGACATAAACAGTGCCTTTCACCCCCCACAAGAAATAATCACATAAAGTTACGTCCGGTGACTTTGGAGGCCTGTAACGTAAGGCTGAACCATTTGGTCCAGTGCGACCAGTCCATCGTTCAGTAATCCTTTGATTTAAAAATTCCCGCATTTCCAGACGCTAGTGTGGCGGTGCCCCGTCCTGTTGGTAAATGAAGTCGTTCGAATCAGTCTCCAACTGTAGGAAAAGAACGTTCTCAAGCATATCGCGATATGTGCTTTCTGTAACACTGTTCTCAGGAAAGAAAAGTGGACCATACAACTTTTCCCGTGAAACTGCACAAAACGCACTAAATTTTGAAGAGCCCCTCTCATTTTGTACAACTTCATGTGGTTGTTCCGTACACCATATTCTCACATTATGACGGTTCACCCTTCCATTTAAACGGACTGTTGCCTCGTCACTAAACACTAAGCGTGGAAGAAAATTGTCATCTTTCATCTTGCCTGCCGGCGTAAGTTCGAGTCCTCCCTCGGGCCTGGGTGTGTGTGTGTGTGTTGTTCTTAGCATAAGTTAGTTTAACTTAGTTTAAGTAGTGTGTAAGTCTAGGGACCGATGACCTATGCAGTTTGGTGCCTTAAGAATTCACAGACATTTGAACATTACATCTTGCCAAGAGCAAAATTACAGAACTCCACACGTTGTTGTTTGTCACCTTCACGAAGAGCTTGCAGTCCTGAATTTTGTATGGTTTCATGTGTAAACATCGACGCAACACACACCAGACGGACATTGTGGGCAAGTTGAGCTGTCGAGCTGCACGGCGACCGGATTTCTGTGGATGCTTTGTGAAACTCTGGCGGATGGTTCGACGTCTGTGTCAGACACTCGGGGAGGGCCCGGCGATTTGCCTTTACACAAACAACCAGTTTCTCGCAAATGTCCATGCCTTCGTCTAATGCTCTGTGCTCTGGGGAGGGTCCACACCATACCTAGTACGAAAGTCACCCTGAACAGTTATTACTGACCCGCACTGCGCAAAACGAAGAAAAAAAAACGCTTTCTGTTTTCCTGACACCATTTTTACTAGAACTGAAGTATGTGCATACTGCTGCTACCTAGCGGGAACCGTGTAAAAGTCGAGGGTTTGATCTTTCCAACAGCACGTCGTTCACGCACGTATCTCAAATAACGTAATAGTTACGATTTTTTAAAATCGAATCATTATTTTTGATACACCCTGTACTACACAGTATACAAAGCTCTAAAGTTTCCAGGATGTTCTTTAAAGCTGGTGATAACATTTTTTGCTGCGATATTATCTCAAAGTCTATTAGCACACCATTGTTGAATTGAAGCGAGTAGCTGATGAAATAGGAGAAGAAATAGCCACATTAATAACAAAAGAGTACGCTAGGAGCGAAGTTTGCCAGGTACTCGCCATGTTCATGATGGTGAGGATGTAGTTCTCGAGGTCGGAGCCCTTGTGGTAGTCGAGGAACTTCTTGTCGGCGACGACGAGCGTCTCGAGGTACCTCGGCTGGCTGACGGAGCGCGCGCTGGCGTTGCGGCCGCTCCAGCCCTCCTGCTGCGACTGCCACCGCAGCCGCTCCGCCCACGCCGCCTGCCAGTCGTCTGCGGCACGTGGCGCAGCCGAGCTCAGCACAAGTTATTTACTAGCTTTCCGACAAACAATGTTTGGTTATGTTCTTGTAACAGGTTTCATTTCGGACTGTCATATAACTGCTTTGAACGCCACCTGTATGCGTCCTCTGCAGATAGTGTATACAAGCCTCATTCCTTTGTTCGCCGGTCTGCTCGCTTGACGCTCCTGCCGCGAAGTTACGGAGGCGGCTCTGTGGATTATATACAAGTGTGCATCCTTCTTTGTGAGTGTGGTTCTACATTGTACCATTCTGGCCTGCTGGTACGACTTTATTAAGGTATGCCTCGTTCAATTTGATTACTTACTTAGCGTTCTATCCTGCGATTGTACGATATTATATTAGTTGTTTTTGCCTGGATCTCTGAGGTTTCATCTGATTCCAAGCGTACTATAGTCTAGCACACAGCCGTTTTACGGTTTTTAAAATGTTGCAAAAGAAAAATTTTAGATTCGTAAAAATTTCTTACTCCCATTTACAAACGTACAAGCTAGGACCATACACTATGGCGCGTTTCGTCACAGGGTTATTTGGTAAGCGTGATAGCGTTACGGAGATGTTTAGCAAACTCAAGTGGCAGACTGCGGAAGAGAGGCGCTCTGCATCGCGGTGTAGCTTGCTCTCCAGGTTTCGAGAGGGTGCGTTTCTGGATGAGGTATCGAATATATTGCTTCCCCCTACTTATACCTCCCGAGGAGATCACGAATGTAAAATTAGAGAGATTCGAGGGCGCACGGAGCCTTTCCGGCAGTCAAAAAATGGTTCAAATGGCTCTGAGCACTATGGGACTTAACTTCTAAGGTCATCAGTCCCCTAGAACTTAGAACTACTTAAACCTAAATAACCTAAGGACATCACACACATCCATGCCCAAGGCAGGATTCTAACCTGCGACCGTAGTGGTCGCGCGGTTCCGGACTGCGCGCCTAGAACCGCTAGACCACCGCGGCCGGCTGTGAGGAAAGTGAACCAAACATTGCATTTTATTGGCACCACACTTAGAAAATTCAACAAGTCTACTAAAGAGACTGCATACAACACGATTTTCCGTTCTCTTCTAGTATACGTCTGCGCCGTAGACAGACTTGGTGGAGGACATCGAAAAACTTGAAAGAACCGCAGCTCGTTTCGTATTATCGCGATGTATGGTTGAGACTGTCACGGATATTATACACAGTTCGGGCAGCAATAAACAAAACTGAGGCGTTTTTCAGTACTGCGAGATCTTTTTGCGGAATTTCAATTAGCGACTTTACCCTCGTAATGCGACAATATTTTGTTGGTTCCCACCCACATTGAGAGAGATTACCATCGCGACAAAGTAAGATACATCAGAGCTCGCGCAGAAAGATGTAGATTTTCATTTTTTCTAAGTTCTATTCGAGAGTGGAACGGCCGAGAAACAGTCTGAAAATATTTCTGTGAAGCCTTTGTCAAACACTTAAATGTGAATTGCATAGTAATCGTGTAGACGTGGATGTAGACATTTCCCACATCTTCTGGGTGATTACGCATTGTAGCGTAAAATGAAACTTTCTGACATAGTAAAAACAAGAGTGGTTCAATTACAGTTTACTGACCACTCGAAAGTACTTTTAAAAAGCCTTATTATCTCAGCAGTAGACTGCAGTACCCAAACCAAGTGAGCTGGTTCAGTGCAATGATACGGGACTCATATTTCAGAGGACGGTGGTTCAAATCCCTGTCCGCCGGCCGAAGTGGCCGTGCGGTTAAAGGCGCTGCAGTCTGGAACCGCAAGACCTCTACGGTCGCAGGTTCGAATCCTGCCTCGGGCATGGATGTTTGTGATGTCCTTAGGTTAGTTAGGTTTAACTAGTTCTAAGTTCTAGGGGACTAATGACCTCAGCAGTTGAGTCCCATAGTGCTCAGAGCCATTTGAGCCAAATCCCTGTCCGGCCAATCGGATTTAATTCTGTGTCATTTTTGTAATTGCTTAAGGAAAATGCCAGGTCGATTCCTTTCAAAAGGCTTGTGATCTGTCTCTGATGGCCTGGTCGTTATTGGAGTATTATACCATACGAACCATGGACCTTGGCGATGATGGGGAGGCTTGCGTGCCTCATCAATATAGATAGCCGTATGGAGGGGGTATCTTTTGAGAGGCCAGACAAACGTGTGGTTCCTGAAGAGGAGCAGCAGCCTTATCAGTAGTTACAGGGTCAACAGTGTGCATGATTGACTGATATGGTCTTGTAGCATGAAACAAAATGGCCTTGCTGTGCTGGTACTGCAAACGGCTGAAAGTAAGGGGAAACTACAGCCGCAGTTTTTCCCGAGGGCATGCAGCTCTACTGTATGGTTAAATGATGATGGCATCCTCTTCGGTAGAATATTCCGGAGGTCAAATCGTTCCTCATTCGGATCTCCGGGCGGGGACTACTCAAGAGGACGTCTTCATTAGGAGAAACAAAACTGGCGTCCTACGTATCGGAGCGTGATATGTGAGATACCTTAATCGGGCAGGTCGGTTAGAAAATATTAAAAGGGAAACGGATAGAACGAACTTAGATATAGTGAGAATTAGTGAAGTTCGGTGGCAGGAGGAACAAGACTTCTGGTCAGGTGAATACAGGGTTATAAATACGAAATCAAATAGGGGTAACGCAGGAGTAGGTATAATAATGAATAAAAAAAATAGGAGTGCGGGTAAGCTACTACAAACAGCATAGTGAACGCCTTATTGTGGCCAAGCTAGACTCGAAGCCCACGCCTACCACAGTAGTACAAGCTTATATGCCAACTAGCTCCGCAGATGTCGAAGAGATTGATGAAATGTATGATGAGGTAAAAGAACTTATTCAGATAATGAAAGGAGCCGAAAATTTAGTAGTTATGGGGGTCTGGAATTCGATAGTAGGAAAAGTAAGTAGTAGGTGAATATGGACTGGAGGAAAGGGACGAAAGAGGAAGTCATCTGGTAGAATTTTGCACAGAGCATAATTTAATCACAGCTAACATTTGGTTTAACAACCATGAGCGAAGGGCGTATACGTGAAGAGGCCTAGAGACACCAGGAGGTTTCATATTGATTATATAATGATTAGGCAAAGATTTAGGACCCAGATTTTAAACTGTAAGGCATTCCCAGTAGCAGATGTGGACTCTGATCACAATTTATTGGTTATGAACTGCAGATCAAAAGTGAAGAAACTGCAAAAAGGCGGAAATTTAGGGAGATGGGATCTGGATAAATAGAAAGAACCAGAGGTATTAGAGGGTTTCAGAGGGAGCATTAGGGAACGATTGACACGAACTGGGGAAAGGAATATATAAGAAAATGGGTAGCTCTGAGACATGAAATAGTAAGACAGCAGAGGACCAAGAATGTAAAAAGACGAGGGCTGGTAGAAATCCTTGGGTAACACAAGAATTATTTAATTTAATCGATGAAAGGAGAAAATATAAAAATGCAATAAATGAAGCAGGCGAAAGGGAATACAACGTCTAAAAAATAAGACTGACAGGAAGAGCAAAATGGCAGGAACGGCTACAGGACAAATGTAAGGATAGAAGCATATATCACTAGGGGTAAGATAGATACTCCCTACAAGAAAATTAAAGAGACCTTTGGAGAAAAGAGAACCGCCTGTATGAATATCAAGAGCTCGGATGGAAAACCAGTCCTAAGCAAAGAAGGTAAAGCAGAAAGATGGAAGGAGTATGTAGAGGGTCTATACAAGGGAGATGTACTTGAGGGCAATATTATGGAAATGGAAGAGGATGGAGATGAAGATGAAATGGGAGACACGATACTGCGTGAAGAGTTTGACAGAGCACTGAAAGACCTTAGTCGAAACAAGGCCCCGGTATAGACAAAATTCCGTTAGAGCTACTGATAGCTTTGGCAGAGCCAGCCACGACAAAACTCTACCATCTAGTGAGCAAGATGTATGAGACAGGCGAAATACCCTCAAACTTCATGAAGAATACAATAATCCCAGTTCCAAAGAAAGCAGGTGCTGCAGGCGTAAAAACTACCGAACTATCAGTTTAATACGCCACTGCTACAAAATACTAACACGAATCATTTACAGAACAAAGAAAAAGCTCGTAGAAGCCGTCCTCGGGGAAGATCAGTTTGGATTCCGGAGAAATACAGCAACACGCGAAGCAATACTGACCCTACGACTTCTCATAGCAGGTAGGGAAAGGCAAACCTACGTTTATGGCATTTGTAGACATAGAGAAAGCTTTTGATAATGTTGACTGTAATACTCTCTATCAAATTCTGAAGGTAACAGGGGTAAAATACAGGGAGCAAAAGGCTATTTACCATATGTACAGAAACCAGAGGGCGGTTATAAGAGTCGAGGGGCATGAGAGGGAAGGCAGTGAGACAGAGTTGAAGCCTATCCCCGATATTATTCAATCTGTATATTGAGAAGGCAGTAAAAGAGACAAAAGAATAATTTGGAGTAGGAATTAAAGTCCAGGGAAGAGAAATAAAAACTTCGAAGTTTGCCGATGACATTGCAATTTTGTCAGAGAAAGCAAAGAACTTGGTAGAGCAGTTGAACGGAATGGAGAGTAACTTGAAAGGAGGATATAAGAGGAAAATCAAAGAAAGCAAAATGGAATGTAGTCGAATTAAATCAGGTGATGCTGAGGGAAGTGTATTAGCAAATGAGACACTGAATGTAGTAAATGAGTTCTGCTGTTTGGGACGCAAAATAACTGATGATGATCGCAGTAGGGAGGGTATAAAATGTATTCTGGCAATGGCAAGAAAAGCGTTTCTGAAGAATAGAAACTTGTTAATGTCGAGTATAGACTTAAGCGTGAGGAAGTATTTCCAGCCGGCCGAAGTGGCCGTGCGGTTAAAGGCGCTGCAGTCTGGAACCGCAAGACCGCTACGGTCGCAGGTTCGAATCCTGCCTCGGGCATGGATGTTTGTGATGTCCTTAGGTTAGTTAGGTTTAACTAGTTCTAAGTTCTAGGGGACTAATGACCTCAGCAATTGAGTCCCATAGTGCTCAGAGCCATTTGAACAATTTTTTTTTTTTTTTGAAGTATTTCCTGAAAGTATTTGTGTGATGTGTAGCCATTTATAGAAGTGAAGCATGGACGATAAATAGTTTATACAAAAAGAGAATTAAAGCTTTTGAAATGTGGTGCTACAGAAGAATTCTGAAGATTAGATGAGTAGATCATATAACTAATGAGGAGGTACTGGATAGAACTGAAGAGAACAGAAATTTGTGGTACAACCTGACTAGAAGAAGGGATCGGTTGGTAGGACACAATCTGAGATATCAAGGAATCACCAATTTAGTACTGGAGCGAACAGTGTGGGCAAAAATCTTAGAGGGAGACAAAGAGATGAATACAGTAAGCAGATTCAGAGGGATGTAGGTTGCAGTAGTTACTCGGAGATGAAGAGGCTTGCACGGTGTAGGGTAGCATGGAGAGCTGCATCAAACAAGTCTTCGGACTAAAGGCCACAACAACAACACAATCGTAATCTTCTTTTTTCCAATATTTAATTGTTAATCATCACGAAAATTGTAATAATCAGCCATTTCATATCTACCACTTGATAAACGGCCTACTTTAGACTGTTCCACTCGGTGCGAAATACAGCAATCGCAACCATGTTACTCCTTCATATGTCCTGGTGTGATTCACCCACTTTTCATTAGACCTTATCGGTCTTTTCCGTATCTGCATAATTACTCTGCAATTGACACTTCGGTGTTTGACAGAGGGTTCATCAAACCACTTTCAAGCTATTTATCGGTTGTTCCACTCTCGAATTGCACTTGGGAAAAATGAAAACCTAAATCTTTTCGTGCGAACTCTGATTTCTCTTACTTTATTACGAGGGTCATTTTTCCTACTTCGGTGTGAGTCAACAATAAGTTTGCGCATTCGGAGGGGAAAGTCGCTAACTGAAATTTCGTGAAAAGATCCTATTGCAACGAAAAATGTTATTGTTTCAATGACATCCGCCCCAACACAGGTATCATATCCGTGACATCCTCTCCCCCATTTAGCGATAACACAAAACGAGCTGCCCTTCTTTGAACTGTTGATGTCCTCCGTCAAGAAGAGGATGGACAAACGTAGTGTAGCAGTCTATTTAGTCGATTTGTTGCATCTTTTACAATTTCTGTGAGTACAACACAGTCTGTGGTTTGTTTTACCCACAACATTTTCTATATATTGATTCAGGTTTAAGTTGTTAGTAATTCTAATCCCTAGGCATTCAACTGAATCGAAATCTTTAAATTTGTGACTTATCGTGCAACTGAAAGATAACGGTGTATGTGGTATTTATGTGGAGGAGTTGACGCATATTTTGTTTGGGGTGAATTGCCATCTTTAGTACCACAGAGATATTTTGTCTAAATTATTTTTCAATTCATTTTGACCTTCTGTGGACTTTAACAGACAGAAAATGACAGTACAATTTGCAAGCAATCTAAGAGGGTTGCTCAGATTGTCTCCTAAATTATTTATGCAGATAAGAATAGAAGAGGGTCTACACCAGAAGTCACTTTTATTCATTGGATGACTTGTCGTCATTTCTATGAAACGAACCTTCTTTGAACTTTTCCTAATTTCCTGGGAAGTGGCGGTGCGGTCCCCTACGGCACTGCGTAGGATCCTACGGTCTTGGCGTGCATCCGTGCGTCGCTGCGGTCCGGTCCCAGGTCGACGGGCACGTGCACCTTCCGCCGACCACTGGCGACAACATCGATGTACTGTGGAGACCTCACGCCCCACGTGTTGAGCAATTCGGCGGTACGTCCACCCGGCCTCCCGCATGCCCACTATACGCCCTCGCTCAAAGTCCGTCAACTGCACATACGGTTCACGTCCACGCTGTCGCGGCATGCTACCAGTGTTAAAGACTGCGATGGAGCTCCGTATGCCACGGCAAACTGGCTGACACTGACGGCGGCGGTGCACAAATGCTGCGCAGCTAGCGCCATTCGACGGCCAACACCGCGGTTCCTGGTGTGTCCGCTGTGCCGTGCGTGTGATCATTGCTTGTACAGCCCTCTCGCAGTGTCCGGAGCAAGTATGGTGGGTCTGACACACCGGTGTCAATGTGTTCTTTTTTCCATTTCCAGGAGTGTAAAATTAGCGTTAGGGAGATGCTTCCATCCATGGCCCGAAAGCCAATGATCATGCCCATTTGAACGTAAGGTAAACCTCTCAGTTTCCGCATTATGACAATGACTTCACTGCTTTCCACGTAACCCGAACCCGAACACCCCCCCCCCCCCCCCTTCCGCATCTAGTGCTTCCACCTGCTGGATGCAAGTGGTTATTGCAGGACGCAGCCGAACATTGGCAGTGGTCACAATAACGTGATTGGACCGTGTTTATAAGACCGGGTGGAGCAGTTCCTTTCAAACAGATCACAACAAGCAGTCCTTAACGCAGAAAGCTACAGATGCAAATATAGCTTTCAGTGTAACTCATGGAAGTATTTGAGGGCCATTATTGTTAACAATCTACACACAAGACATGGTTGGTAATGTCGCAATCACCTTGAGAATTTTCGTGGATGATTCTGTCGCATACAGAAAAATCGCAGAAAATGTAACGAAATTCAAGAGGATCTGTTAAGGATCGACGCGTGGTACAAAAGCTAGCATTTGTCCCTCAACATAAAGAAATGTAATACACTGCGCTTTAGAAGAACAGTGTGTTCGGGAATGTTTTAGTAAGCACAAAAGTGTCATCTAGATGCTTTATGTTCGGGGAACAGGCAAGCTACTCCATTCTGGTGATCCTTACATGCTGAAGGAACGTGTTCACGAGAACGTCACGATGATCACGCGGGTTATCATCAATCAAGATGAAATTTTCACCAAAATGTTTGTGATAAGGTCCCACCATTTGTTGCAGAATCGCGTCCCTGTACCAGACAGTGAGATTGCCCTCAACAACCGCATGGGGTGTACGGTGGCTCGACGTAACGCCACCTAGTTGCAGCCGGCCGTTGTGGCCGAGCCGTTCTAGGCGCTTCAGTCCAGAACCACGTGGCTGCTACGGTCGCAGGTTCTAATGCTGCCTCGGGCATGGATGTGTGTGATGTCCCTAGGTTAGTTACTTTTACGTAGTTCTAAGTCTAGGGGACTGATGACCTCAGATGTTAAGTCCCATAGTGCTTAGAGCCATTGAACCTTTTTTGAACCTAGTTTCACATGTGGGACACAGTGTCGGAGGTGTTCGACATTACCAGGTTGTCTCCAAACACATTATCTGGGATTATCAGGGTACAAACAGATCCAGGTACAGTCCGTAAACAACTCCCGACGCCAATACTGGGGACTCCTTCCTGCATCATTTCCTGACCATCGGAGTCTGAGTCGATGGCGTTGTGGTGTACGACTTGGTATTCGCCATTTTTGTCGGAAATGGAGAGTCGCATCGTGCAATCATCTCTAGAGTTTGACCCGATATATGTCGTCCTGTAGCCTCTTCCAACGCAGAATTCAGTTCTGTAGCACTCAGCCCACGGTTCCTTCGACTCAAATGTCGTAGAAATCGATCATCTTGTGCACCTGTCGAACATGGGCGGCCTGTGTGGTGTAACTCCTCAACACTACTTGTCAACGAAGTCCACGTCCGCACCACATCATTTTTATTCCGGTGCACACGTAGAGAAGCTTCCCTGGTTGACAAGTCTTCTGCAGGTAACGTGGTGATGCTGATCCGATTAATGTCACGATTGTCCTTCGTGGCGTGTTGGATGTTCACTCTACTATTTCATAGACGTCTCCAGCGTGTCCTCTGCTGGTGCCTTATTTTCAGGTGAAATGCTACAAAGTCCTTTCGAATGTGGCGATCTATCCATAGGTAGCGCTCCTGGTAACTGTGTGTACGTTAACAAACAGGGCTGCGACCTTCCGATCAGTACAGGAACGGTCACAATAATAACACACCTGCACGACATATCGGGGTGATGCAAAACTTCTCTTAATGTGTGCAGCCTGACGGAAATGGAAAGTGTTACACCATGAACACCGTGAACCAGCGCTACCTAAACGACTCTCCAATATCGCCATGCTATGAGATTTGTTGATTAAAATGCCATTCTTATGCGATCTTATTTTTAGAATTTTCAGTACACGAAAATGCCATTCCTACGTTTGAAAAATGAGTAAATCATGCCTACCGGGTGTGCCTAAAGCTACTAAATGTTTTCAGGAGGAGATTGCGACAAACATACCCGTGGGTCGTGCACGTGTTGCTTATAACCATCTTTCGGTCTATGAGAAAGATCAGATAGTTGGGATGGGGGATATGAGAACATCATACCCACAAATCGCACAGACTGTTGGCTGTAGAGCAATGACTGCAGAACAAGTGATGACGAGTTGGGCTCAGGCAAGAAGAGTTGGTACAGGTCCTTCCAGAGGGAATACACCACGAGAAAATTTAGCATTGTTTGACTGGCACTATTGAATGGATGGATAACACCAGGTGAAATTTGGGTCGAGGCTACAGACAGTGTGTCACCACGAACGATCGAGTACAGATTACTGGAGGCTGGGTTCATGTCTTAAGTTGCCACTCGTTATGTAACGCTGACTCCATACTACAGACAACAGGAATTTGCATGGCATAGATCCAGAGTTAACTGGGACATTGAGTGGAATTCTTTGATGTACAGGGATGAGTCTCGTTTCAGTCTGTGGTGGTCAGATCGACACCAACGTGTCCATCACCGACCTGGTGAAAGACCACCAGAAACAGCGGTTCTCGAAACTCATGCCTAGTTAACTCCTGGAAGCATGGTGGGGGAGCTATTGGATGTGACAACAGTACTGATTCTGTTATCGTCGTAGGAAGCCTGACTGCTCGCGAGTAAGTGACGAGAATGGTAATCCCACTTGACATATCCCTCATGATGCCAAACTGAATATTCCAACAAGATAATGCAAGACCCAAGACAGTAATTCACAACGGAATCACCTCGAGGAAAGTTGGAATTCTTTTCTGGCTGCCCAGTCCCCTGATTTGTCACCCACAGAGCTTGTCTGTGATGTGATAAGAACACACATATTTACATACGAGCCTACAGCCAGCAATATTCATGAAATGTCACAGCATATGTTTCAGCCATGGTAAGATGACATTCGAAGCTGTTTGCTTCCACGTCTCAACGGTGACAATGTATTCGTGTCTGTTGTGGTCACATCTTATACCGATGTTGACGATGGACAACAGTTCCGAATGGAATGAAAGTTTAATAATTTATTACACGTTTTGTGATGAACATTTCTACGTAGGTTGACAAATATCAGACAGGTACTTCTACTTCCGACATTGTAAATCAGAGAACAATCAGACTTGTGAACACCACAGCAGTTCAGTTGCTGGGTATGGGCCTCAGATGCAGACTCGTATTTACACCATGATAATGGTGTTTCATCGAGAGAAAAGACTTAAATTTATTGTACAGTATCGAAACAGGACTGCTGTTGGGATGCTTCCAATCATCGTCTAGGATCATTAATCCACATGAGAAGCATTACTAATTCGTTTGTTTACGAATACATCTTTAGAGATCGTCGTCACCAGTGCACGGCAATTATTTTTCTAGGAGAGAGTAGACTGACAGTGTTCTCAGGAATATGTTCGATTATTCTGCAGTTTATTGTCGTTAGTTATAATGGGTGTGGATAGATCAATAGGTAGGGCACTTGTCCGTGAAGAGGCAAAGGTCCCAGGTTCATGTCCCAGTCTGGTACAGAATTTTAGTCTGTGAGAAAGTTTCAGATTTGCGTACACTCCGCAGCAGAGTAAAAACTCATTCCGGAAATTTCTCAGTTGTACTGAAATAGACAATACCGTTTTTCTCAGCTAGTATCGCCTTGTCCTTAATGTATTGAATTTGAAAAAAAAAAAACAGGGTATGATGGCTTATCTTCCCAGATAACAGAGGTCACCTGTGCGTCACCCTGTCTGTATGAGCTTCTAATGCGCTGCTGACTGGAAGACAATGACTGGATGGACAACTAAAGATGAAGAAAGAAGTATGAAACTGGTTTGACTGCTTTCACTAGATTAAATTCAAATTTTCATGATAAAAATTCCGATGTGTATTACCAGTTAACTTATGATCGTGAGACGTCGACTTTTAATGTGAATACCACTTTGAAGCAGACAACAACGGACAGACGCCTGCCAGAAATTATTAGAAGAGGCGGGAAAAGAAATAAGGTCTATGGAACAGGATGGTCGAATGGGTGCTCCATGGAGAAAAGAAGTTATTTGCTGCATTCGAAGAATATGTAAAAAAAGGACCAAGACGACGACGTAATGGGAGGCCATTATATAGCACCTGATGTCAAATTGTTGTTGTTGTTGATGATGATGATGATCATGATGATGAGTCTGATAGAAACGAAGACAGTGTTCTGAGTGTTCCAAAACTATATGAATTCCAAGAAGTACAGTACGGTATCTGACCGATAGTGTCCATTTACCCCTACATAATGCGAAATTGACCAATAGGTATCAAGAGCCGCATAAAAGTAGGCGCGGATTATTGTACTGTCAGGAAAGAAGCAGTAACAGCAGAATGGTTCAATCAGAAGAGCTCAGTGAGTTCGAACGTGGACTAGTCATTCCATGTTAAATGATTAACAAATCCACAGATCCATTTCAACCTTTCTAAAGTTGCCCAAGTCGACTATAGATAATATTATCGTGAAGTTGAAACGTGAAGAAACAACCCCAGCCCAATCAGTGCTCGTGTACTGACAGACGGGGACTGTCGTGCATTATGGAAAGTGGTTGTAAAAGTCACAAGAAATCAGAGGAAGGAATCACCTGCAAATTCCAGAGTGCTACCAGCAGTCCAATTAACACAATGACTGTAGTCATAAGTTAAAACGAATGGAGTACAATGATAGAGCACCTTCTCGTAAGCCTCACATTTCTATAGTCAGTACTAAGGGAGACTTGTGGTAGGCTAAAGAGCGACACAACTAGGGGGTGGATGATAGGAGGCACATGATTCGGACTGATTTCAATCATTCTATATCTCGTGTCAGTCCGGTGGAAGGGTTTGGGTTTGGCGAATACCTGAACGCTGCCTTCATGAGTAGCGTCAACAGCGAAGCAGGGAGGAGGTACTTTTACAGTATGTAGGTGTCTTTCGTAGTTAGGGTGTGGTCCCCTTACTGCACTTAAGGAAACGCTAAATGTCGAAGGATATGAACGAATTTCACAGCCTTGGGTACTGCGTACACTAGAGGAATAGTTCGGCAATGATGATTGTTTGTCAGCATGACAGTGCACCCTATTGTAAAGCAGCATCTCTGAGGTACTGGTTCATGGATAATAACAATTTCGAAATGCTCTGGCCTGCCCAGTCTGAACCGGAACCTAGTGGAACACCTTTGGAGTGAGTTAAGATGTCGATTTCGCTCCAGACCCAGCGTTCAGCATCACTACCTCCTCTGGTTTCGGACCTTGAGGAAGAAAGGGTTATCACTCATCCACAGATATTCAGCCAGCTCACTGAAAGTGTCCCCATCAGAGTTCAAACCACCGTAAAGGCGAAGGGCGAACTCACCTCATATTAATGTCCACTAATAGGTGTCGGGATACTTTTATCCTTTCCTCAGATAATGAACTTAACGGGTATAGAAACGGCACCCGAGGATCGGGAAGGTAGTTCTTTTTTTTTTGGGGGGGGGGGGGGGAGACCGTCGTATCGTCTTTTTATGGCTGCGGCCAAGGATTCTTACTCTCGGTTTTAAAGCCACGAACTTGCGTGCGCACAAACCGCTCGGCCACCTGCGCCGTGCGGCTTGTGGTGACAGCTTTCGGCTGGCAGAGCAGCTAAGGTGTCCGCAAGGCGAGCGGCTCTGCGGTCGGAATTCCAGCGGAGTCTCTGACTTTGACCTCAGACAACGTTTGCGCCGTTATGAAACTATCGAGGTTGCGAGTCCATGCTGTGATGTGTCAGCAGTTACGGGGGAGCCCTAGTCTCTTGGTGCTGGCAACGTGTCAGACATTTATATATAGTCTAAGTGTTATCAGTTTTTTGGGTTTTTTTTCATTCGGCCGCAAGGGCAAGTTGCGCAACGTCGTGAGAAGAGCTGCTACAGTCTTTACAAGTATAGATAGGTGGATATAGAAGCGTGGGATACACTGTTTACCGCGCTGCTGCTACAGTCACAGGTTCGAATCCTGCCTGTCATGGATGTGTGTGCTGTCCTTAGGTTAGTTAGGATAGGTAGTTCTAAATCTAGGGGACTGATGACCGCAGATGTTAAGTCCCATAGTGCTCAGAGCCATTTGAACCATTTTGATACACTGTTTGGTGATTTATTATTATAACAATATAATACTTGTCCCTCTTTATCCAGAGCATTCTTCTGTAGGTATCACCTGCCACTGCGGGCAACGAAGTGTACGTTTGTTAAACTAAGATATCACTTATAATAACGAAGTATATCGCGACGAATTTATTGTTTTCTACTTCAAAAAAAATGGTTCAAATGGCTCTGAGCACTATGGGACTCAACTTCTGAGGTCATCAGTCCCCTAGAACTTAGAACTACTTAAACCTAACTAACCTAAGGACATCACACACATCCATGCCCGAGGCAGGATTCGAACCTGCGACCGTAGCGGTCGCGCGGTTCCAGACTGTTGCGCCTAGAACCACTCGGGCATCCAGGCCGGCTGTTTTCTACTTCCTCGGTGCACCTGTTGCGTTAATTCTCTATAAAATTCCTAACTCTCAACAGTATCATTGTCTTCGTCATACAAGCAACTGACAAATGGATCACGGTTGGAAATTTGCGTGTTTGTCAGTCAGGCTATTGATGAAACTTTCAGTATATATATCTACTGCGAAAGTATTTCTGGGAGCTGGTAAATAATTGGACAAAACTATGTTTAAGGATTGCCCTAGGGAAATGAAGGCTTTTCAATATCTAAAATGTTTAATAACTTGATTAAATTACTTCATTTATTACTGTCTTCGTGAGCTACAACATTTTTCTTTTTTGTAAATTGTAGCACTTATTTGCTGCTTAATATCATTCATACTGATACATGCTCGAACTGGTGTCAGTAATATTGCATGGAAACCATTGTTTAGAAACAAGTTAATGCTACAGACGAGATTCATTTTCTGTAATGTCATCTACCCGAGGGCGCTCTCTATGCAACAATTGATTTCCATGATGTTTTGAAGCCTTTCAGATAAACGATTTTGGTAAATTGATCGAAACGACGTAGAATACGTAATTCTAGAGTTCATTGATTTACGAAAATTTGTGTAATCCTTCAAAGGTAACGAAAGACGAATTAGTAACGAAACAGTTTTTGAAATGACGGTGAACTGCAACGCTCGTCCATGGTTAAGAGTTGAGAGATCTGATAATGGGATACAGTGAAGCATATACCATTGTTTCTCATAGTTCTGCGACACACTGCTAAACTAGTTTCACTATTAGTGACACTAAGTTTGTAGTATAAAAACAATAATTTGAAGTAACCTGACGCTTTTCGTTTTAAGAAAGCTGCGCTGTGGGTTTTTTGTTGTGTGTTTTTAATATCGCTTCAGTTCAGATATAAATAATTTAGTCAAAGCGTTATGATTTAAGTAACGAATTACAGCTAAAAGGCTGGCCGCGGTGGTCTCGCGGTTCTAGGCGCGCAGTCCGGAACCGTGCGACTGCTACGGCCGCAGGTTCGAATCCTGCCTCGGGCATGGATGTGTGTGATGTCCTTAGGTTAGTTAGGTTTAAGTAGTTCTAAGTTCTAGGGGACTGATAACCACAGCAGTTGAGTCCCATAGTGCTCAGAGCCATTTGAACCATTTTACAGCTAAAACCACATAGCACCATTATGAATCAGAGAGTAAACTTCTTATCGAACGTTGAAAATACAGTAATTTACTCTCGTTGAAAATTTCCAAAAGACATATGCAGAGGAGACGCAAAGATGATATTTCTGAATCGGCTGTAAAGGCCGCTTAATAACAACTGGCGCTAAAACACACAAAATCAATTGAGAAGCACAAGGAAATACAGTACTAATGTACACAGTATATAGCACATGTGTTACACATTTCTAAATTAATTGGTTGAAAGTATTTGAAAGTACGGTTTAAGCCCCATTTTCCGTCGTAACCCGTGAGTGCAAAATGTAACCTAAATTCTAAGCAGGAAAAGTGTCGTAACCTCTAAGGGTATTTTACTTGTATCCAACATTATATGATCATGTGACTGATCGTAACAGATTCCGTTAACGACATATTTAACGGGCGCTTATGCAGTGACGCTTTACCCGGAGATTAGTGGTTCATGTCCTGCCGATGGAAGAAATTTTAATCACCAGTACCCTAAAGCAAGTGGAAGTTACATGATGGTGCACACCTGTAGCATCTATCGATCGCTGTTTTAGCTATCTACGTACATTCTACAACATGTACCCTTCAATAGCAGCGTGTACTTCTGAATACTGTATGGCACTAAGTAACGATGTCTAGGTATAACTTATTAATTGACTCACTCGCAGCATGTTCAGCTGTAATGTTCACTATAAATGGTGAAAAGACTGGATACCAGAGGGTGAAGCTGTAATTCAACGTGGTAGTGTCCAACGGTAGCGTGCATTCGCATGCACGTGGGTATATTTATATAGGAGTAGCAGATTACCGGATGTCTTTTCTTTATTATTTATTTATAGTTTTATCAAGATCTTGAATCTCTATTGCAGGTCGGTTAATACAAAAGTCGCACTATGCTACAATTAAACTCATTGTTCAGATTACGCCGCTCAGCTAGCCGCGCGGTCTACCGCGCTGCTTCCTGAGCGGGAAGGCGTGCCGGTCCACTGCACGAATCCACCCAGCGGATTAGTGTAGTGGTCGGGTGTGCCAGCCAGCCATCTTGTGGATGGTTTTTAAGGCGGTTTTCCATCTACCTCGGCGAATGCAGCCTGGTTCCTCTTATTCCGCCTCAGTTACAATGTGTTGGCGATTGCTGTCCAAACACCGTTTCCACGTACGCGCTCACCATAATTATTCTACCACGCAAAACCTTTGAGGTTACACTCTCCTGGTATGAGACGATTCCGGGGGGGGGGGGGGGGGGGGTCCACTGGGGACCGAACTGCACAATACGAACCGCACAATAACCCTGGGTGGACTGATGTGGCCTGTTGTGGGGTTGTGAACACTGAGGGCTCGGGCGAGACGAAGTCTCTCCGCCGTTTCTAGGTCCCCGGTTTAATACATACATACATACGTACGTACATTGTTCAGATTACAAGCATAAAGCTATTTTTAGCAAAAAAAGAAAAAATGTTTAACATAAGACATTTTGTACAATAAAATTAAATTAATTTGGTATAAACCAGCTACCACTGAAGATCAGAAACTAAGCCCCATATATTGACTGGCCACCCGCATTTAGGTTTTCTGTGATTTCCTATATCACCGATGTTCGTAAGATTCCTTTGGAAACGAGACAAGAGGTTTTCTAGGTTATCTTTTCCCCATCTGATCTCGTGCTCTGCCTTTAATAACCCCGTCACTGACAGGACGGTAAACCCAAATCATCTTTCCTTTTTCTCTTCTGTACCCTCCGGCTGTTGCATGTATCGAAACTATTCGACTCTTTTCGTGTCCGTGTAACAGCAACTCGACGTGGCATAGATTCAACAAGTCGTTGGAAGTCCCCTGCAGAAATATTCAACCATACTGCCTCTATAGCCGTCGGTAATATGTTACATGCGATTCACGTCGGGTGGCCTGGGTGGCCAAAATATTCTCTCGAATTAACCAGAATGTTCTTCCAACCAGTCGCGAGCAATTGTGGCCCAGTGACTTGGCACATTGTTATCAACAAAAATTCCATTGTTGTTTGGGAACGTGAAGTCCATTAATGGCCGTAAACGGTCTCCAAGTAGCCGAACACCCAGTCCATTCCAAATAAACATAGCCCACGTTATGGAGCAACCACGTACGTTATTGACACGTTGGGTCTATGGCTTCGTGGGAGTCTGCGCCACACTCGAACCCTACCATTACCAACTGAAATCTGGACTTATCCAACCAAGCCGCGGTTTTCCAGTCGTCTAGCATCCAATAAATTTTGGCCACGAGCCAAGGAGAGGCGCTGCAGGCGATGTCGTTCGGTTATCAAAGGCACTCACATCAGTCGTCGGCTGGCATAGCCCACTAACACCAAATTTCGCCACACTGTCGTAACCGGTAAGTTCGTCGTACGTGCCTTGTTGATCTCTGCGGTTATTTCACGCAGTGTTGCTTGTCTGTTAGCGCTGACAATTCTACGCAAACGCCGCTGCTCTCGGTCGTTCACTGATGGCCGTCGGCCACTGCGTTGTCCGTGGTGATAGGTAATGCCTCAAATTTGATATTCCTGGCACACTCTTGACACTGCTGTGGATATCTGTGTACTGAATTCCCTACCGATTTCCGAACTGGAATGTGCCATGCGTCTAACTACAACTACCATTCCGCGCTCAAAATCTGTTAATTCTCGTCATGCGGTATTAATTATGTCGGAAACCTTTTCACATGAATCAGTTGAGTATAAATGACAGCTCCGCTCACACACTGTCTTTCATACCTCGTGTAAGCGATACCAGCGCCATCTGCGTATGTGCATTTCGCTATCTCATGAATTTTGTCACCTCAGTCTGTAATAGCACAACAAAACAAACAAATACATACTGATAACATTTAAATATTAAACAACATGTGTCACTGGTCAGTGAACACGCAAGGGAGTTACAGAGCGCTATAGTTGATATTCTGTGTACAACTGTGTCTACTTGTGTGCAGGGGTTTGAGTCTCTTAGATGGTCGTGTTTACCAATTTTCAACTAGTTTTGCGAGTGGGAACCGTGACCACCTATGACATGAGGCATGCTCTGACTTGGATTAAAATATTTAGGTCTAGTCTTTCCTTGAAATCATGGAATATGCTATTAACTCTTCTAGCTTTAGTAAATTCGTCCTGCTCACATTGTCAGAATTTCGGAATCTTTCATTCGTAGCTCTAGAGCCCGTGATTTCATGACCTCGTTTATGTCTTGTCGTCATTAACAAGATTGACGCAGCCATATATCTCACAATCATATCGAACACAAGCAAACAGATTCTCAACCGGTGTTGTTATTTAAGGGCCAGAGAAGTGTTCTTCGTTGCTCTTGCGTCAGTGCATTTATATGAAATAGAAAATGGAGGACGAAATGGAAGAAATGGGCGGGAATTCATGACCTCCAGAAGCACAGGGAGTTGTGGTAATGCAATGGCGAAAGCTGGTAATTTGTACAATGAACAACCAGTCCAAAGTTGCAAATTTGACTTTTTCTATTTTTTTGTTCACTCTGTGACTAGTTTCAGGGCAAGACCCATTTTCAAATCATCCTATATGGCAGAACACCAATTTTACACTCATTTACAATACAGGTATTACCAAAATTTTTAAGCATATGCCAAAATACAGAACATATCGTTTCAAGATTTACGTAATATAGTCAGAATTTATATTTCCGAAGATGTGAAAACCATATCGAAAATGTGCAACGAGCAGTTACTGCGCATACAGATAATTGGCAGTCTGCTCCTTCCGCTGCCGCAAGGAAACCTCGGGAACGGGACACCCTATCAGGATGTAGGAAACCTTTTTTACCTATTAAAATATTCTCCAACTATCTAGAATACAACAGTTAATTCAATAATCGTACAAGTCAACAATAAAATTAATACTTTTAAAAACTTTTCCAAAAACAGTCAAGTACTTAAAATCACTGAACAGTAAAACATAGCAGCGCCACATACGGCCCCTTTACAAAGTTGTATGCCGTGTTGGCCCGTAAAAATCATGAAATGTGAACAACAACATTAGTATTACAAGAAACCAAAATAATAGGAGATTAAAAATCTTCATCTCTCCCGACCCTTTACAGGCATAAAACTTTGCCATAACAAACTTTACGCATGACGTGAAGATAAAACCACTTTTCCTAACATGTCGCAGGTAAAAACAGACATTAAACCACAAAGTCGTGTTTTACAAAGCATCAATAACTGAAACGTCCCCTTAGAAAAATTTATGAATTACTGTGCTGATAAACCTCTTACATTATCTGATTTTCAAACAGCTGAGCAGAACTGAATGTACTCAGACATTTCTCTCTTTACTTATTCTGATCAACACTGAACTGACACACAATATTTTTAGCGCAACGCAATCTGACTTTCAAAAATCCCTACAAAAGAATGGTCCTGACTACCAATAACCTATACCTCCATGAATCACTTACCTCACAAAAATCTCCATTACTCGAACTACTGCAATACAGCGTGCGCTGATACTGCCAGCTAAATATAAGATTCTAACTACTGAAGGCACTAACTACTGATAGGCATAATTATCAAACGAAAGATTTTGATAGAGAGCAAACAATGTATTTACCTTAATAGTGTTCCAAAGTCATAATATATACAGGGTGTTACAAAAAGGTACGGCCAAACTTTCAGGAAACATTCCTCACACACAAAGAAAGAAAATATGTTATGTGGACAGGTGTCCGGAAACGCTTACTTTCCATGTTAGAGCTCATTTTATTACTTCTCTTCAAATCACGTTAATCATGGAATGGAAACACACAGCAACAGAACGTACCAGCGTCACTTCAAACACTTTGTTACAGGAAATGTTCCAAATGTCCTCCGTTAGCGAGGATACATGCATCCACCCTCCTTCGCATGGAATCCCTGATGCGCTGATACAGCCCTGGAGAATGGCGTATTGTATAACAGCCGTCCTCAATACGAGCACGAAGAGTCTCTACATTTGGTACCGGGGTTGCGTAGACAACAGCTTTCAAATGCCCCCATAAATGAAAGCCAAGAGGGTTGAGGTCAGGAGAGTGTGGAGGCCATGGAATTGGTCCGCCTCTACCAATCCATCGGTCACCGAATCTGTTGTTGAGAAGCGTACGAACACTTCGACTGAAATGTGCAGGAGCTCCATCGTGCATGAACCACATGTTGTGTGGTACTCGTAAAGGCATATGTTCTAGCAGCACAGGTAGAGTATCCCGTATGAAATCATGATAACGTGCTCCATTGAGCGTAGGTGGAAGAACATGGGGCTCAATCAAGACATCACCAACAATGCCTGCCCAAACGTTCACAGAAAATCTGTAGAGCAATGAGTCGCATGTCAACACAAGCATCGAAGTCAACATTACCTTCCTTCAATTGGGCCAACTGGCAGTGAATCGAGGAAGTACAGTACATATTGATGAAACTAAAATGAGCTCTAACATGGAAATTAAGCGTTTCCGGACACATGTCCACATAACATCTGTTCTTTATTTGTGTGTGAGGAATGATTCCTGAAAGTTTGTCAGCATGACAGTGCACCCTATTGTAAAGCAGCATCTCTGAGGTACTGGTTCATGGATAATAACAATTTCGAAATGCTCTGGCCTGCCCAGTCTGAACCGGAACCTAGTGGAACACCTTTGGAGTGAGTTAAGATGTCGATTTCGCTCCAGACCCAGCGTTCAGCATCACTACCTCCTCTGGTTTCGGACCTTGAGGAAGAAAGGGTTATCACTCATCCACAGATATTCAGCCAGCTCACTGAAAGTGTCCCCATCAGAGTTCAAACCACCGTAAAGGCGAAGGGCGAACTCACCTCATATTAATGTCCACTAATAGGTGTCGGGATACTTTTATCCTTTCCTCAGATAATGAACTTAACGGGTATAGAAACGGCACCCGAGGATCGGGAAGGTAGTTCTTTTTTTTTTGGGGGGGGGGGGAGACCGTCGTATCGTCTTTTTATGGCTGCGGCCAAGGATTCTTACTCTCGGTTTTAAAGCCACGAACTTGCGTGCGCACAAACCGCTCGGCCACCTGCGCCGTGCGGCTTGTGGTGACAGCTTTCGGCTGGCAGAGCAGCTAAGGTGTCCGCAAGGCGAGCGGCTCTGCGGTCGGAATTCCAGCGGAGTCTCTGACTTTGACCTCAGACAACGTTTGCGCCGTTATGAAACTATCGAGGTTGCGAGTCCATGCTGTGATGTGTCAGCAGTTACGGGGGAGCCCTAGTCTCTTGGTGCTGGCAACGTGTCAGACATTTATATATAGTCTAAGTGTTATCAGTTTTTTGGGTTTTTTTTCATTCGGCCGCAAGGGCAAGTTGCGCAACGTCGTGAGAAGAGCTGCTACAGTCTTTACAAGTATAGATAGGTGGATATAGAAGCGTGGGATACACTGTTTACCGCGCTGCTGCTACAGTCACAGGTTCGAATCCTGCCTGTCATGGATGTGTGTGCTGTCCTTAGGTTAGTTAGGATAGGTAGTTCTAAATCTAGGGGACTGATGACCGCAGATGTTAAGTCCCATAGTGCTCAGAGCCATTTGAACCATTTTGATACACTGTTTGGTGATTTATTATTATAACAATATAATACTTGTCCCTCTTTATCCAGAGCATTCTTCTGTAGGTATCACCTGCCACTGCGGGCAACGAAGTGTACGTTTGTTAAACTAAGATATCACTTATAATAACGAAGTATATCGCGACGAATTTATTGTTTTCTACTTCAAAAAAATGGTTCAAATGGCTCTGAGCACTATGGGACTCAACTTCTGAGGTCATCAGTCCCCTAGAACTTAGAACTACTTAAACCTAACTAACCTAAGGACATCACACACATCCATGCCCGAGGCAGGATTCGAACCTGCGACCGTAGCGGTCGCGCGGTTCCAGACTGTTGCGCCTAGAACCACTCGGGCATCCAGGCCGGCTGTTTTCTACTTCCTCGGTGCACCTGTTGCGTTAATTCTCTATAAAATTCCTAACTCTCAACAGTATCATTGTCTTCGTCATACAAGCAACTGACAAATGGATCACGGTTGGAAATTTGCGTGTTTGTCAGTCAGGCTGTTGATGAAACTTTCAGTATATATATCTACTGCGAAAGTATTTCTGGGAGCTGGTAAATAATTGGACAAAACTATGTTTAAGGATTGCCCTAGGGAAATGAAGGCTTTTCAATATCTAAAATGTTTAATAACTTGATTAAATTACTTCATTTATTACTGTCTTCGTGAGCTACAACATTTTTCTTTTTTGTAAATTGTAGCACTTATTTGCTGCTTAATATCATTCATACTGATACATGCTCGAACTGGTGTCAGTAATATTGCATGGAAACCATTGTTTAGAAACAAGTTAATGCTACAGACGAGATTCATTTTCTGTAATGTCATCTACCCGAGGGCGCTCTCTATGCAACAATTGATATCCATGATGTTTTGAAGCCTTTCAGATAAACGATTTTGGTAAATTGATCGAAACGACGTAGAATACGTAATTCTAGAGTTCATTGATTTACGAAAATTTGTGTAATCCTTCAAAGGTAACGAAAGACGAATTAGTAACGAAACAGTTTTTGAAATGACGGTGAACTGCAACGCTCGTCCATGGTTAAGAGTTGAGAGATCTGATAATGGGATACAGTGAAGCATATACCATTGTTTCTCATAGTTCTGCGACACACTGCTAAACTAGTTTCACTATTAGTGACACTAAGTTTGTAGTATAAAAACAATAATTTGAAGTAACCTGACGCTTTTCGTTTTAAGAAAGCTGCGCTGTGGGTTTTTTGTTGTGTGTTTTTAATATCGCTTCAGTTCAGATATAAATAATTTAGTCAAAGCGTTATGATTTAAGTAACGAATTACAGCTAAAAGGCTGGCCGCGGTGGTCTCGCGGTTCTAGGCGCGCAGTCCGGAACCGTGCGACTGCTACGGCCGCAGGTTCGAATCCTGCCTCGGGCATGGATGTGTGTGATGTCCTTAGGTTAGTTAGGTTTAAGTAGTTCTAAGTTCTAGGGGACTGATAACCACAGCAGTTGAGTCCCATAGTGCTCAGAGCCATTTGAACCATTTTACAGCTAAAACCACATAGCACCATTATGAATCAGAGAGTAAACTTCTTATCGAACGTTGAAAATACAGTAATTTACTCTCGTTGAAAATTTCCAAAAGACATACGCAGAGGAGACGCAAAGATGATATTTCTGAATCGGCTGTAAAGGCCGCTTAATAACAACTGGCGCTAAAACACACAAAATCAATTGAGAAGCACAAGGAAATACAGTACTAATGTACACAGTATATAGCACATGTGTTACACATTTCTAAATTAGTTGGTTGAAAGTATTTGAAAGTACGGTTTAAGCCCCATTTTCCGTCGTAACCCGTGAGTGCAAAATGTAACCTAAATTCTAAGCAGGAAAAGTGTCGTAACCTCTAAGGGTATTTTACTTGTATCCAACATTATATGATCATGTGACTGATCGTAACAGATTCCGTTAACGACATATTTAACGGGCGCTTATGCAGTGACGCTTTACCCGGAGATTAGTGGTTCATGTCCTGCCGATGGAAGAAATTTTAATCACCAGTACCCTAAAGCAAGTGGAAGTTACATGATGGTGCACACCTGTAGCATCTATCGATCGCTGTTTTAGCTATCTACGTACATTCTACAACATGTACCCTTCAATAGCAGCGTGTACTTCTGAATACTGTATGGCACTAAGTAACGATGTCTAGGTATAACTTATTAATTGACTCACTCGCAGCATGTTCAGCTGTAATGTTCACTATAAATGGTGAAAAGACTGGATACCAGAGGGTGAAGCTGTAATTCAACGTGGTAGTGTCCAACGGTAGCGTGCATTCGCATGCACGTGGGTATATTTATATAGGAGTAGCAGATTACCGGATGTCTTTTCTTTATTATTTATTTATAGTTTTATCAAGATCTTGAATCTCTATTGCAGGTCGGTTAATACAAAAGTCGCACTATGCTACAATGAAACTCATTGTTCAGATTACGCCGCTCAGCTAGCCGCGCGGTCTACCGCGCTGCTTCCTGAGCGGGAAGGCGTGCCGGTCCACTGCACGAATCCACCCAGCGGATTAGTGCAGTGGTCGGGTGTTGCTGCCAGCCATCTTGTGGATGGTTTTTAAGGCGGTTTTCCATCTACCTCGGCGAATGCAGCCTGGTTCCTCTTATTCCGCCTCAGTTACAATGTTTTGGCGATTGCTGTCCAAACACCGTTTCCACGTACGCGCTCACCATAATTATTCTACCACGCAAAACCTTTGAGGTTACACTCTCCTGGTATGAGACGATTCCGGGGGGGGGGGGGGGGGGGGGGGTCCACTGGGGACCGAACTGCACAATACGAACCGCACAATAACTCTGGGTGGACTGATGTGGCCTGTTGTGGGGTTGTGAACACTGAGGGCTCGGGCGAGACGAAGTCGCTCCGCCGTTTCTAGGTCCCCGGTTTAATACATACATACATACGTACGTACATTGTTCAGATTACAAGCATAAAGCTATTTTTAGCAAAAAAAGAAAAAATGTTTAACATAAGACATTTTGTACAATAAAATTAAATTAATTTGGTATAAACCAGCTACCACTGAAGATCAGAAACTAAGCCCCATATATTGACTGGCCACCCGCATTTAGGTTTTCTGTGATTTCCTATATCACCGATGTTCGTAAGATTCCTTTGGAAACGAGACAAGAGGTTTTCTAGGTTATCTTTTCCCCATCTGATCTCGTGCTCTGCCTTTAATAACCCCGTCACTGACAGGACGGTAAACCCAAATCATCTTTCCTTTTTCTCTTCTGTACCCTCCGGCTGTTGCATGTATCGAAACTATTCGACTCTTTTCGTGTCCGTGTAACAGCAACTCGACGTGGCATAGATTCAACAAGTCGTTGGAAGTCCCCTGCAGAAATATTCAACCATACTGCCTCTATAGCCGTCGGTAATATGTTACATGCGATTCACGTCGGGTGGCCTGGGTGGCCAAAATATTCTCTCGAATTAACCAGAATGTTCTTCCAACCAGTCGCGAGCAATTGTGGCCCAGTGACTTGGCACATTGTTATCAACAAAAATTCCATTGTTGTTTGGGAACGTGAAGTCCATTAATGGCCGTAAACGGTCTCCAAGTAGCCGAACACCCAGTCCATTCCAAATAAACATAGCCCACGTTATGGAGCAACCACGTACGTTATTGACACGTTGGGTCTATGGCTTCGTGGGAGTCTGCGCCACACTCGAACCCTACCATTACCAACTGAAATCTGGACTTATCCAACCAAGCCGCGGTTTTCCAGTCGTCTAGCATCCAATAAATTTTGGCCACGAGCCAAGGAGAGGCGCTGCAGGCGATGTCGTTCGGTTATCAAAGGCACTCACATCAGTCGTCGGCTGGCATAGCCCACTAACACCAAATTTCGCCACACTGTCGTAACCGGTAAGTTCGTCGTACGTGCCTTGTTGATCTCTGCGGTTATTTCACGCAGTGTTGCTTGTCTGTTAGCGCTGACAATTCTACGCAAACGCCGCTGCTCTCGGTCGTTCACTGATGGCCGTCGGCCACTGCGTTGTCCGTGGTGATAGGTAATGCCTCAAATTTGATATTCCTGGCACACTCTTGACACTGCTGTGGATATCTGTGTACTGAATTCCCTACCGATTTCCGAACTGGAATGTGCCATGCGTCTAACTACAACTACCATTCCGCGCTCAAAATCTGTTAATTCTCGTCATGCGGTATTAATTATGTCGGAAACCTTTTCACATGAATCAGTTGAGTATAAATGACAGCTCCGCTCACACACTGTCTTTCATACCTCGTGTAAGCGATACCAGCGCCATCTGCGTATGTGCATTTCGCTATCTCATGAATTTTGTCACCTCAGTCTGTAATAGCACAACAAAACAAACAAATACATACTGATAACATTTAAATATTAAACAACATGTGTCACTGGTCAGTGAACACGCAAGGGAGTTACAGAGCGCTATAGTTGATATTCTGCGTACAACTGTGTCTACTTGTGTGCAGGGGTTTGAGTCTCTTAGATGGTCGTGTTTACCAATTTTCAACTAGTTTTGCGAGTGGGAACCGTGACCACCTATGACATGAGGCATGCTCTGACTTGGATTAAAATATTTAGGTCTAGTCTTTCCTTGAAATCATGGAATATGCTATTAACTCTTCTAGCTTTAGTAAATTCGTCCTGCTCACATTGTCAGAATTTCGGAATCTTTCATTCGTAGCTCTAGAGCCCGTGATTTCATGACCTCGTTTATGTCTTGTCGTCATTAACAAGATTGACGCAGCCATATATCTCACAATCATATCGAACACAAGCAAACAGATTCTCAACCGGTGTTGTTATTTAAGGGCCAGAGAAGTGTTCTTCGTTGCTCTTGCGTCAGTGCATTTATATGAAATAGAAAATGGAGGACGAAATGGAAGAAATGGGCGGGAATTCATGACCTCCAGAAGCACAGGGAGTTGTGGTAATGCAATGGCGAAAGCTGGTAATTTGTACAATGAACAACCAGTCCAAAGTTGCAAATTTGACTTTTTCTATTTTTTTGTTCACTCTGTGACTAGTTTCAGGGCAAGACCCATTTTCAAATCATCCTATATGGCAGAACACCAATTTTACACTCATTTACAATACAGGTATTACCAAAATTTTTAAGCATATGCCAAAATACAGAACATATCGTTTCAAGATTTACGTAATATAGTCAGAATTTATATTTCCGAAGATGTGAAAACCATATCGAAAATGTGCAACGAGCAGTTACTGCGCATACAGATAATTGGCAGTCTGCTCCTTCCGCTGCCGCAAGGAAACCTCGGGAACGGGACACCCTATCAGGATGTAGGAAACCTTTTTTACCTATTAAAATATTCTCCAACTATCTAGAATACAACAGTTAATTCAATAATCGTACAAGTCAACAATAAAATTAATACTTTTAAAAACTTTTCCAAAAACAGTCAAGTACTTAAAATCACTGAACAGTAAAACATAGCAGCGCCACATACGGCCCCTTTACAAAGTTGTATGCCGTGTTGGCCCGTAAAAATCATGAAATGTGAACAACAACATTAGTATTACAAGAAACCAAAATAATAGGAGATTAAAAATCTTCATCTCTCCCGACCCTTTACAAGCATAAAACTTTGCCATAACAAACTTTACGCATGACGTGAAGATAAAACCACTTTTCCTAACATGTCGCAGGTAAAAACAGACATTAAACCACAAAGTTGTGTTTTACAAAGCATCAATAACTGAAACGTCCCCTTAGAAAAATTTATGAATTACTGTGCTGATAAACCTCTTACATTATCTGATTTTCAAACAGCTGAGCAGAACTGAATGTACTCAGACATTTCTCTCTTTACTTATTCTGATCAACACTGAACTGACACACAATATTTTTAGCGCAACGCAGTCTGACTTTCAAAAATCCCTACAAAAGAATGGTCCTGACTACCAATAACCTATACCTCCATGAATCACTTACCTCACAAAAATCTCCGTTACTCGAACTACTGCAATACAGCGTGCGCCGATACTGCTAGCTAAATATAAGATTCTAACTACTGAAGGCACTAACTACTGATAGGCATAATTATCAAACGAAAGATTTTGATAGAGAGCAAACAATGTATTTACCTTAATAGTGTTCCAAAGTCATAATATATACAGGGTGTTACAAAAAGGTACGGCCAAACTTTCAGGAAACATTCCTCACACACAAAGAAAGAAAATATGTTATGTGGACAGGTGTCCGGAAACGCTTACTTTCCATGTTAGAGCTCATTTTATTACTTCTCTTCAAATCACGTTAATCATGGAATGGAAACACACAGCAACAGAACGTACCAGCGTCACTTCAAACACTTTGTTACAGGAAATGTTCCAAATGTCCTCCGTTAGCGAGGATACATGCATCCACCCTCCTTCGCATGGAATCCCTGATGCGCTGATACAGCCCTGGCGAATGGCGTATTGTATAACAGCCGTCCTCAATACGAGCACGAAGAGTCTCTACATTTGGTACCGGGGTTGCGTAAACAACAGCTTTCAAATGCCCCCATAAATGAAAGCCAAGAGGGTTGAGGTCAGGAGAGTGTGGAGGCCATGGAATTGGTCCGCCTCTACCAATCCATCGGTCACCGAATCTGTTGTTGAGAAGCGTACGAACACTTCGACTGAAATGTGCAGGAGCTCCATCGTGCATGAACCACATGTTGTGTCGTACTCGTAAAGGCACATGTTCTAGCAGCACAGGTAGAGTATCCCGTATGAAATCATGATAACGTGCTCCATTGAGCGTAGGTGGAAGAACATGGGGCCCAATCAAGACATCACCAACAATGCCTGCCCAAACGTTCACAGAAAATCTGTAGAGCAATGAGTCGCATGTCAACACAAGCATCGAAGTCAACATTACCTTCCTTCAATTGGGCCAACTGGCAGTGAATCGAGGAAGTACAGTACATATTGATGAAACTAAAATGAGCTCTAACATGGAAATTAAGCGTTTCCGGACACATGTCCACATAACATCTTTTCTTTATTTGTGTGTGAGGAATGTTTCCTGAAAGTTTGGCCGTACCTTTTTGTAACACCATATATATATATATATATATCAGTTCATGACATCAATATTACAAATTTACTCTTTCTGGTGGACACACGTCCAGATCGTCCGCTCTAAAAATTCAGCCATTTTTCTCCCCACATCCACCACTGCTGGCGGCTCACCTCCAACTGCGCAACGCTACGCGCTGTTCACATCCAGCTGCCCAACACTACAATAGCAAACAACAATGCAAACCAGCCACAGACTGCACACAGCACAGCCAGTGATTTTCATACAAAGCGCTACATGGCGTTACCAATAAAAAAACCTAAACAGCCTACTCACATAATGTACTTGTCATCCTGCGGCAGGCATAACCACATTTATGGGCGTGTAGGGTTGAAGTGTGGTTGTAGGGGGGGGCGGGGGAGAAGGGAGGAGGATAGAGGTCTGGGAAAGAGAAGCATGAAAATGAAGGAGTAAAAAAAGTGGGTCAAGTGGGTAAAATTGCAAAAATGCAAGCATATTATCAGTAGTAATAAAATAAAAGTTCTGAAATTGGACAGGAAACGACTATAAGTCGTTTCGTTTTCTTTTTTTATATATAATCTAATAAATAAAAATCACAATACTCAACAGAGAAAGCATACGTTATTCAGGAGTAATCGTACAGACAATATACGCTAACAAAAAGGAACTCAAACAAATTTTAAAACAATTTAGTCGTCAAGACCACATAACAAACCAGTAAACCGAGCTTCATAATCTGTCATACACATATTCAGCATAAAGAACAACAAATACAGAAGCCTAGTTATCCAACCAGCAGCAGTCTATAGGCACCATAGACAATAGTGCATACTGAAACTGAAAGTTGTACTTCCCAGTGGATTATAAATGGAACACAACAATGCGGGAATGCATGACAAACCAATGGTAATTGCAAGAACCGAACTACATACGGTAAAATATGCTATGTATTTTTATGAAACGGAGAAGGTAGGTAGAAGGGGCGAGGGCAGCACGAGTTGCGGCGGTAGTCAGATAGATAAAAAAGCTGGAAACTGAACTCAGTACACGACAAAATGCCATTACGAGAACATCAGAAAGTGAGTAGAAAGTGAGGGACTGGACCGGGATTTGAATCCAGATTCACCGCTTCTCGTCAGGTGTTACCTTAACCGCTTCGGCCATCCGGACACGGTTCCTGACCGGCTTGAATTTCCAAATTATCGCTCGCTGTTATGAAGCGTCCTTTGTCCGTCAACCCCCCACTCGCAAATTACTGATTGCCGTAGCTGTTCGATGATATTAGTCCATCCACACTGAAGCAGATGCCATGTAGCCGCCGTAATCTTGCAAAAAAAATGTATACACTAACGGAAAAAATTGGAACACCAAAAAATTATTGATGTAGAGTAATTAAATTTCGGAAATACATTTGTCTGGAAAACATATTTAAGGGATTAACGTTACAGGATAACAGGTTAATGTAAGCGCGAGATAAGCTATTGCTAACGTGAAATGCTGGTACATCAATAACCAGTGTTACTGCGACAATGTTGTATGGAAGCATGCAAACGTGCAAGCATTGAGTTGTACAGGTGCCGGACGTCAATTTGTGGGATGGTGTTCCATGCCTGTTACACTTGGTTTGTCAGTACAGGGACGGCTAATGCTGTTTGTGGCTGACGCAGTAGTTTTCGTCCGATGATGTCCCATATACGCTCGATTTGAGACATCTGGTTATCGAGCAGCCCGAGGCAACATGACGCCATTGGGTTACATCAGCGATATTTGAGCGAGCGTTATCACGTTGGGAGACACCCCCTGAAAAGCTGTTCATGAATGGCAGCCAACAGGTCGAATCACCAGACTGACGTACAAATTTGCAGTCAGGGTGCGTAGATAGCCACGATAGTACTGTCATACGAATTCGAATCCTCAGACCATAACTTCAGGAGTCTAACACGCAGACAGGCTGGGTGCAGGCCCTCAACTGGCCTTGTTCTAACGAACACAAGCCAATCACTGGTACCGAGGCAGAACCAGCATTCATCAAGAAACACAACACACCTCCACTCTGCCCTCCAATGAGCTCACTTTACACTACTATAGTCGCAAACATCGATGGTTTGGCGTCAGTGAAATGCCCGCTACAGGGCGTCTAACTCAGAGCTGTCCCTGCAATAACCAATTTGTAACAGTTCGTTATGTCACTGTGGTGCCAACTGCTGCTCAAATTGCTGGTGGAAATGCAATACGATGAGCCAGAGCCATACGCTGAACACCATGCTCTTCTCTCTCTCGGTAGTACCACGAGGCCGTCCGGAGTCAGGTCTTCTTGCGACCATACGTTCTCTTGACCACTGTCGCCAGTAATCATGCACAGGGGCTACATTCTGCCAATACTTTCCGAAATATCACAAAAGGACCATCCAGCTTCTCTTAGTCCTATTACACGACCTCGTTCAAACTGAGTGAGGGGTTGAAAATGGCGTCTCTGTCGCCTTAAAGACATTCTTGGCTAACATCAACTCACTTCGCCCAATCCCAAAGGTGATTAACGCTCACGACGGTTACAGCTGATTTTTACCGTCATAGTGGCGCTACTAGCGCCACGCTTATGTGACTGGCGCGAAATCTGAATAGACATCGTGTTTTAGATGTAGAAACACGCCTACCAACTTTCGCATATGTCGCACAACTCCTTCTTGGTTTTACGACATGTTCGACAGAACGGACACCATTGTAATACACATATGCTTAAGTACAGTTCTGAGTTTTTCGGTCACAAACCATGTCATCATGCACTGACTCGAAAGCTGGAAATCCAACGAAGATGGCGATACGATTCACACTCATGCACAGGTATGTTTTCAGGCGTATAGAGGTCACAGATCAAAAGCTGTGGTGGTTCATAAGCGAAGAGCGCGCTTCAGTAAGTGAACGCCGTTTGACAGTTGGGAAAACAAAACAAAAAGGCGGCCGCCGGCGCCCGGGCCTGGCACGTGGCAGGCGGACAGGCAGACATTCCGCAGCTGAGGAATGGCGCGCCGTTTTCGGAAGCTTACACCGGAACCCTCTCCCTGCCACGCCGTGTATCATGCGCGGAAAAAGGACTCCAGATACCAGCGCCGCCGCAGCCGATAAGGGGACGAGAAGAAACGCCTCCAAATACGGCAGAAGGGGCAGGTGCCTGCGGCACATAACAGACGGGTCGGATTCGCCGTTAATCTGCGGCCGAACATCACTCCCGGCAAGAAGATTTCTTTTCTGAGCGGCAAGGCGGAAGTGAAATGGTCTGCTTATAAGCTACGACGACGTGCTGAAAAGTAATGCCTCAGAATGTTTTACGCAAAAACTTTTCCTTTTTAAATAAAACAAACGTTATTAATGTTCTACATCTTTATGAGTCATATCTATATATATGAGAGCTGTAGCATTTTCGAAATGTTCTGCCAATAAAACGCACTGTTTGGTTCGCCTTCCCCACAATATTTTCTGTGTGTTCTTTCCAATTTAAGTTGTTCGTAACTGTACTTCCCAGGTATTTCGTCAAATTTTCGAGCTTCAGATTAGACTGATTTATTGTGTAACCGAAGTTTAACGGATTCCTTTTGGCACTCATGTGTATGACCTCACGATACATATATCTTTTCTAAATCGTTTTGCAATTTGTTTTTATCTTCTGTTGACTTAACTAGGCGATAAACGACAGCATCGTCTGCAAACAAGATAAGACGCAAGCTCATATTGTTTATATAAACATAAGACACAAGCTCATATTGTTTATATAGATTGTTTCTATAGATAAGGAACAGCAAAGTGCCTGAACACTACCTTGGCGAGCGCCAGAAATCACTTCTGTTTTACTCGATGACTTTCCGACAACTACTGCGAACTGTGACCTCTCCGACAGGAAATCGCGAATCCAGTTGTACAACACAGACGATATTCCATGAGCATCCTATTTGATTTCAAGCTGTTTTTGAGGTAGGGTGTTAAAAGACTTCTGCAAATCTACAAACACGGAACCAGTTGGAATCCCTTGTCGATACCACTCAGCGCTTCGTGTGAGTGAAGAGCTACGTCAGTGTTGACTGTGTGTCAATAGACCGTTCGCTTTGAGGTAATTCATAATGTTCGAACACAACATATGTTCTTAAATACTGCTGCATATCGACGTTAATGATAAGCGCCTGTAATTTAGTGGACTATTCCTATTCCCTTCCTTGAATATTGATATGACTTGCGCAATTTTCCAATCTTTGGATACGGATCTTTCGTTGAGCGAGCGGTTGTATTTGAATGTTAAGTATGGAGGTATTGTATCAGCATATTCTGAAAGGAACCTAATTGGTATTCAGTCTGGACCGGAAGACTTGATTTTATTAAGCAATTTAAGCTGCTTTACTACTCCGAGGTATTTACTTTCAAGTTATGTACGTTGAGAGCTATTTTTGATTCGAATTATGCAATATTTGCTTCGTCTTTTTTGGTGAAGGAATTTCGGAAGGCTGTGTTTAGTAACTTTGCTTTGGTAGCGCTGTCTTCGATAGTATTTCTATTGCTATCGCGCAGAGATGGCATTGATTGCGTTTTGTCGCTAACATATTTTACGCAGGAGCAGAATCGCTTTGGATTTTCTGCCCGGTTTCAAGACAAAGTTTCGTTGTGGAAACCATTATGAGCATCTCACAATGAAGTTCGCGCTAAATTTCGAACTTCTGTACAAGATCGTCAATCTTGGGGATTTAGCGTTCTTTGAAATTTGACATGCTCTTTTGGTTGTTCCTGCGACAGTGTCTGGCCTGTTTTGTGTACCATGGGGAATCAGCTTCTCATCTGATAATTTATTTGGTACAAACCTCCCAACTGTTGCCGATACTCTTTCTCTGAATTCAAGCCACATCTGGTCTGCACTTACAGTGTTAATTAGGAAGGAGCGGAGAGTATTTCTGGAAGTTATCAAACGAATTTTTCTCTGATTTTTTGAGTAGATATATTTTTCGTTTATTTTTTAAGGATTTGGGAGTTACAGTATTCAGTCTCATTAGGATAATCCTGTGTTCACTAATCCTTGTACCCGTTTTGATGCTCGTCATTATCTCGGGTTTATTTGTTGCTGACAGGTCAAGTGTATTTTCACAACCATTTATTATTCGAGTGGGCTCATGAACTAACTGCTGGAAATAATTGCCAGAGAATGCGTTTAGCATAATTTCGGATGATGTTTTATGCGTATCTCCGGATTTAAAAATGTATTTTCACCAACGTATCGAGGGTAAATTGAAGTTACCACCAACTATAATTGTATGAGGCGGCTACGTATTTGACAGTAGATTCAAGTTTCCTTTGAAAATTTCAGCAATTGTATTAGCTTTGGGTAACTGGTGAAAGGATCCAGATATTAATTTATTCCGGTTGCTAAGAATTACCTCAACCCACACACATAGGTCACAGAAACTGTCTACTTCAATTTCGCTAAACATAAACTACTTCTAACAACAACAGACAAGACACCGCCAATTGTATTTAGCCTATCCATTTTGAACACCGTTTCATTCTTCGGAAAAATTTTGGCTGAACTTACCTCCGGCTTTAGTCAGCTTTCAGTGTTTATATCGATTTGAGCATCAGTGCTTTCTATTAGCGCTTGGAGCTCTGGTGCTTCTCCAACACAGTTATAACAATTTACGACGGTAATGGTTCCTAGATCTACGGTCTCCCTGTATTCTACCTGGATCCTTTGAGAATGAAGCCCTTTTTGTGTTCCCCAGACTCTCTAACATAAAACCGCGCAGTCCACGCTACGCAGCCCCCGCTACTCGTGAGCAACAATGGTTATAACTTGGGGAAGCAATTCTTTGTACAACACACCATCACTATTCGACAAGACCCATAACATTAGCTTTTGTGGATGCGCGCAGGTTTTTGTACGGAAAGTTTCTGCTTTGTTTGGGCTCATCCGTTACTGTCTTTTTTAAGTTTGCATAAAAACACCGTTTTCCTTCACCATAAACTATAGTGGATCGCAATAGTCGGAGCAGTTCACGAGCCAATTGACGACGAGGAAGCAGAGATGCACATATTGCCACCCGCTGCTTTTTGTGATCTTGACTTAGAGCATGCGGTACCCACACACCCGATTTACGAAACTTCCCCATTGCACGAAAATGTCGTACGATGGTGGCAATGATCGCAGTTCATCACATTTGTTAGCTCTCGAGTATAGTGACACGGATCATTGTGGATTAATGCATTTAAACGATCTTCACCAACCCCTGAACGTCTTCCTGAACGTCGAGAATCACTAATGTTAATACAATCCTCCTCCGCTGCACGGGGAGCTAGGTAATCTCGAAAGAGTAAGCGGCACTCTTAGGTGAACGCTTGGTGAGTACGGATCGTAGCTCTTAAGGGGGGTTTAGGTGATAGGAAGCAGGTTGAGTTAGGACTTCATTATGTTTAACTGTTGAAATACTTAAGAACTTCAGCTTAACTGAAGAGTGTGAAGCGAGTTATTTTTCCGAATATGCCATAATTATATCGCTTTAAATAGGCGATTTTTCGGTGTTTTGAGTGAAAAGTGTGGAAGTTGCTTTGTTCATTTTGAACAACGATGAAGTGGAATTTCAAACCGTAAATCTGATTAGGAAAAGCTGGTTGGATCACTTCAGCTGTACGTGAGTGTAATACTGTGTCGAACCGAGTATGATTTTTAATGATTTTTAATCTTATATTTTGTGGAAGTTGCTTTAGTCTTTGTGGGTCAATTTTGTGCCACGTGTTTGGTAATCAATGACCCTTCTGGTTCACCAAGACACCGCAATAGGCTTTATTTTAACTGTTTGTTTGTTTAATGAGCTACAATTTCTGCAAGAATATCTGTTCTTTCGTGCGCTTTCTACAAAGCAGCACAACAGTTTGAGTCAGAATGCACCACGTGCTCTAGTTCGGCCGTTTGCAAGCAGCAGCCGCAGTTGGTATGTTAGATAACTGTCGCACAGCCTTGTGTATTGGTTAAACCTCTGTCCAGAATAGTGCATGCGTAGAATCGTAATGCAAATCTCACTGAGATATTTTTATGGTGTTAATGCAAAGGAGATGATAGTATAATTGTCTTCCACCCCCGTCTTCTGTGTTTCTTCTTGCTGTAGTTAAATTGTGCTCTGTTTCATTCTCACGTAATTCTTACTTAAATATTTCGAGTCAGGCATCAGTTATGTGTAGTTAGGATGTGCAACCAAATATTTAGTTACAATAAATAATCTACGTGAAAGATAAATTCTTTGGTGTCGATCTTACCCCCTTACTCCGATTTCCAATCCTGAATTAATCAAATTGCTTAATGCACGACATGGAGTGCTATTTATCTGGCTGCTTAAAAAAATTTGCGTACTTGTAATTAAATTATTAAAGTAATTAAACTAATAATTTTCCAGCTCCGTTTTTTTCTAAATGGTTAGGAAGGGCTTGGGCTGGTGTCGACCCTGAATTTCTCAATTTTTATCATTATTTGTGTGAGAGAAGCAACTAGAAATGCGAGATAACGTATATAGCTCGATGAGCAACGTCGTAAAGATAGTAATACGTTACACGCTATTTGTAAGGAACGTCGTTTGTGAGAAGTGTCTCTGACCTGAGGTGGCGCACGCCCGGCGCGGCCTCTGCCGGTGTGCGTCGAGCTGCCTGCGCGACACGACGTGCAGCTGGCCGCCGCCCGCCACACGAGCCCTGTGGCGGCGCGCGGGCTGCACCAGCAGCTGCAGGTCCCCGGCGCGCACGTAGCCTGCCTGTGCAGCCGTCACCGCCAATAATTTCATCTCCACCCGTCAGTGTGTTATGCTACAATCCGAGGAAATGCCACTGATTGTAAGCAAATTTTTTTCGTTACGCCGGGCCCCACAAAAGCGAGTTAAAAGAATATTTTCGTCAGAGATCTATACAGCTAACATAAAATCTTCATTTAATGCTTCAGCAAAAGGCATCATATTGATAACTGACAAAGATACTCGTCGGACATAAGCACATAGTGGTAGGCCTACAGGGTGAAAAGTATTTAAACTGACAAACTCAGGGAGGTTGTAGGGGACATCAAAACAAATATTTTTCCCTGATGTTATTTTTTCCTATGAGGAGTATTTAAACCGGTATTGGAAGATTTCTCTGGCGGCAAATTAATTACACCAACAAACACTTTTCCTTTTTTTTTATCACCGAGAGACAACACATTAACACAACCCAGTTTCAATTACAGTAGATTTTCAAAAATGCCTCCATTGACACGTAAAGAAAGTTTACACCGTCGGATCATGTTCTGCCTGACACGGGCAAAAACCCCAGGAGCATCCTGAATTGTTCCTGCTGCTGCTACTATCCGGGCAACCAGATCCTCTTCTGGTGCAACAGGAGTTGCGTAAACAAGGTTGCGCATCTCTCCCCACACAAAAAAGTCCAGAGGGGTCATATCTGGGGATCGAGCAGGCCATGGCACAGGACCACCTCTGCAATCCATGTTTCTGGGAAATGTCGGTCCAGGAATCGTCGCACACGACGACTGAAATGGGCCGGCGCCCCGTCATGTTGGAACCACATTCGTTGCCTTGTAGGGAGCGGGACGTCTTCCAGCAATTCTGGCAATGCTCTGGCGAGAAAATTGTAATAGTGCCTGCCATTTAATGGCCTAGGCAGCAGATACGGCCCAATTAAACAGTCACCAACAACACCGACCCACACATTAACGAAGAACCGCACTTGATGAGCGCTAGTAACTGTGGCATATGAGTTATCCTCACTCCAAACATGCGAATTGTGCATGTTGAAGACTCCATCACGTCCGAACGTTGCTTCATCGGCAAACAACACAGAGGCTGGAAATGTAAGATACATTTCCAGGTACCACTGCAAAAACCGTGCTCTGGGTGGATAATCAACTGGTTTCAGGTTGTGGAGACGCTCTAAGTAAGATGGACGTAACAATTGCTCTCGAAGGACTGTTCTTACACTCGTCTGATTCGTCTCCATGTTACGTGCAAATGCACGAGTGCTGATTGAAGGATCCCGCTCCACATGCTGCAACACAGCTTCCTCAAATTGCAGCGTTCTTACCGTGCTACGGCGTCCCTGTCCAGGTAATCTGCTAAATGACCCGGTCTCACGCAAACGTTGGTACACAGTAGCAAAGGTCGTATGATGCGGGATACGGCGATTAGGATATTGTTATTGATAAACCCGCTGTGCAGCTCGTCCGTTGTGGTGCGCTACGTAGTACGCACCAACCATGTCAGTGTACTCACTCCAGGTGTATCGCTCCATTAGTAAACGGAGACAATGCACTACTACAGTGGTGGACAGCAGTTGCCTACAGCTGAAGATCGTAATATGGCCTCTAACGACTGAAGAGAGTAATATGGCCTCCACCGGTTTAAATAATCCTCATGGGAAAAATGACATTAGGGAAAATACTTGTTTTGATGTCCCCTACAACCTCCAAGAGTTTGTCGGTTTAAATACTTTTCACCCTGTATATCGTAGTCGTCAAACCGTTTTCGAATTATACAGTGTGCTCCAAAATTCACCTTACCAACCTCTACGACTTGTAGATTGGACTGGGTAGACAATATTTTGAATAGGAACTCATGGCCGGAAACGTACAGTTCCCGTGCTACAGCGGTTTGAAAATATATTTGCTACATAGGTATGCAACTCGGCAGTCATGGTGGGGGGTGCTTACGTCGGATCGGCTGATGTCTTTTGACGGCTATCCTATCTCTCTGACCTTGTCTGACCCTCATTTCAGGTGTCTGTGAGTGTTACAGCAACATGGCTGAGTACACGTTTGCAGAATGCACCGACATGATCCACCCGAACGGGGAAACTCACTTAAAGGGAAGAGCTGCTCGTCGCCTTTATCGAGATCGTTATCCACAACGTCTGAATCCAGCGCATTCCCTTTTCGTAACAATATTATGTAGTCTTCGAGGAATGCGTACCTTCACCATCAGCAGGCGGGACTGTGGCGCTCCAAGGAGACGCCGCACACCCGTACTGGAAGAGGACGCAATGCATCACATTGAGAGAACAAGTCAAGGTCAGAGAGGATGGATAGACGTCAAATGTCATCAGCCGATCTGACTTAAGCACTCCCCCCCCCCCCTCCTCCACCCTTAACTACCTTGTGCATAACTACCTACCAAACAAATGATTCAAATGGCTCTAAGCACTATGGGACTCAACATCTGAGGTCATCAGTCCCTAGAACTTAGAGCTACTTAAACCCTAAGGACATCACATACATCCATGCCCGAGGAAGGATTCGAACCTGCGACCGTAGCAGTTATGCGGTTCCAGACTAAAGCGCCTAGAACCGCTCGGCCACACCGGCCGGCCTACCAAACAAGTTTTCAAACAAATGTAACATCTTTACGGACATGGATTCCAATTCAAAATATTATCTAGAACATCCTATATAACACGTTTTACGTTAACCTATCATGAACGTTTTGGAGAAAGAGAATCCTCTGTACATATGTCAACATAGATTCCGAAAACGCAGATTTTGTAAAACGTAGCTTGTTCTTTTTTTTTTTTCGTGATATCTAGAGCACCGGAGGCAACGGGATTCTAGACTCGTGTCGCGTTCCTTCACATGTGATACAGTTTCTCGCTGTCATTTGAAGACCAAAGTACAAGCTTTCCGATATTGGATTTACAAGTTTGTATCAGACGGAACTTGGCGTATTGTTCTTGATCTTAGTAATAGGTTATTAGCTACATCTTGAAACTGGAGATGATATTCAGTTCTCCTATACTGCAATGTAGGGTGTAGGGCATTTAGAAGTCAGTTTCCTCCCATGCTGGATAGCGCCCCACAACTCTGTCCCTCTCCTCTCTCTCCCCCCCCCCCCCCCCCCATTTGGGATGCCCATGCAGAATTTTTTTTAAATGAAAATTCATAACAAAAACTTTCTCTCGTGACAATTGCGCATATAAAAGGGTATATATAGGTATAAGATGAGTACTGTCAATTTAAAAATTGAAATATCGGGATAAGTATCATATACACTTCGAACTGCAATTGGATTACATATTTTCGATATTCAGACGAAAATATTTGGTAACTGGAGCGAACAAAGCCGAGATTAAAATTGATTCAAGTAGTTCGAGTGCCCTTTAATCCCTTCACTAATTACCAGCTGCGCTTCAAGCGCTGGCATGTGAAAATGGTACAGGGAACAAACTTTAACATTGCGGTTAGGTAAAAATTATATTATATGGGAGCCTGAAAGCTAAAGATGAAATTATGGGCACCTTGTTTTCAAAAACATGGTCTACCATCTTGTAGCTTACCTGGGCCGTATTGGAAGAAAGCCAATGTTTTTTGACTACACATAATGTACTTAACACCTTCACACTATTCATTATTAATAACTGCTGAAAAAAAAAGATCGACCTACGAGGGGAATACCATAGTGTGCAGGAGATTCAGATTAAAATATTCATTTTATCACAAATTTACATAAACAGATTTTTATGGATTTCTTATTTAAGTTTTTGGAACTTTTTTACCCGTCGTTTTACAGATGCTCGCTCCTTGGGCCGTTGGCACTTACTTTGGATCACATTCGGCCCGCAGGCTCGAGCATGCTGAAAAGCGAGCTCCAGCGAATTTTAATATATGATTAAAACAACGTTATAAATTATTGGCACAGAATGCTAAAAAGTCTCCTCAAAGAAACATAAGTCGAGATTTTGAGAATAGTTTGAAAATGAGCTACAACAGTCGAACTCAGTGAAAGTATAATCTACATCTCCGTACTAAACGAAGAACAATGGTTGAAATGAGGAACGACTGACCATCCATAAAAGAACGACACGGCGACAGGAACGAAACTGACCTTAAACAAATGGTGAACGACCGTTACTTACAAGGCAATCCGAATTTTGTAATTTTGTATATTTATGGTACGTGATTTCAGAGCTCAAATATCAATCGTCGAAAACAATTCTATGCAACTATCAAAAAATCTCCAGAAAATCGACTGTACTTTTCAGAGAGTCTTTAACACCCCCAAAACAGGTCAGTATTTCGACAGGTAGCATGGCTCTGTGGTAGGATGCTCGCGTGTTGTATAGATTCAATGGGTACGATTCCTATATGATCTAAATTTTTAAACAAAGATGCGTGTTCTAAGAGTATTCTCTTGAAGTGCAAAGTACATAAAGATGAAAAAACGGTAGTGGTCGAGAGTGATAATCACTGGACTGCTGGTTCAAGTTTTGTTTCGGTCATTATTTTTTCATTAAATTCGGCTACTTGTGTCATTTATATACAAAATTCATCAAATATATGCTAACTAACAAATATCGAATTGTCATTTTTATCAAAAATCCTCATATTCTTGTTTCTAAATACAGTTTTCATTGCAAACATAAATTCTTAGTTACCAATTTTTTTATAAAATATTATTTATGAAGTTTGTTACGCTAAGAAAATTACAAATTAATTTTCTTCATCTTTATGTATTTTGCGCTTCACGAAGTTGCTCGTGGAACTTGTATCTTTGTTTAAAAATTTAAATCAGCACACAATCGAATCCAGGCTGCCCATGCGGCAGACGAACATGAGCCACTGAGTGCGATGCCTGCCGAGAAATTAACATTTCTTTACAGTACTAAAGATCCACCGATAATTTCAAAGTCGATTTTTCTCGACAATTTTTTTGCATCAAACAGCTTAAGTGAATTCATATCTGAGTTATGAATTTCATGTACGACAAATATAATAAATTAAAAAAGTCGGAATCTAGGATGTAGAATAATAACTACTACGAGTTAAAACAGAAGGTGATTTTACTTAACACACGACCGGTTTTGGGCTTGTGCCCTTCTTCAGGTGGTTTACTTTCATGTACAAGTTTCCATACTCAGGGTTGGAGATCACTGTTTATATCACAAACAAATAATGCGATGATGACTAAATAGACAGAAATGAAACATTTGGAAGTGGCTAAACGACATGTATTGGAAAATATTGTTGTCCTTACATATAGCTGGTGTACCCATATCGTTTTCACATAATGTTTACCTCATTTATTTACAAAAATATTTCGTATTTTAGACGTTAACGTGATATTAGTCACCATGCTAATTATTGGTGACTGCATATCATGGCTTTGATAACGTAGTGGCTCTTTAGAGACTAGTAACGTCAGTAGCACATGAACTCATAACGTCCGATGTGTTTTCATCGGAAAACATGGCTTATGGTCAAAGAGCTTAGGTCAAACAAGTACAGAGATGTTACACATACACATACACACCACATATTACAAATTATGAAAATGAAACTGCTACATGATTGTGGAACTACCATTATATATATTATAAATAACAACGATGTTTCACAGTTATGTAACAATTTCATTTTCATAATTTATAATGTCTCTTATCTATCTTCATGTGTAACATCTCTGTACTTCTTTGGCCTAAGCTTATTGATCACAAAACCTATGTTTTCCAATGTAAACACTTCGGATACTGTGAGTTCATGTGCTACTTGATTTACTAACATGTAAAGTGCCATTACATCATCGAAGAAATGATATAGAGGCACCAATAATTAAGATGGTGAATAATGTACAGTCAACGTGTAAAAACTATTTTTGTAACAAACACGCGATGTATGTAATATGAAAACGATACGCCAGCTATATGTAAGTAGCATAATATTTTACAACACGTCTCGCTTAGCCACTGCCAAATGTTTCATTTGTGTCTATTTAGTGATTGTTACATTACCTCCAACACTGAATATGGAAACACGTACATGAATGTAAACCACCTGTAGATGGGCAGAAGCCTGAAATCAGTCGTGTGTTAATTAAAATCAGCTCCTGTTGTGACTAGTGGTGATTATTATTCTACACCCTGTAAAGGAGCATTCATGGAGGTCAGGTGCAACCGTCATGGATAAGATATACGCAAAGTCGGACTGGTGTGTGGTCTCCTTGTCAGAAGTCGTTCCCTAGTCTTTTCGTTCAGTTTAGAGAACCGTTCCCTCGGATCATTTCCACATCTAGCATCTCTGTGCTACAGACAGGTCTAAAAGAGGGGAATTAGCTGTACATTCCCAAAGCTTTAGTGATAACGAAAGGAATGCACGGCTTGTTGTTCAGCTGCCCGGCAGTGCTTTGTGTGGCGATGAAAGCCAGCTGCAGCGTGCGCAAGGCCACGCCGCACATACCGGCGGCAGGGACGTTAATAACGCGGACAGACGCGGCCGGCCTGCGTGGGCAGCGGCAGCGGCAGCGGCGCGCACCGCAAGGACGGGGCGGCGGGCAGGCCGCGGCGGTCTGCGCGCTTCTGGGAGGCGCGGCCGGCTGCCTCTCACCGCAACAGCCCCCGCACCGGGCCTGATCCCTGGAGGAACTATGTCCATTCTGCTGAAACCGTTCCTACCGTTTCAATGTCGGAATACTTCCTTCAACAAAGTGCGCCTCAATCTTTCCCCTACATCTGCATCTGAAGCTAGACGTGGTAAACCACAATGATGTGCATGGCAGAGATTGACACCTACCGTAACACGTACAGGACAACTATAAATGGGGACTGATGACCTCAGATGTTAATTCCCATAGTGCTCAGAGCTATTTGGACCATTTGAACAACTATAAACGTTTCCTTCGCTTTCAAAGCTCTAAGTTTTCAAAAGTATTACATACACTACTGGCCATTAAAATTGCTACACCACGAAGTTGACGTGCTACAGACGCGAAATTTAACGGACAGGAAGAAGATGCTGTCATATGCAAATGATTAGCTTTTCAGAGGATTCACACAAAGCTGGCGCCGGTGACGACACCTACAACGTGCTGACATGAGGAAAGTTTCTAACCGATTTCTCATATACAAACAGCAGTTGGCCGGCGTTGCCGGTTGAAACGTTGTTGTGATGCCTCGTGTATGGAGGAGAAATGGGTACCATCACGTTTCCGACTTTCATAAGGTCGGATTGTAGCCTATCGCGATTGCGGTTTATCGTATCGCGACATTGCTGTTCGCGTCGGTCTAGATCCAGTGACTGTTAGCAGAATATGGAATCGGTGGGTTCAGGAGGGTAATACGGAACGCCGTACTGGATCCTAACGGCCTCGTATCACTAGCAGTCGAGATGACAGGCATCTTATCCCCATGGCTGTAACGGGTCGTGCAGCCACGTCTCGATCCCTGAGTCATCAACAGATTGGGACGTTTGCAAGACAACAACCAGCTGCTCGAACAATTCGACGACGTTTGCAGCAGCATGGACTATCAGCTAGGAGACCGTGACTGCGGTTACCCTTGACGCTGCATCACAGACAGGAGCGCCTGCGATGGTGTACTCAACGACGAACCTGGGTGCACGAATGGCAAAACGTCACAGTCCCCTTCGTTCTGTCCTACTACTACAGTCTGCCCTCACTATCACTGTCTTCCTCTTGCTCTCTCTTACTGCTACTAACCTATTCATTCCTTCCCACTTCTCCTGTCTCTTCTCACTGCCACTGTCCCTCTCTTTCTCGTTGTCATTGTCATATTCTCTGTCTCTCATTATCACTGACTCTCACCCACTTTCACTTTTTCTTCCTCTCTATTCCTCCCCCCAATCCCCTTGCCACTGTCTCCAATCTTTTCCTAGCACTGTTCTATCACTGTCAACTATGTTACACGTCACTGTGTCCCTGACGCCATCAGTCCAAACCTAACTAACCTAAGGACATCACACACATCAATGCCCGAGGCAGGATTCGAACCTGCGACAGTAGCGGTCGCGCGGTTCCAGACTGAAGCGCCTAGAACCACTCGGCCACACTGGCCGGCCATCCTCTGGTATGTCTATATCACAACCAATTCTAGTATTTACTACTTTCCGTCTCATTCCCATTATCACTGTCTCCTTATCGCTCATAATAAAAAAGCGCTAATATATTCGCATGTCAAAATTTTTTGGAATATTTTTAAAGGTGTTGAGGAAGGTAGAATGAGGCAACTGGTACTCCACTTTTGTGTCAGAATCTTTTAAATAGGTGTACATTCGCCTTTTTTGTGCTCCGATAGGACCATTTTTCTACTAGTTCCCTACTTTTCCCTGCTACAGCATGTCACGTCACTCACACGAGAAGAAATTCACGGGTCAGGGCAATTTTGACAGTTTACTTAACGTGAAACTGAAATAATACAAAATTGTAAACCTCAGACCGGATTTTATGTGCACAAAAATTTTGCAAGCGTTTCACACCGCAGCATGGGGTTCTCAGAATCCTTATGATGATAATGGAGACACTTTACAGCATATCTCTCCGTGCTATGTCACTTTATGAACTACGTTTCTGGCTCACACCGGTTTTTACGTACGTATTCTACGTGCACAAGCAGCGTAACTTTGATCCTCTGTGTCTCGGAATTGGATAAAGATATCAAGAAAATTTTCAAATTTATTCGTCATCGGGGTCTTAGCAATACATCGTAAACATTATAGCCATAGTCGTCTCTGAATCTGCGGCTCGATTTTGGTACCCAAAAAACAAGTTTTTGGGAATGTCCAAAAAAAGACACTAAACAGACACCACGCATTTATACAATTGATTCGCCTAGATGGACAATAGATCCACCTTTTTCAGTGCGGATGCACAAGTACGTCCAACCTTCTGCGGGGATCTCAGAGTCGCTCAGCAGGAATGCAGGTCGGCCGTGAGCCGTACCAATACAATCAGCGCAGCTGCGCAGTAGATAACGCACCTGCTTAGTAAGCTGGAGATCACGAGTTCGAATCCTGTTCCAGTACACATTTTCACTTTTCGCCATTGACGTCAGTAATCCCTCTCTTTCCTTTCATTTCTTTCCCCTCCATCTCCAATTTACATATAATGTAGAATAGCTGCAGAATTTGTGTGGTGTCTGTTCTTTTGGACATGTCCGAAAGAACAGACACCACGCATTCATATAATAACATATTGTGCTGTAATTGCGGTTATGAGCGAAAGCAAGGTTATTTACGTCAGTGTGAATTTTTGTTAGTGACTAGCGATTTAGTTTAGAGTTATGCTGTAATTATCAGAATATTAAGGAATTTTCTAGAGTAAGTTTTTAATTGAAAAATAGCCAGTTGTAACTACAGCAGACAATTAAGTAAGTCAGGAATTTAGCTTCATATATCTACTAAAAATAATCAGACGAAACGAAAATGGATAAATGCTTGTAAACGTGCAGATTCGTTTTCAGTAGAGATGGGCAAACTCGTTCATCCTTTGGAACTAGTTCACTGGTGATCGCTCGTTTTTGGGAACCGTTCATTTTTACTCGTTCACCGTTCATTTGGGCTTGGTATATGGTTCTCATGAAAAACTGAAAATTAGTAGCATAGGTCTTTGAAGATGGAAGGTGCCAAGAGGGGACACTTGGCTCCCCCCTGGAGTACAGAGTTTTTATTCATAACAGAATTCTCACACACTTGTAATTTTCGTGATTCTGCAAAACCTGTCGTTTAGCCAACTGTAGAGTTATGCGGCTGATCGCAGTGAAATAATGTAAGGTGGCGTACGAAAAACCGGCCCCGATTACAGACTCCTCGCAAATTACGCACTATTTGTTGACCGCCATGAGCAGAATTGATAAACGTGATAATTAAGCAGTGAAGAAATAATAAATAAGCTAATGCAAACAACAACTTCGAAACAATAGATGACGACTGGTAGGCGACGATGAGCAGTCTAGTACTCGGGGCCGATTTTTCGTGCGACACCCTGTACCACAGAAATAATATTGTAGAAGTTATCATATTCTCTTTACAAAATCAGACACCAGACACTCGATTATGGAGCGCGGGGTTCATTCCGTTGTAAGTCGGTCTGCCTTCCGTAACAATGTACATGTTCTTTTACCTTGGATGAAAAACAGACGGAAAATGGCCACTCGTGTGTACCATGCCGACTTCCTTTGCATGTGCAATAACAAAAAAATCTTGCCTGTTTACAAGTATTTCTTCTGCTGTTTATCGAAATAGTGAAGTAAGCTGATATGCCGTTTTGTTACCAGAAAATATGTAATTATTACATACCAAGAGATTTTTATATAATTTACGTAATTATAAAATAGATTTTAATTACCGATCACGGACGCTGAATAGAAATCGAGATGAACCAGAAGTTCAGAGTTCAAAAAAGGTTTGAAACAGATCTAGGATGGGCGTCCTCAGCGAACGAAACGAAGAACTCGATACTGAACTAACTAGAGGCAGTAGGCAGTGCAACTGCGACGAGTGGCCACGCAAAGAAGGATAAATTCGGCCGAGCGAGACGAGACCGAGACCGAGACCGAGACACGGGAACGGGACTGAGGCTGGAACGAGACCAGCCGACGTGCCGTTGCGGGAACGAGACCGACCGTTTCCCGTTCCCGGGAACTGTAAGTAAAGAGCTGCGACCGAAGTGAACTATGAAAGACCGTTCCTTAGAATTCGTTCCTAGCTCGTTCCGTTCATCCTGATGAACCGTTCCTTTAGACCCGTTAGTCGCGAACGACCCATCTCTAGTTATCAGTTGAAAATTCTCGTGTCAGCATAATACATTTTACAGTTTCGGAGTATGAAAGCGATTTGAAAAGTGAACTGTTGAATGTTCCTTCGAAAAGCAAGCTGTAAACTAATGCTGTTCCAACTCTAAATCTACCATCCTCCGGTGGTGATTCAGGTCGTAGTAATGAGCCTAATAATGGCAGAAATATTTGTGAACTAAACGAAGCTACCGCAAAGAAGTAAAAGATATTTTACAGGTAAATATACTTCCAGTTAGTGAAAAAATTGCTACTAGACAAAACGTTAACCTTAACAACGAACAGAAATAAAAGACGTTAGGCAAAAGAATTCGGCTTTACAGGATCGTGCCTCTCGAGGTAGCGCTGAGTTACTGAAATTAATACTTGTTCAAAAAGTAATACAGGATTCTTTTTCTGACTGTCAGGGACAAGTGGTTAGGAAAGGGCGGTGCATTAACTGGTCATCTAAGGATGTTGCAAAGGCTGCGTTGCTGCCTACCGTAAAAAACGTTATATTTTGACAGAGATGCATTGAACTATCCTCTTATTAGCGAAGTTACTATTAAAAATACGACTCAGGTAATTTAGTGTTCCACCAGGTTTCATTTATTTGAGCCTCAGTGTTTTGAAAACTCAATCAAAGTGATAAACAAAATTTGAAAAATATGTAGTTTGGAAGCTTCGCCGCGCGGAGTGGCCGCGCGGTTGGAAGTACCATGTCACGAATTGCGAGGCCTCTCCCGCCGGAGGTTCGAGTCCTCCCTCGAGCACGGGTGTGTGTGTTGTTCTTAGCATAAGTTAGTTTAAGTAGTGTGTAAGTCTAGGGACCGATTATCTCAGCAGTTTGATCCCTTAGGAATTCACACACATTTGAACATTTGAACTAGCATTTCGCCGACCATAGAAAAAATAGCCTAAGTAATATAAAGCTTAATAATAATAACTAAAACCTCGAAAATCTCGATTACATTCATACCTGTGTATGAGTTAAACGAGAGTGCGCCTTGTGCCTATAACCTTCAGTGGGGTGCGATGTGGCGAGAGGGTTCACAGTGACGTCACAGATCAGAGTCCGCTTGTGCATGACTCCTACCGTATATTCTAGTACCCGTGGCGGTGAGTCGATGAGTAATGGTTGTCCGACAAATCGTCATGAAAACATCATTGTTAAAACGTTCGTTTATTTGTTCATTAACTACGACAATCGCGATGATACCGAAGAAGTCATCGCCTCCAGGATGTAAGCTCACCACAGCATGCAAAGCTTCAGTGGGTGGTCTGCTACTGGTGACGGCTGCGATTCTGCAAGGATACTGACCGCTGCAGCGAGCGGAGCTCGCAATGCAGACAAAGGACTATTTGGCAGCACAGGAGTAGTGCGCAGATCGCGCCTTGGATAAGATGGCAGCAGTATCAGCCAACACGAGCAGAGGCAGGCAGCAAGGATTTGCCCAAACCTACGATGGTGCTGAATGGCTCCACGGTAGGAGGATAGCAGCGTTTGTGGTAAGCCCACATGTGGCCCAACAGTTTGAGGATCATAAGACTACAGCATTGGAATCGCCGCGAGTAACTGGGCCACATCTAGCAGCGGCAGAGTCCTTAGCTGGCGACTTATTGATCCATGTAGACTCACACGAGTAGACTCGTGGACTATCGCAGGCCCCCCTCGGAGATGGTGGCTGGTAGACTGCAGACCCTCTGACTAGAAAAGAGAATTATTTATACGGGCTTGGTCCGTGCTTGTTTCGCTAAGGCATCGGTCTCTGTCATACAAGCAATAACAGGAGCATGGCTCAGGCGTGAAGTAATCAGGTCATTACTCTGGTCCCTATGCTGTGCCAAGCTTTGTGATAACTGCTCCCCACCTTTATGTCAGTACTTGTCACATCAACAGGTAACCGCCTGACGGCCCGAACTGACCCGTTCCCGCGATTTACTAATTTAGTCGTGGAAGGTGTCTCAATTCTACACTGTCATGCACAATAAATTATTTGCGTCGCTACAGTTCATTCCATCCACAAAGACCTTCAGCTCTTACTCACTTTCACTGAAGATAGTAATGCCAACAGCGGATCTTATCATTGACAACCTTCCATCATGAATTTTTATCCCACTCCTGAATCCTTCTTTTATTTCTGTCATTGCTTCTTCGATAAACAGACTGAACAGTAGTGGCAGGGAGACTGCAGTCCTCTCTTACACGCTTTATATCCCGAGTACTTCGTTCTTGATCTTCATTCTTATTTTTCTTTATTGGTTCCTCTAGATAGCGTATATTACCCGTGTTTCCCTACAACTTACACCTATTTTCCTGAGAATTTAGAAGAAGTGGCTCCATTTAGCATCGTCGAACTTTCTTTGATCATATATTTGAACGGAAGCTCCCAAGAAATTACACAATAGATTTTTTTCTGAAATTGTCATAATCAGACTGTAAGTGGGAAATGGACAAATAGTGTATTATATTGACGAGTGTGCGGTCTAGCTTCACAAAAAAACTGAATTGATAGAAAGCAATTAGTGCAATTGAGAAAAACTTGGTCATTCGAGGAAACATGGAAATATTTCACGAAGAGCTGCTGCTAGCTACGTAAACGACATGTCAAAAAATTTTAAATCACAGCATAAATTGAAATTTCTCTGCTTTCTCTTGATCTATATTCTCCTAATAATAACAGAATACAAATCGATATTGAAATGTATTACGAAGGGGAGTTGGAAAATAAGTTTCCCCTGTCGACTGCGGTCAGAGTTGTGCGTGAAAGGGAAAAAAAGAGAATGAGACATTAAAGATAAGACATATCTTTATTCTTCCACATAATTTCCAAGTACATTGAGACATTTGTCATATCGCTTTATAAGCTTCACAAAGCCTTCCAGGGAAAAATCAGGGCGTTGCATACGGAAGAAACGTTGAACGGCTTGTTTGACGTCAGCATTGCTGCTAAAGCGCCTTCCGCCGAGAGTCTTCTTCAAAGCAGGAAACAGATGGAAGTCACTTGGTGCTAGATCCAGACTGTAAGGCGGATGGTGTAGGCGCTTCCAACAAAGAGTTGCACTATGGCTTTGCGTAGCCGTCGCCGTGTGTGGTCTCGCATTGACATCCAACAGCAGAACGCCAGATCTGAGAAGGCCAGGCCACTTTTTCCGGATCACCTCTTTCAATTTCGACAGAGTGGCACAGTACCGCGCAGCATTGATGGTTGCATACTCCAGAAAGTCCAGCAGCAAAACTCCTTTGGCGTCCCAGAAAACGGTGAGTGGCACTTTACCTGCAGACGGAATGCTTTTGAACTTCTTTCGGACAGGCGATGACAGATGTTTCCACTCCATGGATGCGGCCTTCGATTTGGGTGTGTACTGGTGGACCCAAGTTTCATCCTCCGTCGCAATCCGAAAAAGAAGGTCATTGCCAGATTCATGGTAACGCACGAGCTGTTCCAGGCTGAACGCCATGCGTTGTTCCATGTGTGTCGGGGTCAGTTGGCGGGGCACCCATCGTGCTGACACCTACCTGTATCGAAGAATATCGTGGATGATCTTGTGAGTTCGCTCATGTCCGATTCCAAGTTCTGCCGCTACTCCATCGATGGTGATACGCCGGTTCGCTTTAATCATGTCATCCACCGTCCTGACATTTGCATCTGTAATGACCGTGCGAGTTCGTCCAGGTCTTGGTATGTCCTGCACTTGCTGACTTCCATCACTGAATTGCTGGCACCATCTCCGCACCATTTGCCTCTACATCACACCTGACCCATACACCTCGACATGGCGGTTATGAATTTCTGTGGCTGATACTCCACGTGCCCAATCATAGCGGATAACAGCTCTCACTTCCGCCTGTGACCACGACTCCAAAACGCACTTTCCTTCCATAGCTCCGGGAAAAGACTCAGCAGCTGGTCTCCGCTTTGCGCACGCACTGCAACAGCGCCATCTGCTTGATCGGGGTCGACCTCTACCCAATGGTGTATTGGTGTGTTGCACGTGCGCGTTCACCTGCCGTGTCGTCTTTCACCCATATCACACAACTCTGCCCACAGTCGACAGGTGAAACTTGTTTTCCAACTCCCCCTCGTATATTTAATGCTTCCTGAACAAAATCAGAAAAAAACGGTCAAATTTTCTGTGAAACGTTTGGTTTAAAAGTAAGAAGCAAAATATGTTAGAGAAACATTTGATGCGCATTTGAATGATGTTCGAAATTATGTACGACAAATGAGGTGCCGGTTGAGAATTTAAAGTTTTACAATTTTGAAGAGTACTAGAGAATATTAGTCTGGTGAAATTTCATTCAATGGTCTCCTTATGTCACTAACGTATGAGTATCTAAGTTGCTGTACATGATTTCGAGCCTTATTAAAGGTGCTCCAAATGTTTCCTTATTTTATTTTTTTACTTTTACAAACATCGTTTCACAAAACATTTGATGTTTTTCAGTTTTTTTTCTGTGCCGACAAATTCTATGAACGAGTGTTGTTTCTTGCTTCCATTATCAACCTCAACATCAGAACAGTCCCTCTAGTGCATTTACCTTTCCTAGAGTTAAATTGACCGTCGCAACTTGGATGGGTGAGATGTTAAGCTGACTGTAGAGTAGTCTTCTTCTTATCTACCCTTGCTGTCTTTGGGATTGAGCGGATCATAGTTTTCCGGAAGCCTGGTGATATATCTCCAGACTGACAGATTCTGTAAATTTGAATAGTCATTTGGTTGACATTTCTCCCAATGATTTTGGGAATTATGATGGAATACTGTCTTTGCTTACCGCCTTATTTGATTAGTAGTTTTTCAAAATTCTTTTTAACTGCGACTCTAATACTGGTTCCTTTATGGGTGGATGGCTGGATTCATAATTTTTGGGCGCTAAACAGTGTGGTCATCAGCGCCCTTTCTCAAGATTGTGAGCTGGTGCATGTGTGTTTTTGTCTATGTAGCTCGTTACTCTTGTTATAAGGGGCAATAAAATGAAAACGAGACTGTTGGAAACTAAGTAAGTAAACTCATTGTTCGATTCCCGGCGGGGTCAGGGATTTTCTCTGCCTCGTGATGACTGGGTGTTGTGTGATGTCCTTAGGTTAGTTAGGTTTAAGTAGTTCTACGTTCTAGGGGACTGATGACCATAGATGTTGAGTCCCATAGTGCTCAGAGTCATTTGGACCATTTTTGAAGTAAACTCATTACTTCAAAAGTAATCGCCATCACAGTTAACACATTAATCCGATTGTGCGACAAGACGGTCAATGCCTTCGTGCATAAATGTTTGCGGTTGGCTACAGAACCATGGTCGTACATGCACCTCTTCGTCCAAAGCCAATCGGCGGCCACGAATAGCTTTCTTCAGGGGTCAAAAAATAGGGAAATCGCATGGGGAGAGATCGGGACTGTACGGAAGATATGTAAGGGCTTTTCAACGAAACTTCTACAGGGTAGCCGAAACAATCATGGCAACATGTGGTCCTCTTATAAAGCTAAAGGCAAGTCTTCCATTATCGACTCCCATTTCTTCTTTCAACACTACACCAGACAGATGTTCCCTTCCAAAATAATCTTTCTGCCTACCCGCTTCTAATTCTGCGTTTAACAGTGGAATTCGACTTGTACTCCTATACTGACACCTTTGTTGTTAATTTCACCTAAACCTCGACAATCGCCCCACTTCGGCGGGGAAGAGAGACCAGACGTTTATTCAGTACGCTATTCTTAGATAAAGCAATTATCTGATTACTAGATCTGATACAGCTACCAAATTGCTCATAAAACAAAGTGAGCGTCGCCGCAGATTTAAACGAAAACAAAGTCTCAAATACAAACAAAAACTGAAAAAGCCAAAATTAGCGTAAGGAGTGATGTATGTGAAATTTTCGAAGTACTGAAAAGTAAAATTGCATATCCCGATTTGGCAAGTTTGGTCTTATGTAAAATTAGTAAAGGGATCAAAGCCATCTCCCCAGACCGTCAGTAACCTTAGTGTCATCGAAACGGAGGATGACGGAGAAAAGGCCGAAATATCAAGCTCTTATTTTTCAAAAACAGTTTTGCTAGCTCCTTACAATATTAGCACGTATGTAAAAATAAGAGAAATAAAAAAAAAAACTTTCGCGAGACGGAAAATTAGCTAAACCTCCTCAAAGAAGGAAATCTGATTGGACCTGATCCGTTACCTATGCGATTCTACATAGAGTATGTGTAGGCTGTGACTCCTCTTAGGCTGCAGTCTACCGTAGGTCGTAGGTCGTTAAAGGAAAGAGATTTTCCTAGTACTGGAAAAAAGCGCAGGTCATTTCCATTTTCAAGAGGGGTCGAGGAACAGACGCATTAAACTACAGGCCTACATCGCTGACGTCAATCTCTTGTAGAATTTTGGAAAACGTCTTATTACCGCATACTATAACCTTACTGGAGACAGAAAATCTCGTCAGTAGGAATCAAGACGGATTTCTCAAACAGCGAAAGGATGAAAACCAGCTCGTTCTGTTCATCCACAAGACCCAGATGTCAGTAGACACCTGCACCTAGCCTGATGCCTCGTCAACATCATGATTTAGCTGGAAGTTATCAGTCACTGTGGTATTCGGCGAAGGAATGGGATTGAAGTTTGATTCTTAAAGGCCAAGAAGCATGCCTGTAATACGACGAATAGGGAGGCCAAACAACAGCCACGTATGCAACAAAGAATAGTGTACCACCGGAAAGTACTCTACCTAACGATGTTATTTATGTCTGTTCGTCAGTAGATACCGGAGCCCAGGTTGATGCCCTGATCCTTGACTTCCCGAAGGTCTTTGCTAATGTTCCGTACTGTCGCCTAATGAGTAAAATACGAACGTACGGAATATTAGGGCAAGTATGAGATGCCCAGTACAGGTTACAATCACACATCCCAAACCATGAGTGTGCTTAAAATCCTTGTACACAGAGCCCATACAGTGTCGTATGCAGATAGTTTGCCTGAAGAGCTTGCACATTTAACGACAGTGTTCAGAGACAATGGATACTCTATACGGCAAATTAACAGGGCATTTTCAGCTAAAAGCAAGAACCGGGAAGTGGATAAAGAGGAGAACGCGCCAGCAAAGTCTCTAGCTTTTCTTCCCTTCGTTGGAAATATTTCCATAAAAATAGCAAGAATTCTTAGTGATTTTCAGGTGAAAGTGATTTTCCGCCCACCATCTAAGATTTCAGACCTGCTGGTATCAGTAAGGGATAATGTAAGGGATAATTTGTTACTGTGGAAGGCCGGAATTTACAAAATACCTTGTCAGTGTGGTACGGCCTATGTAAGACAAACAACATACAGAGTGGAAGAACGCTGCACAGAACATAAACGTCATACTCGCCTTCTGCAACCCAACAAGCCTGCAATTGCAGAACGTTGTATCTCCAACGAACATTCAATGGAGTATGAAAAAACAAAAACATTAATTTTGGCCACAGAAACATCTTTTTGGGACTCTGTTTTATAACAATCTGTTGAAATACGCATCGCGGAAAATCTAATGAACCGTGACGGCGGAGAGGAGAACATCTTCGTCAGTCTTCGATGGCTCATTTGAAGATAAATGGCAGGTGTCCAGTCGAAGTATCGTGGAGTGAAGTTTACGACGACTGGCTGCAATTCCGAAATCTCTTCGAACTCGGTATTATTATTAACGTAAGACTAATTTCGGACGTATCCAAGAAAAAGTTGTATGGCCTTTACCATTTGCAGTATAGATAAATTAGTACTTTAACCATCTGCAACAACTGTATTTCTATTTGTAGAAATAATCAGCAACCAGCCGCAAAAAAATAATTTTAATCCTTTACCGGTTTAAGGCAACTGGTGCTCTTCTTTGGAAGCCTACAATTATCGAATTCTTAGCGCTCGTCAAAAATAAGCAGGTGTATGTAGCATATTACTATAGTCATGTGGATCGTGGTGTCTTGAATGGACGAAAACCATAACGGTATAAGTGACATTTTTTGCAAAACTCAGTTAAGTGCAGTTTCGACCACGAAACAAGGGATATTTGTTAGTGGCACAAAGATCCAGGTGCCTACTGTTAACGTCTAGCATCTATCGGCATGTGGTATAAATACATTTATCGAATCACAATCGATAGGCAGTGTCAGGACGGTAGAAGCAACAACATGGCGGAAGCTCCAAAGAATCGCGATTCAGGCTCTCAATTACTGACGAAATCTCTATCAGAGATGAGTAGTTTTAGCTTTCAAGGTATTCACTGTCGTTCAGAAACGACTGATTCAGACGCAGACGAAGATTATGTTCCTGTTCAAGGTAACTAAAGTTCAAGCATTTTGTGTAACATTTTAGTGACTAAATAACATTTGTTTTGAAATATCCAATAACTTTTGTGGCCATTAGAAATGTCTTTAACTATTTTTTAGTATATAAGCACACATGGAACTAGCATAACAACTTCTCCTCACTGTCCATAAAAATTATGTTCCACATGAAAAGTAGTCAAGAAAATATTGTCACTTGTACCGGTATGTCACTGGAATGCTTAACATCTTTGAGGTACGTTAGTATTCCTTTGACACAATTACATTCACCAAAACGACGAGATTATTTTGGGAATTTTATGTATGAAACTGATTTTTATGTAGATATTTGCTTTTTATCGATGCTTCAATGGTATATTTCCTTTTTTCTCCAGCTGCATCATGTTCCGATGAAAACGATCATACCAAGCCAGAGAAAAACCCTAACAATAACAAAAATCCATAACACAGTTGAAACGTCGTGCATAGAAGCCCCTCATGAAGAAACTCAAGAAAACATTGTTTCAAAAAAGAGAGAAAGGAATGTGGAGTCATGTAAAGTGAATAAAAGAAAACGCCTAAGAAACCCGTGACAAGAATATACATCTACAACAGGGAAAATTATGTATGCAAGAGTCATCCAGCTATTTCAAAATATCTTTCGATAAGAATGCAGGACTTTCACAGAACCAATACGAAGAACTATCCATGAAGGGTTTTGGAAAACTGGTTCTTGGCAGCAACAAACGTCCTTCATAGCAAATGTGTTTTCAACTGCCAAAGCAAGACGTCCAAAACAAAACTGTAAGAAGTCAAAAAAAAAGTAGTGTCATTATCCTGGATGGTAATCGAGTGTGTAAGGAGTTCTTCCTGAAGACATTAACAGTAAGCAATCGCCGGTTTACCACAACTACATTATACAAACCAAGAGTTGAAGGCCGATCTCCTGTTGATCAACGTGGTAAACGTGCTCCTGGAAATAAAGTACCAGAAGATCGCTTCACTACCGTAAGGAACCACATGAAAAGCTTTCCTCATTACACAAGTCACTATTCTCGTAAATATAATCCTCAGAGGAAATACCAGTCACAAGAGTTATCTGTCTCAAAAATGTATATGCTTTATACTAAGAAGTGTGAGGAAGAAAACATTTTGCCAGTGAAGGCCTCAATTAACCGTAAAGTTTTCAATTCGGAATTTCATCTATCATTTTATAAGCTAAAGAATGACACCTGCAACACTTGATAGATTAGAAAATTTAATCAAATCAGAGGTAGATACCAGTAAAATTAACAACCTAAAGCTACAGAAAGAGCTTCACCTAAGGAAAGTTGAGCAAGCAAGAGCCGCTAAGAAAGGATATATACGGAAGTCAAAAAGAAGGCTCAACACATCGACCTTGAAAAAATTTGCCAACTCCAATGCTAACAACCGATGTTATTTACTACAAGAGACAGCTTTGGACATTTAATCTTGGAATACATGACTGTAGAACAGATCCTGCTTTCATGTATATTTGGTCTGAAAATACTGCCTCACGTAGGGCCTTCAGAAATTGCTTTTTGCTTACTGAACTACGTAAAATCATTGCCCTCTGATATTAAACATGTTATTGCCTAAAGTGATAGTTGCGGCGGCAAAAACTGAAATCAAATAATCGCCCGATTTTGGCTCTATACTGTTGCTCATACCTCTATTCAAATTGTTGATCATAAGTTCCTCATGCCTGGACATAATTTCATTGATAATGATGCAGATTTTTCTCACATTGAGACGAAGAAAAAGCAAACCCAGTTTATTCTGTGCCACAGGATTGAATGAAGCTTGTAGAAAATGCCAGGGTGACATTTCATGTGAAAGAAATGAAGCCAGATTATTTCCTATCTACAGAACCAATTGCAAAACTTCTCACCAACAGAACAATAGACACTAAGAAGCAAAAGGTTAACTGGACTAAGATGGATGCAATATAGAAAAGCTGAACCAAAAGCTTTCTTCATCAAGGAGACATCGAATGAAGTCATAAAATTTCGAAAAGTAAATCTTGCACATCCACGTAGGTCTGGAACAATACCTGAACAACTTCCACTACTTCGACATGGACCAATATGTTTAAATCCAGAAAAAAATGATGGCTTGAAGTCTTTGTTACAGTTCATTTCGCCAGTGTACCACAACTTCTATAAGAGTCTAACACCGATTCAGAGCTCACCAGAAAACGAACAGGACGTCGCGTCGCCCCTGTGGTCGTCCTCGTGGTCGTGGCAGAGGTCAGCATCATCTTTCACACTTTTCACATGTCAGTTAACGAGCATTGCACACTCATTTAAATATATGTCCGAAGGAGTCAGTATACAGGAATTGTGAAACGAACCCTGTAATCCAGGACCATGTGCCACATAGTGCACAGATTCATCACGAGATGGGGAAAATCACAGACGTCTATTGTCTATTGAGGCCTAACTGCTGTAGTATGCAAGTGAGACAGATGAGAACCTACATCATAGTGAAACCCAGTAAAAACTGTTTGTGGCCGAGGAGAAGTAGAGTGTTAAATATGGTGGACCTAAGATTGGCTATAAAGGGAAATATTTGTGAAAACTACACTACTGGCCATTAAAGTTGCTCCACCAAGAAGAAATGCAGATGATAAACTGGTATTCATTGGACAAATATATTATACTAGAACTGACATGTGATTACATTTTCACGCAACTTGGGTGCATAGATCCTGAGAAATCAGTACCCAGAACCACAACCTCAGGCCGTAATAACGTCCTTGATGCACCTGGCCATTGAGTCAAACAGAACTTGGATGGCGTGTACAGGTACAGCTGCCCATGTAGCTTCAACACGATACCACAGTTCATCAAGAGTACTGACTGGCGTATTGTGACAAGCCAGTTACTCGGCCACCACTGACCAGACGTTTTCAATTGGTGAGAGATCTGGAAAATGTGCTGGCCAGGGCAGCAGTCGAACATTTTCTGTATCCAGAAAGGCCCGCACAGGATCTGCAACATGCGGTCGTGCATTATCCTGCTGAAATGTAGGGTTTCGCAGGGATCGAATGAAGGGTAGAGCCACGGGTCGTAACACATCTGAAATGTAACGTCCACTGTTCAAAGTGCCGTCAATGCGAACAAGAGGTGACCGAGACGTGTGACCAATGGCACCCCATACCATCACGCCGGGTGATACGCCAATATGGCGATGACGAATACACACATCCAAAGTGCGTTCACCGCGATGTCGCCAAACACGGATGCGACCATCATGGTGCTGTAAACATAACCTGGATTCATCCGAAAAAATGACGTTTTGCCATTCGTGCACCCAGGTTCGTCGTTGAGTACACCATCGCGGGCGCTGCCGTCTGTGATGCAGCGTCAAGGGTAACCGCAGTCATGGCCTCCGAGCTGATAGTCCATGCTGCTGCAAACGTCGTCGAACTGTTCGTGCAGATGGTTGTTGTCTTGCAAACGTCCCCATCTGTTGACTCAGGGATCGAGACGTGGCTGCACGATCCATTACAGCCATGCGGATAAGATACCTGTCATATCGACTGCTAGTGATAAGAGGTCGTTAGGATCCAGCACGGCGTTCCGTATTACCCTCCTGAACCCACCGATTCCATATTCTGCTAACAGTCATTGGATCTCGACCAACGCGAGCAGCAATCTCGCGATACGATAAACCGCAATCGCGATAGGCTACTATCCGACCTTTATCAAAACCGGAAACGTGATGGTACCCATTTCTCTTCCTTACACGAGGCATCACAACAACGTTTCACCAGGCAACGCCCGTCAACTGCTGCTTGTGTATGAGAAATCGGTTGGAAACTTTCCTCATGTCAGCACGTTGTAGGTGTCGCCACCGGCGCCAACCTTGTGTGAATGCTCTGAAAAGCTAATGATGTGCATATGACAGCATCTTCTTCCTGTCGGTTAAATTTCGCGTCTGTAGCACGTCATCTTCGTGGTGTAGCAAATTTAATGGCCAGTAGTGTATTTCATTCTGTAGTAATGTAGGGAATGAAGCTACAGTAATTTTAATGTACCATCGTTCATAAATTTTCATGTTGATCCCAATAAAACTTGGATATTGTTCATATCTATAATGGTTTAGTATTTACTGTTAAAGTGAAATTAACAAATTTTGTGACAAAGACCTGAATGCCAAAATCTGAAGGCTTAGGTCGATCTTAACATTCTACATTTCATATAGATGCACATCATTAAAACGACAAATGTCGTAAATATTAACTCTGTAACTTCGTTTGTTTAAAAGATGTAGTAAATTTAAATTATCAGTATTTTCATTTAAGCATTAGATCATCATTTCCTCCACAGAAAACACATTGAACGACAACAGCAGCCGGCAGCTGTTGTCGAGTGGTTTTACGCGCTTCAGTCCGGAACCACACGGCTGCTACGGTTGCAGTTTCGAATCTTGCCCCGGGCATGGATGTGTGTGATGTCCTTAGGTTAGTTAGGATTCGTAGTAGGGGACTGATGACCTCAGATATTAAGTCCCATAATGCTTAGAGCTATTTGAACCGTTTGACGACAGCATGACACTTTATTGAATCATTAGGTAATAGAATATTTGTTGTAAAATTTATTGCATAATAGTTACTTTTGTTCTTTATTTATCATAAATCACATTGGTGCAAGGCTACTGGCTGTGACATTCAAAGTTAAGAAGGAAACTGTATTAGTTTTATGTAAAAGAATTTAACAATGGATATTATTGTTGCTTTATTTAGAACGTGAAAGTGGTCAATCTTTGATTATTTAAATATGTTAAAATGTAAAATAATGTAGAATAAGCTGTAGCTAATCAGATGGACGGCTTCAGGAAAGGGAACTGCCCTAGTCAGTTAAGCGAAAATATTCGGTGTGCGTGAAACTTGGCCGGGGATGGGCAGAGGGACAGTACCGGTGCAGACGCGAAAGTGGACAGTTCGGCTAGAGACACCAAAGGTTACAGTTCGTATTGAGACGCGAAAGCGGACAGTCGGTCTGTAGGCAGCTAGGAAGTGAAACGACTTAGAAAATTTCGCGTTGTGTGGTATCGCGGGACTTAGTCCCTGAGCGGTGAGCAGCCGCACGCCTGGTGTGAACTCTAACTTTTCGCGTAGATAACTTGTCTTTCGCGATGAAATTTTGAATGATCAAACTGTGTCAAATGGATATGCGCTCGAGTGTAACAGTAACTCTAAGTGCGACAACTTTCGCTATTAATTTGCTTTCTGAATAAACATCATTCTAACCAAATCGCAACTGTGGTGGGCTACATCATTTATGGGTCGTTAATTTAATTCTCAATATTAATACTGTTATTATATGTTACGTTAATTTTGTATCTCGTAAACTTGCCATCAGCCAGACAATTTAACCAAAGAATCACGGGTGTCTAATTTAGAGCATGCAACGCGATACGTGCGTTTCAACCCCTAGACGAGTTTGGGCCAAGACATTTCGACGAAGAGGCACCGCATGTGAGCCCGAACATCTTTGGGATGTTAGCTCGCACACAGTACACTGCACAACCAGGCGATGAAGAATGCTACCCTGACAACTTTGATAGTGATGAAGTGAATCTAAGAGAGTAAGAGGAAAGAGGTTATTGTTTAAAGGGATAGTGATACAAGTGACATTTTATGAAGACATTTTGAAACCATAATGGTACTAGTGAACTTAATGGATATTTTTTAAGTATGGCGCCTTACACCAAAGACCTTCAGATACTTAACATATATATGCCCCTCAAGTGTAAAACTTTGTATAAGTCTTTTGTTTCATTTTGTATAACCTGTGACTTTATATAAATACTGAAATGTTTAAGGTCGTTTTTCTCACAATAAACTCAATGCTACTTATACTATTACGATTTTCACGGCCAAACTTTCAGGAAACATTCCTCACACACAAATAAAGAAAATATGTTATGTGGCCATGTGTCCGGAAACGCTTAATTTCCATGTTAGAGCTCATTTTAGTTTGTTCTTCCACCTACGCTCAATGGAGCACGTTATCATGATTTCATACGGGATACTCTACCTGTGCTGCTAGAACATGTGCCTTTACAAGTACGACACAACATGTGGTTCATGCAAGATGGAGCTCCGGCAAATTTCAGTCGAAGTGTTCGTACGCTTCTCAACAACAGTAGAGGCGGACCAATTTCATGGCCTCCACGCTCTCCTGACCTCAACCCTTTTGACTTTCATTTATGGGGGCATTTGAAAGCTCTTGTCTACGTAGCCCCGGTACCAAATGTAGAGACTCTTCGTGCTCGTATTGTGGACGGCTGTGATACAATACGACATTCTCCAGGGCTGCATCAGCGCATCAGGGATTCTATGCGACGGAGGGTGGATGCATGTATCCTCGCTAACGGAGGACATTTTGAACATTTCCTGTAACAAAGTGTTTGAAGTCACGCTGGTGTGTTCTGTTGCTGTGTGTTTCCATTCCATGATTAATGTGATTTGAAGAGAAGTAATAAAATGAGCTCTAACATGGAAAGTAAGCGTTTCCGGACACATGTCCTCATAACATACTTTCTTTGTGTGTGAGGAATGTTTCCTGAAAGTTTGGCCGTACCTTTTTGTAACAAAGATGACTTTCGAGATCACTCAGAGGCCTACCATTCCTCCCACACACAATGTGCGACTGGAACAGGAAAGGGCGAAAGTGACAGTGGCACACAAGGGACACTGTGCCACACACCAGAAGGCGGTTTATGGAATATAGATGGGGATATAAATTGTGGGAATATTAGTTTCTATGTTACTTCTGTTGTTCCAAATAGTCTCAGAGATGTTTTATGTTATCAATATCGGTTAATTTAGCGGACCAGAGGAGGTGCGATAAAGTGCCTGAGTGTTTACCAAACCAGGAGCGTACACTTGAAGATGTTTGAAAACAACTGTTGTCATCTTGAAAAGCGTATAAGAATTGCACGACATGTTTCATATGTGGTAAATCAATAGAGGGTTAACACTATTAAAATGAACCAGTGCAGCTGAAACATATTTCAGTTTTAAATTATAAAGAAAGTAGAATAATCTCGACAGTTGTTGGTTGAAAAATATATCTTTTCCTCATGAACACTGAAACATGACGACTGGTTCGTTTCAGACAGTGCGACAAACTGTATCACTTCCACGCCAAGCTTGTTGCACCATGTTGAGTTCGTTTTTTGTTTTATTTGCAACATGCTCCATTACAACTTTTTGTAATACTGCATGTATACATTGTGTGTTTGGAGCTTGTAATGCTTGTGTGTATGATGATGCTACTGATGATGATGAGATAAGGGAGAGGATAAACCGACTGCCGGCACACAGACTACACCTTGCGAATAGCACCAAGGGGCTGGCAAGCTTAAAGTCCCCATTCGACGGGCAGATGACCATCAACAGTGTCACATGTCCTCACTTCATCAAACACTGTGGAGAGGTTTAATGTTTAAATCACGACATTGGCACAAAGTCTGTTGATCAGGAACTTAACGCGACAACCTCACCTCCCCTTGTCGACCACCAAATACCGGCAGTGATTTTTTCCACCAACAGGATCCGATCCGGCTACCCCAGGGGGGTAGAGCGTCACCGCACAAGCGTGCGTTAGCGACTTCGGACGTGGAGCCAGGTTGGCCATATCGAGTCTGCCACTCTAAATTCTTACCAGGACAAGACTGCACCAAAACCTCTGTGGAGAATACGGGATTGGCTAGGTGTTCCATCAGTGTGATATGTCAGTTCGTAATGTCACAGTTTCTACGCCAGGACAGACTTTGGAAAGGAGGATGCGCCCCTGTGTGTATAGATAATGCTACGAAATTATTTTTACCATCACACAGTCGTCTCCGAAAACGAAGTATTGCTTTGACAGTATGAAAGTTCAAAAAAATGGTTCAAATGGCTCTGAGCACTATGGGACTTAACTTCTGAGGTCATCAGTCCCCTAGAACTTAGAACTACTTAAACCTAACTAACCTAACGACATCACACACATCCATGCCCGAGGCAGCATTCGAACCTGCGACCGTAGCGGTCGCGCGGTTCCAGACTGAAGCGCCTAGAACCGCTCGGCCACTCCGGCCGGCAGTATGAGAGTGCCTCCTCAAGCAGCAGCTATTGGACATATTACTAAATGTGGATAAATGCGTTCTAGAAATGATTTTAAACTCAATAAAGGGCCAAGAAGGCCCTATGGGCCACCATCCATGCACAAAAAAGAGAGCCGAGCTGTCGTTCGATGAAGAGAATCGTTCGTGTCATAACGCCCAGCTACATTGCCGCAACCCGAGGTCCTCCATCTTCTGATGGGGCGATATCAAAACATAGCTGTGGCCTTTCGTAATTAATGACTTTACAGTTAACAGGTAAGAAAGTGGTCTGCATTCATGTTATTCATTGACCATGCTTTACACAATAGCTTCATACAGAATCTTGAATTCTGTTTGTACACACACCAAACATCACCCTCATTCCCAGAAATCTTCAAGATAGATGTTGACTGTGGATATTCTATCATAGACACAGTTCCTTTGACTATTCAGAGATGTCACTAAACCCGCCGAAAGATGTAAACAACCATGCATTAGTAATGCCTATTACATAGAGGGTGTCCAACAGCCGATCAGTTCCGGCTTGTGTTGTCTGTAGTTCAATAATGTTTAGACGGTCAATACCGCAGTTCAATCGCGTCCGCATTGTTACTTTGTGCCAGAAAGGGCTCTCAACAAGGGAAGTGTACAGGAATCTCGGAGTGAACCAAAGTGAAGTTGTTCGGACATGGAGGAGATACATAAAGACAGGAAATGTCGATGACATGCCTGTCTCAGGCCGCCCATGGGATACTATTGCTGTAGATGACCGCTACCTACGGATTATGGTTGGAAGGAACCCTGACAGCAACGCCAACACGTTGAATAATGCTTTTTGTGCAGCCACAGGACGTCGTGTTTCGAATCAAACTGTGCCCAATAGGCTGTATGATGCGCAACTTCACTCCCGACGTCCATGGCGAGGTCCATCTTTGCAACCACGACACGATGCAGCGTGGTACAGATGAGCCCAACAACATGCCGAATGGACCGCTCAGGACTGACATCACGTTTTCTTCACCGATGAGTGTCGCAAATGCCCTTAAGCAGACTATCATCAGAGACGTGTTTGGAGGCAACCCGGTCAAGCTGAACGCCTTAGACACACTGCCCAGCGTGTGCAGGAAAGTGGAGGTTCCCTGATGTTTTGGGGCGGCATTATGTGGGGCCGACATACGTCATGGAAGGCGCCATAATGGCTGTACGATATGTGAATGGCATCCTCTGATCGATAGTGCAACCATATTGGCAGCATATTGGCTACGCATTCGTCTTCAAGGACGACAATTTGCGTCCCCATCGTGCTCATCTTGTGAATGACTTCTTTCAGGATAACGACTTCGCTCGACTAGAGAGGCCAGCATGCTCTCCAGACATTAACCCTATCGAACATGCCTGGGATAGACTGAAAAGGGCTGTTTGTGGACAACGTGACTCATCAACCACTCTGAGGGATCTACGTCGAATCGCCGTTGTGGAGTGGGACAATCTGGACCAACAGTGCCTTGATAGACTTGTGGATAGTATGCCACGACGAATACAGGCATGCACCAATGCAAGAGGACGTGCTACTGGGTATTAGAGATGCCGGTGTGGACAGCAGTCTGGACCACCACCTCTGAAGGTCTCGCTGTATGGTGGTACAACATGCAATGTGTGGTTTTCATGAGCAATAAAAAGGGCGGAAATGATGTTTATGTTGATCTATGTTCCAATTTTGTTTACAGGTTCCGGAAGTCTCGGGACCGAGGTGATGCTAAACATTTTTTGATTTGTGTAATTGAGTGCACTCTGGTGAAGACTCACATTGCCCATTCTTATTGCTAGATGCATGTAGGTATACATGGTAGCAAGTCAACAAGAGATTACACTGATAGAGATGAAGAAGTCTCTCTTCCAGAATCACGGACGTTTGAAAAATCTTGTCAGTGTCCTCTTGTTGGCAACCCATTCTTCACCAATCTAGCACCATATTTAAGAGATTAAATGAGTTGTTTATAACTTTAAAATTGCTGAAATCAAATGGGTTGGGTTGTTTGGAGGAAGAGACCAAACAGCGAGGTCATCGGTCTCATCGGATTACGGAAGGACAGGGAAGGAAGTCGGCCGTGCCCTTTCAAAGGAACCATCCCGGCATTTGCCTGGAGCGATTCAGGGAAATCACGGAAAACCTAAATCAGGATGGCTGGAGCGGGATTGAACTGTCGTTGTCCCGAAAGCGAGCCCAGTGTGCTAACCACTGCGCCACCTCGCTCGATGAAATTAAATGAATAACATTTTATATAGAATACGAAATTGTACGACGTCTCTGTCTTCTCTTTGTACCATCTCCTTTTGCTCGTTTGAACTATAAGGACACATGCCCGTCATTAAAGCTTCCACCGATTAGCCAAGAAGGATAAGTTGAGAATAGTGTCGAATGCAAACGATGTAATATCGCATCTATAATGCTTGACAATTGATGAGGAACCGAGTCACTGTTGGACAGGAAAAATCACAGGCAGTGATGGACGACATAAAACACAGAACATACGTATTGGAGACGGAGTGGACGGAATGGTGTATTTATGACGAAAACTGGCTAGATTTCAATACATGAGAAGACAGGATAATAGAAATAAATAACGTTCTTGTTTGACACAGGCCTGACCCCCAACACGCAGGTCGATATAGGACTCTCAGTAACGAATATACGTTCCTCGGGCACTAATGAACGTTTTGCATCTTTATTCATACTGGCTTTCAGACTGTTGAAGAGTCCCTTCTCAAGGTGAGGTAGGGTTTAGGTCCGCGTAGTACGCAGATCATTCCATACGTTCAATATCTCCACTATGTCGTGTGTCAGATCCTCAACAGTTTTGTGTGTGCGGGCATCGTCCTCCATAAAGAGAAACTCTGGATCTGCTCCAACCCTAAACAGATGGACATGATCCAAAATCATCTCCCTGCAATACCGCAGTGCTGTAATGGTACCTCGCGCAGAGAGATGCAGCGGTGTTGGGCCATCGTGCGTAATGTCTGTCCACACCGTAACGCCTAAGCCACACCGGTGACGTGCATGAACATTCTGTGGTGTGTAACGTGTTCCTCCCCCCCCCCCCCTCTCTCTCTCTCTCTCTCTCTCTCTCTCTCTCTCTCTCTCTCTCTCTACTCCAACTGTTGACCAGAATTACTTGCCGCAGTGAAGCTGGATTCGTCGGGCAACATCACTCTGGTCCACTGCTGCTGAGCCCAACCAACATGAACTCCGCACCAACTAACTCCTTCTCGACTATGGCGTGTCGGGTGCATTTAACAGTCTTCCGATCATATAAACCAGCCTTATTTAATTGCCGCGAAATGGTTGTGGCAGTGACACACCTAATGGCAGCGGTTGCAAGGACTGCAGTGATGTGCCTAGGATTGAGATGTGTGTTTCTTTTCGTCCCTAGAGCAATGTATCGAAACTCTTTCGATGTGGTGGATCGTCAAGAATCAGCTGCATCCTGTCGCACTGCTTTACCCTCTTCAGTGGCCTTTCAAATGGTTCAAATGACTCTAAGCACTACGGGACTTAACACCTGAGGTCAAGTCCCCTAGACTTAGAACTACTTAAACCTAACTAACATAAGGACGTCACACACATCCATGCCCCAGGCATGTTCCGAACCTGCGACCGTAGCAGTAGCGCGGTTCCGGACTGTAGCGCCTAGAACCGCTCGGCCACAACGGCCGGCAGTGGTCTTTCCTAATCGCGAGATGACACTTTTCGACACACCCATTGCTGTGGCTACAGTAGGAAATGAGGCACTTAAAGTAGTAAAGGAGTTTTGCTATTTGGGGAGCAAAATAACTGATGATGGTCGAAGTAGAGAGGATATAAAATGTAGGCTGGCAATGGCAAGGAAAGCGTTTCTGAAGAAGAGAAATTTGTTAACATCCAGTATTGATTTAAGTGTCAGGAAGTCATTTCTGAAAGTATTCGTATGGAGTATAGCCATGTATGGAAGTGAAACATGGACGATAAATAGTTTGGACAAGAAGAGAATAGAAGCTTTCGAAATGTGGTGCTACAGAAGAATGCTGAAGATAAGGTGAGTAGATCACGTAACTAATGAGGAAGTATTGAATAGGATTGGGGAGAAGAGAAGTTTGTGGCACAACTTGACCAGAAGAAGGGATCGGTTGGTAGGACATGTTCTGAGGCATCAAGGGATCACCAATTTAGTATTGGAGGGCAGCGTGGAGGGTAAAAATCGTAGGGGGAGACCAAGAGATGAATACACTAAGCAGATTCAGAAGGATGTAGGTTGCAGTAGGTACTGGGAGATGAAAAAGCTTGCACAGGATAGAGTAGCGTGGAGAGCTGCATCAAACCAGTCTCAGGACTGAAGACCACAACAACAACAACGCAGTAGTGACACTTTTACCGGCTTGGATCCGTCCAACTGCTCATCCACCATCTTAAGCACTCAAATGATGTCTTGCAGACATGTTGGCGTACAACATGGAATATCGTAATAATCGGTTCGACAACAGCCTCGGTCAAACACAGTACTGCAAGAACTGTCAAATGCATACAGAGAATTAGTACAAAGGCTTCGCTCCAGTTAACATTCCAGACCTCGACATTTTCTTTTGCCATCATTGGTCAGGTTTTCCATGGCAATTGTCGGTTGTTCCGCAACAGCTGGTAGTTGTTCCTGAGTAAGTGTCGGTTGTTGGTTAGCAACCGTCAATCAGTGCACTTCAGCTTTCTGTGACTAATCATTAGTCTTAAGGGTTGCCTAGGATCACCAGGAATCAGCAAACGGACGAGTATGTCGCAGTTCGTCTCAGGCATCAATTGTGTATTGTTGACTTCCAGTAGCAAATGCACGAGGAATTAACGATGATCCCCGAGCCAAGTTCCTTAATACGCAATGCGCTGTGCCCTACACGTATTTCGATATTCTGTAATGAAAGCTAACACAACTAAACCTAGTCCAAAATCAACAAACGGTAATAAATACAGAAATAAAATTTGTCTGAAATTACCTACAAGGAGAGAAATGGAAGGAACAGTTTTCCTAACATGTGGATCCACGAATGAGAATGTACACTGCTGGCCATGAAAACTGCATCACCATGGATATGACATGCAACAAAAGTTGAATTTTCATGAAATGTACTACAAGCTTGGTTCCGCAAATGCTTAGCATTACAGCACAGCTGTACATTCTGTTTGCAAGGAAAGATTACGCAATTTTATTATGTAGATATTGTAGTTGGGTATTGCTACAACCGTTGGTCGTGTTACCACGAATGTCATGCAAATAAGGAACAGGCGGATTCCGAACAGCCTTAACCAACGCCATGCAGAATTTCAGCGGTTCCGTGTAGCTAACGATCGAGAAGGCAAACGTATTGTTCGCTCTGTTATCGAGAATCACACAACTGTGTCGTATACCTTGAGTAAATGGGATGAGAAATTGGTTTGGCAACGAAGCTTTTCGTGACAGAGTCCTTGATTAAAGGTTTTCAGTTTACTTGCCACGTCAAACTCGGGCAGATAAAAGGTAGTCGGACACGATATTAGGAGGTATCTCGTGACTTTCCTCACCGCAGTGCACATCACCAGCTGTCCTCGCTAATATTTGGCGAAAAGATGCGTAATGCGTAGTTTTCTGCCACACTGTACGATGAGAGAGAACCTTTTATCAATGTAAACCAAGTTTCTTTTAAAACAGCCATGTAATTATAAAAATGCGGCGTTTATAATTCGTGGAAGATACCCAGACAATTATACTGCACTGTTTTTACGGTGAATATCGCCTCAGCACGTCCAAATCAACTGTAAAACAATAAAAGTATCTAATGTTCTGCATAAAGTTCTCGTGTACCCCCTACCGTCCCTTTCTGGAAATTTATTTACAATCCCAAATTTTACTTTGCGTTTCCTTTTCAAGAGTTAAATGAAAATATCATTTATTACAATATATCGAACATTATTTCAGTTTATTTTCAGTCTAAGTAACTTTCGTATTGAAAATAAAAAAGATTTCCCCAGAAAGTCTCAACCCCACGACCGTCGGATTACTGTTCTGTACTCCTTCCACTGTGCCAACCGCTGCCCCGCGATGACACTAACATAAATGGCTCACACCTCGCCCGATGCTCGTCATAAATGGTATTTTTTTTCTAAATGCTTGACCATCCGGAGCTCTCACTTCTGTCACTTTCGCTACTTACCAAGCTCTGTATATACCACAAATTTGGACGTAATCGGCGACGGCGAGTAGACGCGGCCCCCTTGTGCGTCCGACCAGAACTTGTCTACCGACAATCTTATCCGAATGTGCCTCGTCGTCTGCAGTGTGCTGTTGACCGCCGCCACTGCCATTCTCCAACTGTTTTCAGCGCTTTAGAAGCCCCTCTATTAACCTTGCAGTGCTAGTATTCCAGAGAGAAAGGAACTGTGGCGAATTGCTTGGTTACAGTGGAATAGAAGAGAATCTCTGACAGCCGTTGAAAGACCTTGAATGGCAGGCTGAAACTGTAAAACGAACTTTTACTCGCACACATAACTCTAACGAATAAGCCACCTTATGTCAGCGATAATACTCACGGTGCTATAACGAAACTTTCCCGCTACAGAGTGAGAGATTTTATTTTACAATCGCTCCTTAAAACACGATGAAGCATTCTACTGTCTATTCGTTTCTCTCAGAAAGACTCTCCATGCAAAGGTAGCAGACTTAAGAATGGAATGGTACAGATGATGGTAGAAAGAAATTGTGCGACCAATCGTTAAGCCCATGGTTTGAACACTGCTGGCGAAATGTTAAGGATCACCTTAGAGTTTCGGCCTGGCGCAGACATAGACCGGATGTACAAATTCATCAGAGAAAGTTGCCACACTGGTGATCTAGCAATTCCGTGAAGCGTACAGTTTGACATGGAATGTGACAATGTCTTCATCACGTCCTGTACTGGTCATCTCAATCACTGCTGTGCACCGCATGTGCTGGGAATGTCATCTTGACGCATCTGCTTGCAGCCAAATCGTCGAGGTCGAGAATGGTGGAAAACCTTGGGCTTTCCAAATGGTCTACAGTGAGTATATCAGTTCCACCAAAACCATTGCTGCGACACAGGTCGCTCATTGGGACTGTTCTCGTGGCTAAGCGCGACACAGTGAAGCGCATTATTCCCCAAATCAATAAAGGAAAAAGAGAGCAACCATGCCGTTTAGCCCTGTTCTGTCGCTGTTTGGCCACTGAAGACATTGTCCCACTACCATTGCTTCCGCCTGTTCCAGTAAACAGATATTTGTGCAGGGGTAGGAATTATTGTTGTCGTCTTCAGCCCGACCTGATCTGATAGAATAGCAGCCCAATATTTATTATTAACATGACCGTGAACCTAATGGGGCTGGTAATCGGAATTGACTGCTTCGGAAGTTGTTACTTTCCAGTTCGTCCTGTTCAATACTATAATACTGAATGTCTGGTAATAAGGAACATCAACACAGATTTACTAATTACGAACTTATATTCTTCTCAAATCACAAAAAGGAGACAGGCACTGCCTTCGTCATAGATGTCTAATTAGGGCTAATCTCAGCACAGGCTTTCTTCATTTCCCATTATCGTCACACGCTAATCCATCACTGCATCCAACACTGCAATCCAAGGTTAGGCCGGCGCGGTAGACGCGAAACCAAATATCGGCACTAGTAACGTCACTGATCACTTTCATAATGATATTTCATCACTTCCCCGGTATTAATTTATTATTTATGTGTCTAACCACGGCGATGGTGACACCCTTCTCGGTTAAAGACCATGTATTTCAATAATGGCCTCCACACACACACACACACACACACACACACACACACACACACACCATTCCCGCCAACCACTCAGACGCATCTCGACACTCGCTCTCGCAACAAGTCACAATCGATTGTTCGCCCTATCGACCTGTGCCGAGTGCAAAGTTATAGTAAAGGCCTACGGACCCCTTACAAGCTCTCCATGCTACTCTATCCTGTGCAAGCTTCTTCATCTCCCAGTACTTACTGCAGCCTACATTCTTCTGAATCTGCTTAGTGTATTCATCTCTTGCTCTCCCTCTACGATTTTTACCACGCTGCCCTCCAATACTAAACTGGTGATCCCTTGATGCCTCAGAACATGCCCTACCAACCGGTCCCTTCTTCTTGTCAAGTTGTGCCACAAACTCCTCTTCTCCCCTACTCTATTCAATACCTCCTCATTAGTTACGTGATCTACCCATCTAATCTTCAACATTCTTCTGTAGCACATTTCGAAAGCTTTTATTCTCTTCTTGTCCAAACTATTTATCGTCCATGTTTTACTTCCATACATGGCTACACTCCATACAAATAGTTTCAGAAACGACTTCCTGACACTTAAATCTATACTCGATGTCAACAAATTTCTCTTCTTCAGAAACGCTTTCCTTGCCATTGCCAGTCTACATTTTATATCCTCTCTACTTCGTCCATAATCAGTTATTTTGCTCCACAAATAGCAAAACTCCTTTACTACTTTCAGTGTCTCATTTCCTAATCTAATTCCCTCAGCATCACCCGACTTAATTTGACTACATTCCATGATCCTCGTTTTGATTTTGTTGATGTTCATCTTATATCCTCCTTTCAAGACACTGTCCATTCCGTTCAACTGCTCTTCCAAGTCCTTTGCTGTCTCTGACAGTATTACAATGTCATCGGCGAACCTCAAAGTTTTTATTTCTTCTCTATGGATTTTAATTCCTATTCCGAATTTTTCTATTGTTTCTTTTTCTGCTTGCTCAATATACAGATTGAATAAAATCGGGGATAGGCTACAGCCCTGTCTCACTCCATTCACAACCACTGCTTCCCTTTCATGTCCCTCGACTCATAACTGCCATCTGGTTTCTGTACAAATTGTAAATAGCCTTTCGCTTCCTGTATTTTACCCCTGCCACCTTCAGAATTTGAAAGAGAGTATTCCAGTCAACATTGTCAAAAGCTTTCTCTAAGTCTACAAATGCTAGAAACGTAGGTTTGCCTTTCCTTAATCTTTCTTCTAAGATAAGTCGTAAGGTCAGTATTGCCTCACGTGTTCCAATATTTCCACGGAATCCAAACTGATCTTCCCCGAGGTCAGCTTCTACCAGTTTTTCCATTCGTCTGTAATGAATTCATGTTAGTATTTTGCAGCTGTGACTTTTTAAACTGATAGTTCGGTAATTTTCACATCTGTCAGCACCTGCTTTCTTTGGGATTGGAATTATTATATTCTTCTTGACGTCTGAGGGTATTTCGCCTGTCTCATACATCTTGCTCACCAGATGGTAGAGTTTCGTCAGGACTGGCTCTCCCAAGGCCGTCAGTAGTTCTAATGGAACGTTGTCTACTCCCGGGGCCTCGTTTCGACTCAGGTCTTTCAGTGCTCTGTCAAAATCTTCACGCAGTATCGTATCTCCCAGTTTATCTTCATCTACATCCTCTTCCATTTCCATAATATTGTCCTCAAGTACACCGCCCTTGTATAGACCCTCTATATACTCCTTTCACCTTTCTGCTTTCCCTTCTTTGCTTAGAACTGGGTTTCCACCTGAGCTCTTGATATTCATACAAGTGGTTCTCTTTTCTCCAAAGGTCTCTTTAATTTTCCTGTAGGCAGTATCTATATTACCCCTAGTGAGATAAGCCTCTACATCCTTACATTTGTCCTCTAGCCATCCCTGCTTAGCAGTTTTGCACTTTCTGTCGATCCCATTTCTGAGAAGTTTGTATTCCTTTTTGCCTGTTTCATTTGCTGCATTTTTATATTTTCTTTCATCAATTAAATTCAATATTTCTTCTGTTACCCAAGGATTTCTACCAGCCCTCTGTAACATCCACGAGATAAATTTTAGCTACAGTGCGACGAGAGGAAATAATGCCTCTAACAATTATAACCATTATCTATTCAGCATATGAAAAAAAACAGTGAAAACGATGATAAATATTAATTATTTATATAATATTTTATGATGTAATTTGACATATCGATGTGTATCATACAAAGACAATGATAATTGTAAATTCCTTATTTGATCTGCGTTTGTCTTCCCTTGTTTTTACCTTTTGTTGGTTGGCTTTTGTAGGTTGCGGACGCATATCTATTGGAATTTGCGCAGCTGAATAAGTATTAAGGAGAAAAAAGGACATCTTACTAAAAACTATATTTGCACATTCAAGAACAAACAAAATTACAGCCAACACAACAGAATAATTAGCGCACACAAAGAGTGTTAGACAATGTCAAAGAGGTCTATTTTACACAGTGCACTTTGCGCCGTCACACACGAAATATATTGTTCACACAATTCCAACATCCCTCCTTGAACTTTTATTTTGTGTGTTGCTTCCACAAGATAAACCAAACAGTCCCACAATCTTCTCAAACTTCTCCCTTTCCAAGGGTTTGGTCAGAAGGTCTGCTAACATGTCTTCTGTACGCAGATAGTCCACGGCAATGTTCTGTCGCTCTACGTGGTCCCGAATGAAATGGTGCCGTATATCAATATGCTTTGTCCTAGCACTAGTAACATCATTTTTAGCTGGGTTTATGGCTCCCTTATTGTCACAGAAGATGGTTGTAGGTTCCTCAATTAAATTGGGTTCTATTTCACTTATTAATGTTCGTAGCCATAATGCTTCCTGTGTGGTGTAAGATAGTGCCATATACTCGGCCTCTACGGTGCTCAATGCAACATTTTTTTGCTTTTGACAGGACCATGATGTGAGGCCCCCCATTAATTTAAAACAGCAGCCAGTGGTGGAGTATCTGTCTTCCAATTCACTCCCCCAGTCCGCATCGCTATATCCCTCTAGTTTTGCGTTACCATCTCTATGGTATTTTAACTCATAGTTTGAGGTTCCTCTTAGGTATCGGAATATCCTCTTTACAGCTTTCCAGTGCTTTTCCTTTGGGTCTCTGCAATATCTGCTCACTGCATTGGTGGCAAAAGCAATGTCGGGTCGTGACGTTTGAGACAAATATAACAGACTCCCTACTGCTTCTAAATAAGGAACATTCTTGTCACATTCCACATCAGTCTCATTTACACTTCACTTCTACTTCCATTGGAGTACTTATGGGTTTGCAATCACTCATGCCAAACTTCTTTAATAATTTTTCCGTGTATGATGATTGACTTATGCTCAATTCTTGTCTTTCTTCATCCTTAGTAATCTGCATACCTAAATAACGTCTGACTTCTCCCAAATAATGCACCTTAAACTTGGTTTGCAGCTGTTTCTTGAACGTTCTCATTTGGCCTTCACTTTCAGTCAGGATAAAGAAATCGTCCACCCATATCGCCATTATCATTATTTCTTCTTTTCTCTCTTTATAGTAAATGCTGGGATCTGCCTTGGATTGCTTCATATTCATATGTTTTAGAGTTTCATGTAGACATCGATTCCAGCAACGTCCACTTTGTTTAAGTCCATAAATACTTTTTCTCAAACGCCAAATCTTTTTACTTTCTGACCTGGTTTTTATGGCTTCCCTTGGTGGAATGACATATATCTCCTCCTCCAATTTCCCATTTAAATATGCCGTTTTAACATCCATATGATGAATTATTAAATTTCGTTTTACTACCAAGGCTAAAAGATATCTAAATGATGCATACTTGACTACAGGTGAAAAAGTTTCTTCGTAATCTACCCCTTGTTTTTGTGAATATCCTTTTACCACAAGTCTTGCTTTGTATTTGGTGATGAGCTTTCAGGGTTCTTCAAATTGAATACCCATCTTCCTGCAGTGGTTTCTTATCTCCTGGCATATCTACCCATTCAAAGGTTTCGTTCTGATATAAAGATTCTAATTCTCTCTTCATCGCTTCTTTCCATTCTTGAGAGTTTGGGCCACTCATTGCTTCTTCTGCTGTTCTTGGCTCATCATTAAAAGACTGTGCTGTATATATCTCAAAATCCGGATATTCCTTCGGTTTTGGTACACGAGAAGAACGCCTTACATTGTTTTCTTCATGTTTTTCATCCTCTAACTCATGGTCATCATAAATTGTATCCATTTGTCCTTGGCTGTCGTCTTCCTCTTCTTCACTTTCTATTTCCTCACATAAGATTTCACCTTCTGAACTAGGTGCACTTGACTTAGTGGTTTTGCTCTCTTTTGAGTCCTTTCTATTTTCAAAGAATATTACATCTCTACTTGTGACAATCTTTTTAGTCAATGGATCCATTAATCGGTAGCCCTTTGAATTTTCACAATAGCCTACAAAAATATGCTTTTTAGCTTTCGGATACCATTTTCCTCTTAGCTGTTTTGGAATATCTGCCATTGCATCACACCCAAAAACCCTTATATTGCTTAGATCAGGTTTCTTTCCTACCCATATCTCATAAGGGGTTCTATTCTTTAATGCTTTTGTAGGTGATCTATTGTTCAAATATACAGCTGTTGACACTGCCTCTGCCCAAAAATCTTTGGATAATTCAGCGTCAGTCATCATGCTCCTTGCTTTCTCAACAATGGTCCTATTAGCCCTCTCAGCAACCCCATTTTGAGATGGGCTGTACCTTACGGTAGTTTGATGCCTGATTCCCTTTTCTGCCAGAAGTTTCTTCAATTTCTGGTTAATATATTCTCTCCCATTATCAGACCTGATTATCTTGATCTTCTTTCCTGTCCATCTTTCAACCATATTGCAATATTCCTCAAAGATATCTCTCACTTGGTCTTTATAACTAAGAAAATAAACATGAGTATATCGTGAGTAATCATCAATAAACGTAAGAAAATAATTACCCCCACCTATGGATTCACACTCCATCGGGCCACATACATCTGTGTGGATTAACTGTAAGACTTCTGTGGATTTACTCTTACTAGTCTTGAAGGGGTAACCTTGCTTGTTTTCCCTTTATACATGTCTCACATGGATCCTTGGACACACTAAAATTCTGTATTCCCTTTACCATATCCTTTATTATAGACATACTCTTTCTATTTAGTGCCATAAAAAACCTTCTGCTGAATATACTGAATCACTAACATTTTTATGTTTACTGTCAATGGTATCCAACTTAAAAATACCCCTTTCGTTACTTGCTGTAGGTATAACTTCACCACTTTCACTGATTACTCTTGCACCCTGCATGTCAAAGGTGACTGTATTTCCTTTCTTGACAATTTCCCCTACAGACAGCAGGTTAGTTGCCACATTTTTCACATAATGAACATTGTGTGCTGTAACCATATCTGATTCACCATTTACACTTACATGTAGATCTAGTTTCCCAGCCAGGTGACACTGGAGCTTGTTGCCATCAACAGTAGATATTCCCATATGAGTCTTATCTTTCATGTCATAAAGAAGTGATTTATCTTTAACAATATGCACAGACGCACCTGAGTCTAAAATCCATTCCATATCACGATTGCTCATCCCACCAAAAGAATAAAAACATGAGAGTGCCTTACCTTTGTTATTGGTCTTTCTCTCTGGGCTATCAGTAGCATACCTCTTTTCTGAGTGTCTGACCTTGGGCTTACTTTTTCTTTGCACTGAGACGCAATATGTCCCATCTTCTGACATTTATAGCACCTCACCGGTTTCTTCTTTTTGTTTTTGGAGTAGAGAACAGACGCACCTACCTTCTCCAATGTACAACAGCTTGGAGCACTCTTTACGTCCTGCAGGATTTTCACCTTAACACTGTCGCCTGTGATTGGTATACCCGAGCTTTCAAGTCCCATAATCATAGGTGCATACCTTTCGGGCAGTCCTGCCAACAGCAATGTTCCTGTCCGTTCGTCAGCGATCTCGAATCCGATGTTTCTCAGTCGGTTCGACGTGGTTATTATTTTGTTAACGTATTCGTCTACACTCTTACATTTGTCCAGACGAGTGGTAATTAACTCGCGTAAAAATCCTACTTTTCTCGTAAGACCACCATCCTTCGTAAATTGTCCCAGACTTCTTTCGCTGTAGCAGCTTTTTCAACGTGAACATAATTCACCGAATCAATCAGTAATATCAATTTTGATTTTGCTTTCCTATCCTTACTTGAATAATTCTGATCTGTGGATTTCATTGTTCCATCTACCACGTCCCATAGGTCGTCTAAACGCAAATACGCTTCTACTGCGAACTTCCAGGTTGCATAGTTTTCGCGACCTGTAAGTCTTTCGATCTGTGGAATTTGTGCCGCACTCATTCTTAACGGTAACTTGCTTTTTATTGCCGTAAAGAACACCGAAAAATAATGCGGAAAAAAATTGCGATCGTCTTGTAAGGATAACTCGCACTTCACGTAAATTGGAACTTTTCCAATACTTTCTCCCTACTATTTTATTGATATACTTATTCCAAATGCACGCTGGGCCCATAACCTATTGGAATTTGCGCAGCTGGATAAGTATTAAGGAGAAAAGAGGACATCTTACTAATAACTATATTTGCACATTCAAGAACAAACAAAATTACAGCGAACACAACAGAATAATTGGCGCACACAAAGAGTGTTAGACAATGTCAAAGAGGTCTATTTTACACAGTGCACTTTGCGCTGTCACACACGAAATATATTGTTCACACAATTCCAACAATATCAAACTGAGGTCTGTTCAGAAATTGTAATTATTTGTTAATTATTACTTGAGAATAGAGTTCATTATTATTATAAATATGAGGGAATAATTATTTGTAACTTTAATTCCTCTCTCAGTAAGCATTATCTGTGGTAATTATTTCTTTCCGCTGCAAGGAGCGCAGCCATTGATGATAGCGATTTGTATCGCGTTTTTGTCTGTGTTTTCCTTAGAAACAAATCAAATGTTTGCTTCATGAAGTCTAAATAGTGCACAATACGAAAGTAGAGTTTATAGAGTTTAATAAGCAGTTCAAATACTTACTTATTTGGTCTAACAATAGAAAGTCTCTTTCAACTGTCTGCCGTCATCTTAACAATTATCTCAGCGGCAAATTCAAATTACGCAACTCTGCAGACAGAAAGGCTGAACGTAATACAAATGTGTAAAAATAAGTGTGCACCGGTGGCCCGAAGTCATTTTAATGAAAATGATTCGAATCAGATTGGTTCTTTAAAAACAGTGCTCATAGCACGATCCTTATAAGAAACTTTTCTAGCTGATGTATGGTGCCGAAATTAATTACGCACGAGTTGCGAAGAATATTGTTTCAGGTAACATACGTCAGTGTTGTGTGCGGTTGATATTCGGTGGTTTTAATGATCATTTTGCTGAAGATAACTATTTCCATCATAATCAATAGTTGTATAGAATCTGTTGTATGAACTGTGATTTAGTGACACTTACACATCTTACAGACAACACTTTAACACGACGTTAACTTGGAGTTCTTTAGCAACTTGACCAAATATTTAGTCGGGAGAAAAATTATTTAGTAATTACTCAATGTAATAAAATAAGATTATCATTTTCATTTACAAATTAGTTAAATACCAAACCACTGAATAACACAGCGAACGCCACACCTCGTCTTTTTACGTACTTGATCGTCTGCTGCCTTTACTACTTCATCCCTCAAAGTTACCCATTCTTCTTCTACTGTATTTTGTTCCCCCATTCCTGTCAATTGTTCCCTTATGCTCTCCCTGAAACTCTCTACAACCTCTCGTTTAGTCAGTTTATCGAGGTTCCATCTCCTTAAATTCCCACCTTTTTGCAGTTTCTTCAGTTTTAATCTACAGTTCATAACCAACAGATTGTGGTCAGAGTCCACATCTGCCCCTGGAAATGTCTTACAATTTAAAACCTGGTTCCTAAATCTCTGTCTTACCATTATATAATCTATCTGATACCTTTTAGTATGTCCAGGGTTCTTCCATGTATACAACCTTCTTTCATGATTCTTGAACCAAGTGTTAGCTATGATTAATTTATGCTCTGTGCAAAATTCTACCAGACGACTTCCTCTTACATTTCTTACCCCCAGTCCGTATTCACCCACTATGTTTCCTTCTCTCCCTTTTCCTACTCTCGAATTCCAGTCACCCATGACTATTAAATTTTCGTCTGCCTTCACTACCTGAATAATTTCTTTTATCTCATCACACATTTCATCAATTTCTTCATTATCTGCAGAGCTAGTTGGCATATAAACTTGTACTACTGTAGTAGGCGTGGGCTTCGTGTCTATCTTGGCCACAATAATGCGTTCACTATGCTGTTTGTAGTAGCTTACCCGCACTCCCATTTTTTTATTCATTATTAAACCTACTACTGCATTACCCCTATTTGATTTAGTATTTATAACCGTGTATTCACCTGACCAAAAGTCTTGTTCCTCCTGCCACCGAACTTCACTAATTCCCACTATATCTAACTTTAACCTATCCATTTCCCTTTTTAAATTTTCTAATCTACCTGCCCGATTAAGGGATCTGACATTCCACGCTCCGATCCGTAGAACGCCAGTTTTCTTTCTTCTGATAACGACGTCCTCCTGAGCAGTCCCCGCCCGGAGATCCGAATGGGGGACTATTTTACCTCCGGAATATTTTACCCAAGAGGACGACATCATCATTTAACCATACAGTAAAGCTGCATGCCCTCGGGAAAAATTACGGCTGTAGTTTCCCCTTGCTTTCAGCCGTTCGCAGTACCAGCACAGCAAGGCCGTTTTGGTTAGTGTTACAAGGCTAGATCAGTCAATCACCCAGACTGTTGCCCCTGCAACTACTGAAAAAGCTGCTGCCCCTCTTCAGGAACCACACGTTTGTCTGGCCTCTCACGAGATACCCCTCCGTTGTGGTTGCACGTACGGTACGGCCATCTGTATCGCTGAGGCACGCAAGCCACCCCACCAACGGCAAGGTCCATGGTTCATGGGGTGCAGCGGTAGGAATATCTTAGCGAGAAAGTGAAACCACGGAGGTAGCAGTATGCCGTCACCTGACTTCTACTCTGTTGATCCAATCCGAGATACCGTCAACAGACGTGAAGGAGTCTTCGAGCCTCCTACGACCAGCCTCCTAGATCTGTGGATAAATGTTGAAAAGACATGAGACAGTGCGGCTTGTGGAGTTTTCTGTCGCCGATGTCGAGTTTAGGAAATACTGTTTGATGCCAGACTGCAGAGTGAGAGTTCAATCACGTCTTAAATACTACAAGTAATAGGCTATGTCGTTGAACTGCACTACTTGGCAGCTGCTTCGGTGCAACGAGGTTTCCAACTCCATCAGGGCTTTAAAGCGAGTTATGGGCAGGAATTTGCTGGTGAAGAGCACTGAGAAATAGCGCTGTCAGAAGCAATCCTCTGCAGCAGGTCGCCAGCCACGAGTCAAGGTTACTCTTAAAGATCTAGTGAGTCAATTACAGTATAAATTTGCTGTAGAGTCTTGTTAGATACTACTTAAAGAACATCATTTGGAACATTATGACTGCGGAAGGGCAATTTTCCGCATTCAGAAGAGAGAGAGCGTGAACTCATATCCGAATTTAACAACTGTTGCGAAACAGTACTAGACGGGAGGAACGTAGTAAACCAAAAGCGCCTTTTGGTGTATGGCGCCTACATGTTGATGCTAGAGGGCGGAAAGGCGGGGTGAGGCACTTGCGCAAACACAGAAATAGTATGCAAGCAAAAAATTAAAAATTTATTCACAAGAAACTGTGCACCTGAAACGCAAAAGGTAGGTTTACAGCAAGTTGAGAAAGAGAGGGAGAGAAAGAAGGTGATATATATATGTGCGTATATCTGTGCTACCACAGACGACGTGTCACTGATCTCATTTGTGTTAAGTTGCAGTACACGCGAGGTACCTATTTGCGTCCACCGCACTGAAAGGATTGTATAAGTTCTAATCAATTTTCAACAACCTGCAGTCTTCTATAGTTCTTGTCCTCCGCGTAGTAAACAGCACGTAGGTCGTTAATCCGTTATCTTGAGACTATAAGAAACTTATAGCGTGGAATTATTGTTGTTGTTGTTGTTGTTGTTGTGGTCTTCAGTCCTGAGACTGGTTTGATGCAGCTCTCCATGCTAATCGATCCTGTGCAAGCTCGTTCATCTCCCAGTACCTACTGCAACCTACATCCTTCTGAGTCTGCTTAGTGTATTCATCTCTTGGTCTCCCTCTACGATTTTTACCCTCCACACTGCCCTCCAATGCTACATTTGTGATCCCTTGATGCCTCAGGACATGTCCTACCAACCGGTTCCTTCTTCTTGTCAAGTTGTGCCACAAACTTCTCTTCTCCCCAATCCTATTCAATACCTCCTCATTAGTTACGTGATCTACCCACCTAATCTTCAACATTCTTCTGTAGCACCACATTTCGAAAGCTTCTATTCTCTTCTTGTCCAAAATTTTTATTGTCCATGTTTCACTTCCATACATGGCTACACTCCATACAAATACTTTGAGAAACGACTTCCTGACACTTAAATCTATACTCGATGTTAACAAATTTCTCTTCTTCAGAAACGCTTTCCTTGCTATTGCCAGTCTACATTTTATATCCTCTCTACTTCGACCATCATCAGTTATTTTGCTCCCAAAATACCAAAACTCCTTTACTACTTTAAGTGTTTCATTTTCTAATCTAATTCCCTCAGCATCACCCGATTTAATTCGACTACATTCCATTATCCTCGTTTTGCTTTTGTTGATGTTCATCTTATATCCTCCTTTCAAGACACTCTCCATTCCGTTCAACAGCTCTTCCAAGTCCTTTGCTGTCTCTGACAGTATTACAATGTCATCGGCGAACCTCAAAGTTTTTATTTCTTCTCCCTGGATTTTAATACCTACTCCAAATTTTTCTTTTTTTTCCTTCACTGCTTGCTCAATATACAGATTGAATAACATCCGGGAGTGGCTACAACCCTGTCTCACTCCCTTTCCAACCACTGCTTCCCTTTCATGCTCCTCGACTCTTATAACTGCCATCTGGTTTCTGTACAAACTGTAAATAGCCTTTACCCCTGCCACCTTTAGAATTAGAAGAGAGTATTCCAGTCAACATTGTCAAAAGCTTTCTCTAAGTCTACAAATGCTAGAAACGTAGGTTTGCCTTTCCTGAATCTTCCTTCTAAGATAAGTCGTAAGGTCAGTATTGCCTCACGTGTTCCAACATTTCTAAGGAATCCAAACTGATCTTCCCCGAGGTCGGCTTCTACCAGTTTTTCCATTCGTCTGTAAATAATTCGCGTTAGTATTTTGCAGCTGTGACTTATTAAACTGAATTATTATTATGTGAATAATTAAATTTCCAATTAGTTTGTGTATATGGATTTCCACTCGCTTGTTGTTGGCAGAACACCAGAAACTACACAATTACATTCCACTTTAGAGTCATAAAATATTTCCATTCCTCAATAAAATAATGAACCACGTATTTCCTTGATTACCAGCACGCTGTTCTCAACTACATGTCCAAATAACATACATTGCTGATAGAGTCTTAACCTGATGCCGACCACGGCAGACATCATGTCTGCTCTCCGACACTGGTGAACCAGCTCTGATCTCACAGCCGTCTAAGTTAGGCACGATCGGAAGATCACCGAAGTGCTTCGTCTGCCTTTTCGTTTAGCAGTTGTTTATTATTCTGCTGGTTATTAATACTTATGGAATGATAGCACGCTATTAAGAGATACTTTAATATGAAATCCAAGTGAATACGCAAAATAATTTGTCTAATATTAATAACAGAAGTTTATCATTGCGGCACGCAAACTTCCGAAAGCAGCAGCCAATCGCGAAGAAGGACCACAATTTAGACGGTCTTCCTTACCAGACCCCTACTGAACAAACCATCTGTCATTGGTACCACATACCATATTACGTCATCTTCCCACTGCTGTCTTTTCAATGCTCTAAGAAGAGCTTCTTGTAGCCGAATATGATGGCTGTAAGACCAGAAATAATAAAAATCCCTCTCCTTTTGGGATTTCCATAAGTTTGTAAACGAATTTATTGAGGATAACAATCAGTTTTTCTAATCACAAAATAATTAAGTCTATAATTATATAAGTTGATTAATAATCTGAGAATGAAAAAATATAAAATAGATTCTATTTTTTGAAAAAACAATAACAAATAGTAGTATAGTGAAATGGTATGGCTCTTGAGAGATGATAACTGAAAAATTTATAAAAATGTGAGTAAAAATTTGTTTAGTTTTAAAACTGATTGTTATCTGCAAAAACACCTCAAAAGGAGGGGGATGTGTAATATTTCTGGCGTTGCAGCCATCATATTCGGCTACAAGAAGCTGAATATAATGGCTGTCACGCCAGAAATATTACAGGTTGCTTGGCATAGGACCATAAAAAGTGTGTACGCTGGCACATCACAGCATTACAGATTACAAAACGCCACGGGCCGCTGCTGCGCATTTGTATCTTCGGGTCAGTTCTAGTGTCCGATACCACCCGTCGGCTTTGACCAATGACGTAATGTGTGATGTTATTTTGTTTGTGCCGGAGATGGCTGTCGATGAACGTTAAATGATTTATCTGGATTTCCTCGTTACGCACGTATATTAAAAATTCGATGTTGATTGTTTTGTTTTCAACTCGTAATTTGTTTTCGGCATCTTTTGTTAATGGGAGTAGTCGTGATTTATAAGCAGTCGAGATTTATAAGCATTCGTGATTTCTGTCGCTGTTCGTTATGGATGAGTCAGTTGTTTTTACTGCGAAAATTCTGCTTCAGAAAATGAGTGACCGTAAATCAACTATAAAATTTTTGGGTCTAGTGAAGCAGGGGATAGAACCCGCCGGTTTTGACCGATGATGTCATATATTACTCATAGATAATAATGTCTTCACATTCAGCCATAGATAATAAAACAGTTCTGTGTTCCGGATAAGAGCTATCATTGCACATTAAAATAATTGAAGGTGATTTTAAAAGAGATCAAAATATTCTTCGTGTGCATTTATTTAAATAATTGGTTGTTTGCAATTCGTTCTGTACTTAATTTCATTCTTAGTGATGTTGAGGTAATTTGGACTATTAGTTTCTTATTTTAGGACAATTTTCAGTATCTCATTTTCGTTTGTATGTATGAATTTATCTGTTCTGATGAACCTGGATGATTTGTGAGAGGCTATGGGTTTAGACATGTTGGTCACGATTTGTTTTTTACAAATGTGTGGTGTCGTTGCCGAGTATGTTCGATGTCGTGAGTGCGGCGAACACATGCGCCTCACAACTGTATCTCGTCGCCGTACTCATGACTTATTCGTATGACGCTGCAGCATAGACCGATTGTGGCAGTCCAGTAGAGAGACATTATGAAAATCACGTACTGTTGGTGTTTGAGATATCCTGTGTGGCTGTGTGTCCATGAATGTCGTGTGAGTAAGTGTACAGTTGTGGACTTGTACTCTTTTTGTAGGGAAGTTTGTGGGGAATACATGAAATATAATGGGCCGTTGCGGGGGGCGGGGGGCGGGGGGCGGGGGGCGGCTGGGTGTTATGGTCGAAATTGGCGAGTCATAGCCCAACTGCTCCTGGGTGTGGAATATGTCTGTGAGTAAGTGTGTATGTGTGTGTGTGTGTGTGTGTGTGTGTGTGTGTGTGTGTGTGTGTATGTGTGTGTGTGTGTTTTCGTAATGTTTTGTTTTTTATGTTGGTACGTGATTTTTGTTGATGTCTTTCTAGGCGAACTTCGGCTCTTTTAAGAAGTTCCCGCGTGGTAAGTTCAGTTTTCCATTTTTTTCGTTTACTGCATTTGACGATTTTGACGCATTTCATTATTATATTACACCATTACGTATGTTTTCGTGTACTTCAGTACGTAATAGAAATTTCGCAGCTGTCGTTCTTCTTTCGTTTCCCAGCACTAGTAATATTAAAGGCGAAACGCCCGACACAACTAAAATATGTATCCCGTCATTTAGTTGACCTTTACACTGACACTACCTATTCGAAAAGAACGATATTGTAACATTGATGAGAGTTACCTATATATGTCAACCTGGAGAGCAGGATACAAATGTTGTGAATAGCTATATAGCTCAACTAAAGAATGGGATACTATTGTCACAGCTATGATGAAAACTATAACTTTCAGTCGATACTATTAGCATTGAAGGGAAAAAAACTGTACCCCCTAGTGAAGTACGGGATACAAATTGCATATGTGTCGTCTTATTGCCTCTTCGCGTAGTTCAACTTAGCGGACATCTTAGCGGAGAAACGATGCCCCTGTCACACTTTAGTAACGTAAAAAAGTGTTTCTTTTTATCGCCTCCAAAGGTAAGGATAAAGTCTTTGGCACAATCCCGTCACCAGACTACCAGCCTGGTGGAGTGCAGCCTTTCTATCCGCCGCGGCACTAGGACACAGAAGACTGGTGGGCTCCTCGCCCCAGCCGCCTTTTAGGCGTGGGAAGGATCCTTAGTATTCATTTTGACTGCAGTCTGAGTGGACCTGTGCTGTCTAAGAAACAGTGCGACAAGAAAATATGTCACCCCTACCCCAGACTGGACCAGGCTCCAGTGCCGGAGTCTAGTGCTGCACACACTGATCACCACAGCTCCTTTATCTCCTCTAAATACTCTCAAGTATTGTACACGTACTGTTTTATACCCTGTATATGTACGCTGTGTAACACAACGATACTGACAGACTGTAGAGGGTGCTTTTAGAAAGACACTGAGGATAGGTATCTGTATCTGGAAATGTCATCCTACGTCTCTGTAGAACGTCGATGAGGTATATAGGACAAAGGCTACCGCTCCGCTACCACTTCTGCAGCAAGCGTTAGTATGTACGCTGATGAACTGTGAGTGTAACTTGTCGCTGTATGCCTGACAGCATTCAGAACGTTAGATGGCTTCGGATACGTACACACATTTCGCAGTAACACTGTCAGTGTGCACATCCAGGATGCTGCCAAAGAGGTGGCATACCGACAAGCATTGGCCACTGTAATTTCAAACTCTCTGACCGTCATTGCATTATGTTTCTACAACATAAGTTCCTGTCATCTGTCTGTCCCGCAAGACATCCTCTACAATCTCTCCTAGTTTATCGGTACTGCTTTATTAAACCCTGTATGTTGTGAAACGAAATAATGCTATGATTCCCTTGGGATACATCTGTACTACTTCCACGTCTGAAGAGCGCACGGTACGAGTGCGGTCTCTGCAGTTTTTACTTTCCTTGTTGCTCTTAGCGTATACGAGGAGAAGTCATAAAAGTTTGGGTAACACCTCAAAAAAGTTACGTAAGTCAGCTTTCATTTGTTTAAAGATACATGTCTGCAGTCGCGTACACACTGAAACACCATTGCCACAGTAGGATAGCATGCCGCTATAGGAGACAAAACAGAACTGTGCAGCCTATTGATAACGTGGAGTATTATGCAGTAGCCCGCCCGGTTGGCCGTGCGGTCTAACGCACGGCTTTCCGGGCGGGAAGGAGCGCCTGGTCCCCGGCACGAATCCGCCCGGCGAATTTGTGTCGAGGTCCGGTGAACCGGCCAGTCTGTGGATGGTTCTGAGGCGGTTTTCCATCTGCCTCGGAGAATACGGGCTGGTTCCCCTTATTCCGCCTCAGCTACACTATGTCGGCGATTGCTGCGCATACAAGTTCTCCACGTACGCGTACACCACCATTACTCTACTACGCAAACATAGGTGTTACACTCGTCTGGTGTGAGGCGTTTCGCCGGCCGCGGTGGTCTAGCGGTTCTAGGCGCTCAGTCCGGAACCGCGCGACTGCTACGGTCGCAGGTTCGAATCCTGCCTCGGGCATGGATGTGTGTGATGTCCTTAGGTTAGTTAGGTATAAGTAGTTCTAAGTTCTAGGGGACTGATGACCACAGATGTTTAGTCCCATAGTGCTCAGAGCCATTTGAACCATTTTTTTTAGGCGTTTCCTGGGGGAGTCCACCGGGGGTCGAACCGCACAACAACCCTGGGTTCGGTGTGGGGCGGCGGAGGTGTGAAGTGGACTGTGGTAGTCGTCGTGGGGTTGCGGACCACTGCGGCTGGGACGGAGCCTCTCCATCGTTTCTAGGTCCCCGGTTAACATAACATAACATAACATCTTGCAGTAATTCGTTTTCTGCATTTGAAGGTGAGCAACGCTGCAACAATCCATGCTGGCAGGGACGGCTCCTGCGTATGTTTGCAGGAAATAATTAAGTTGAATTGTGTTTACTTTTTGAGCTTCCAACACAAGTGCGGTAGTAGTGCTCCTCCTCCCCTCTGTTGAACTACCCGGGCTCTGGCTGCAAGTGCGGAACGCCGCTGAGTGGGACGGAAATGTGTTGACGGCGCCTTGGGGTTGCCCTGCGCCTGCAAACGCGGACTATGGCGTGTCAGGGGTGGTGCGAAGTGGTAAGGAAATGCCCGGCAGCACTGTTCTCGTATGTGGACCTTGTGTTTATAAACACCTCGTGCAAGCCTACCTGCCAGCCACAGAAACAGGGTCCTATCTCTTCCGAAACTGTCAGATCTTCAAAAAAGCTGAATTCTCGCACTTAACAGTTACGTGCAGTTGCGAACGAAATAGCTATTTATTATCCAGTGTGTTCGCTATTTCAGCATGTGCTCAATTGACAAGCAAATACGTGAAATAATGAATGAAATAATTTCCTTGTTCTCTTAACCCAGTTTACACAAATATGAATAAAAATTAGAAATCAAGAGGTTGGGTAGGCCGACTCCTACTTCGACAATATCGCAGACAGTTAAAACGTAAAGTCATCAATTCAACAGAAAATTTAACTTCGAACTGTACAACAAGCACCAATGGCTATGTGGCTGTGATTTCAAAAATGCCTTTTTTTTCTTTTCCTTGCTAATTATTTTGAGGAGAGCATTTGTGTACTAAACATGGAGTTTGTGACATTCAACAACTCCCTCACAAAATTAGGAAACAGGAACTTCCATCAGTCCATATGAATAACGTTTTGAATCTGGAAGTCTAGGCATTTTAAATATACCTTCCCAATTAAACTGGGTACACAAGATACGTGACATGAGACAACCAAAAGGTTGCCGACAGTACGAACATACTGAATCTAATTATTAACTGTATACCTTTCTGTGGTACATTGGAACTTCACCACAGAGGTCATAATGACACAGAATTTTTTTTCAAATTGTGGTGTTCATCGTGCCTTGATTAATTTTACTGCAGAATTAGACCCTGTATTAAAATGGCGTTTAGAGAAAGCAACATTATTCGAAAGCGCCTCTAAAACTATACAGGATGAACTCCTCCAATGCATGATTCAAGTCTGCCCAGAGGAAATTAGAAAGGAAATTAAAGATGGGGAGATTTCGGCAGGAATGAAACCAATGATGTACTCTGCGTTTTGCAGATGGAAGATCAGTTGAAAGATTTTGGACTTCATAGTACCAGAAAAGCAAAATCACCACTTGGAGAATTGTCCGCACGAACTAATAGCACAAACATAATGGAGGGGGCAGCAGTCATGATTGCTCATCACGTGGGGTGTAGGCAGGTGTTACGCAAAAGTTTTCCAATCCTCAGAAATTCATTCCTAGTGCACCAGCTGATTCTCATTATGGCTTAAAGTCGCTTCGATTAATAAAACTGTGCGATGCGAATATTTTTCATTAAAATTCAGGAACTTTGCGGCTTCTTTTCAGCATTTCCGCAAAGAAAAGCAAATCTTGACGAAATAGTACGAAAACGACTGCCACATTCAGTGCCTACTCGATGGAATTTTCAGTCTGGCAGCGCCAATACTGTTTTCGAATATGGGGAAGATATAATCAAGTGCGTGGATAATATGAGCAAGGGGAAAAACAGTGGAATGAAAACACTAGCCTGTGATTTAGTAACTATTTTAAAAGACGAAAGGCAAATTATATTCCTCTCGTTTTCCATAAAATTATGACTTATGTAGATATTTTGTACAACCAGCTACAGATAGGGGATATTGATCCAACTTATGCACGAGATTAGGTGACAGCTGTTGAGCGTGCAGTTACAAAAATTGCAGAATGAGTGAATGAAAATTCAACATTTTTGCACACGTATCACTGACGCTGTAGCAGTTATGTGCAGTTATTAGTTATGAGGTGAAACAAAGATTCAATTCCACTGGGCACGTAGTTGCAGCCTCTCTTTCTCCATCAGAGAAATTCACCGTTCACTCTTCCAGTTTCCCAGAAATTGATTTCAGAGCTATAACTGAATGCTATTCTTTTTTGGGGGCAAATAAACTTTGAAGGGAACAGTCTGTTGTATGTGGTAGAGAGGATTCAAAAGTATTTGTGGAGCTTTGAGCTTGCAAGATTACGAAATAGATAATAATCGTTCTGATACATCGAGCAAAGCCGTGAAACTCTTGAAACCGTTAGTTGCAATTCCAATGATCACATCAGAAGCAGAACCTTGTTTTTCATAACTGAAACTTGTCAGAACATTATTGGTTCAAATGGCTCTGAGCATTATGGGACTTAACTTCTGAGGTCATCAGTCACCTAGAATTTAGAACTACTTAAACCTAACTAACCTAAGGACATCACACACATCCATGCCCGAGGCAGGATTCGCGCCTGCGTCCGTAGCGGTCGCGCGGTTCCAGACTGTAGCGATTAGAACCGCTCGGCCACCACGGCCGGCTCAGAACATTATTACAGAATACCACGGACCAAGAATGACTATCAGCACTCGCAATGTCTTCTATTATACGAGACCTAGTTGTAGGCATTTCCGACTTCTGTCAAAGAGTGATTAAAAAATTTATAAACATGAAGGAAAGAAAAATGAAGTTTCTGTACAAGTGATCACTATTACACCAAAATGCAGACGTACAATCGAACGACGTTAACAATCGGTCTTGCTGGAAAAGGCTAGTAAGACAGACCTACTCCTTTTTTTGCGTGCATAGAGTTGCAATCCTTCTTAATTTATTTTATTCTGCAAACTTATAATTTATTCTGCCTACACGTTTTGGTGTGATTACGAGTAAATGCTGCAGTGACATGAACGAGCGATCAATTTATATCATGCATTACAAAATCATGAGCAGTACGCTGATTCTCTCTCCTTCGTCAATGTATTTCTTGCTGTGCAAAGTGCACCACCATCCTTTTTTTTCACAGGCCGCCACTGTATGTTGTGCTGCTGGAAGTGCACGGCAACGATGCAACACCACATTATTCAGTGTTGAAGTGGTACAGATTGTTCCAGTGTGGTTAAAGCAGGCTGAATGAAATGGCAGACCATTTCTCTATGAAGAATCCGAAAACGAAGCGAAGTGGAGGCGCCAGCGTTCTAAGATGGTATATCACAATTGACCAGGTAATGAAAAATGATAAATCAGTCACGGATCAATTTTCAACGTCTTGTACTACATTTTGAACGTGACGAGATGTTCACCTGTCTAAATAACGGTGGTTGTCATGTAAGCTACTCGGCTGCATTCCGGATTCCGCATCTACTCATACCCATTCGGAAAGCCTTCTCCCTCCCACCCCCCTTTCCCCCACCCCAACCGAGGCAGTAGCGGAAATACTGAAGCTTTGTCAGGCCACTCTAGCTGACTTCTTTGGCCTTCGAAGTACCAAGGCCCTCTAGAAATATGTGCAAAACAAGCGGTGTAAACACGTTGATTCACTACCATCGAAACAGGCAAGGAACCAAACATGAGTGTTTTTTGGGACTGTCATGGGCTGATGCTAACAGAGTATGCTCCTAAGGATCAAACCATCACAGGAACATAGTAATGAAATCTGACCAATTTTCGATATGCTGTGAACACGAAACATAGCAGAAAGCTGACTAAGCGGGTGCTTTTGCTCCACAACGCCGTAGGGATTCTGCACAGGATGCTATCACGTGTTCTCATTTATGAGGCGTTCTTTTAGGGTGAACGTTTTCTGAGCAGACAGAATGCAGGCTTCTTTTAACAAAGTATCTACCAAGTTGTCAGGAAAAATGTGTCGCGTTGTGGGACAAATATGTAGAGAAATACCAACAACGTCACTAAGTTTCATAACCGTAGGTTGATTTTTTTCGACATGACAATTAAAAGTTTATGGCTACCCCTCGTACTCCAGTTGAAAAAATATGCAACACACTCGTGCGGTGGCCGTTAACGAAAATGGACACGAAAATGGACAGGAGTGCTATAGATTGTTCCTGAGCGAGAGCTCCCTCCTTTTGGGTCGGCTGAAGCCAGTAAATGACGGTCATCTCCGCACCATGAGTGGTTTATTTACGACCGCTGCCAACATTGGTGAACTGAAAATACTCTACCTCCGAGTATAATAGCCATTACGAAGCGATTCTCGCGCCGTGGCACGCCGAACCAGTGAGCACTGCGTGACGAAAGCGCAGATTGTTGTCTCACACAACCACTCTCATTGGGCCTTGTGTTGGACCTTGCTTTCTCCTACAACTGGCCACAGGGGACACGCCATGGCGACGTCGTCCGTCTGTTCATAAAAATTTCCATTGAACAGGAAGTACGTTGAAGTGAGCACAAACTCAATGAATCTCGTCAGGTGTGTGTCGAACACAGGATACCAGAGTAAGGAGGTGGGAGCTGCTACCCCATAAATGCCGCCACCCACCGCGACGAGAGTATGGATAACAGTGGGTGTGGTGAAGGAGGAAATGGCCAGCAAACAAAGGACGCCGACAGGAGCGGAGCAGCAATGTCTGAAGACAACTCTACATCTTCCGAGGGAATACTCCACTCGTCTACTAGACGAAGACACAGGCATTCCGATTCTGTGGGGTAGATTCAGGATCAGCGCGAGACCGTTCTACGAGAAAGCGGGCCAATCCCGAAAGCGGCTCTTCCGTGAATTAGGCCATGAACCACATCACATGCCAACAACACGTTGGTCTGATATGCTGCGAGAATTATTTTATCGCAGATGATGCAGGAAATTATCACCACATCACCCAAGGTAAGGTTTTTGTTTTCTTCCCCACAGGAAGACCAGGAACAGCGTTTTCATGCTTACGCTGCTCACCATGCCGAGCGAGGAGAGCTCGCCAAAGAAGTAACATCGACAGGAGGAGTAGTAGCCATTCGAGCTCGAGCAGTAGATTTATCGATCTTGTGAAAGGGATCTCAAGGAAAAACATCCCAAGGGGTTGCCGTACCCAGTACGTCCAGGGTCTGACCGGCAGCAGCAAGATCTTAATTGACAGGTACCAAAACCTGTTCACTCAGGACCCCTTCAGCGAAGATACGATGGAGGCTGGGGGGGGGGGGGGGAACTAATGCAGGCTATTGCTGAGGATAAGAGATCACGGTGGTGCAAAATAGTCGAGAATCTTGATATGAAACAAAACAGCAGACGTGCATGGAAATTACTGAAAAACTTAAGTGGGGACCCAACTGACCACCAGCAGAAGAACAACGGGGTAACAGCAAATCAGATTGCTAGCCAACTTCTGAAGAATGGGAAAACCAAAGGGAAAAGAGAAAGGGAAAGAGTTATACCCCAAGAACAAAAAGATTACGGACTCCTCAATGCTTCATTCACAGCAACCGAACTGGAAGACGCCATTCAGAGTATGAAACTGAATAAGGTCGCTGGAACTGATGACCTTAGAACGGAGCAGATAAAACAGTTTGGGCCCAAAGCTCGAAACTGGTTACTACAAATGATGAACACCTGTATTAAAGAGCTGAATATTCCAAAACTATGGCGGCAGGCGAGAGTGGTGGCTTTACTAAAACCTGGCAAGGAGATAAAGGACACCAAAAGTTACAGACCACTGTCACTTCTATGCCATCTCTGTAAGATACTGGAGGGGATGATTCTCAACCGGGTGGCAGAAACTATAGATGGAAAGCTCATAAACGAACAAGCCGGTTTCAGACCAGGAAGATCTTGTTGTGGGCAAATAGTTAATCTGACGCAACATATAGAAGTCGGGTGTGGGAAAAAAATTAATAACTGGAGCAGCTTTCATAGATCTTACTGCTGCATACGACACGGTAAACCAAAGAAAGCTATTGCGCAAATTATATCACCTCACAGGGGACTATAGGTTGACGATGGTTATTGGTAGTCTTCTGCAGAATCGAAGATTTTATGTCTCCCTAAATGGTAAGAACAGTAGATGGCGACTGCAGAGGAATGGCTTACCACAAGGAAGTGTACTTTCTCCCATCCTTTATAATGTGTACACTAATAACCAACCTATACCTCAAGATGCAAGACTCTTCGTATATGCTGATGACACAGCTGTGGTGGTCCAGGGGTCCAATTTTGATGCAACATCTGGAAACCTCTCTAGAGCGCTTGAAGAACTGGCTCAATACTATGACGCAAATCACCTCAAGCCAAACCCTGACAAAACCCAAGTATGTGCTTTCCACCTGCGCAATAGAGATGCTGGAGTTGAGCTCTTCGTTACATGGCAAGGTAAGAAGCTAAAGCACTGTCCAACACCTAAATACCTTGGGGTTGTACTTGACAGAACGCTTTCCTTCAAGCAGCATTGCCAAAACACCAAAGCTAAAGTCTGCTCCAGGAATAACATCATCCGCAGGCTGACAAACTATGAATGGGGAGCTCAACCATCAGTACTGAGAACATCAGCACTTGCTCTGTGTGTTTCTGCAGCAGACTATGCAGCGCCAGTATGGGAAGCATCTGCACATGCTAAACAGGTTGATGTAAGTGTAAATGAGACAATGCGAATTGTTACAGGCTGTCTCAGACCCACACCAACGGGTAATTTGTACCTACTTGCTGGAATTGCCCCATCCAAGATCAGAAGGCAGGTGGCAGCAGACGCTGAGAGAACAAAGAAAGAAACAGATTCTCGACACCCACTGAATGGGCACGTCACTCAGGCTCGGAGGCTTAAGCCTAGAAATAGCTTTATTGCAAGAACCAAGATCCTCGACGGTTCACAGGAAGATAATAGAGTCCGTAGATGGGAGAATGAACAAATCGCACTGCAAATAATACCAAAAGAGCAAATGGCACCTGGAAACAAACTTCCTTATACAGTGTGGAGAACACTAAATAGGCTGAGGGCTGGTGTACCCAGATGCAAAACTAATCTGTGTAAGTGGGGACTGCTCACTAACGATGACGACGTTCTTTGCGGATGCGGAGAGGTACAAGACGAGGCACATCTGCTCATGTGCCGACTACTGCCGGAACCCTGCAGTTTTAGTGACCTGCTACAAGCCAACGACAAAGCCGTTGTGGTGGCTAACTATTGGAAAAATAAAATTTGATCTGGACACGGAAAAGTAAAGTAAAGTAAAGTGCATACCTACAGGCTCTTCACTAGCAACTGACTGGCGAGGCTTCTAAAAGAGCAAATCGTTTTGTAGTTTCGAAGCAAATTATCGCGTTCTCGAAACTTCACTTTGCCAGACCAGCCGGCCAGAGAGGATCGCCATTGCGAGGCGAAGGGTGTGGCGGATCGCCGTCCGGCAGAGACTTGTCTGTCGGTGGTCCCACCCGGCCCCCACCAATGATGCGCTCGGATTTTCAGACAACGAGATGGAAACTACGTTCGTAACCAAGACTGCGAACGCAAGATGCTGTTACAGGATCGACTTGGAGAGAAGAAAGAAGTGCTTGATGGCAGGTGCCCTCACCACTGCTTGCCGGGACCACATGATGGAAGCTTCGAGCAGATTTTGGCTCGAACAGTGGATATCTCCTTGCCTGTTCTACGCTCCTCACCTGCGAAATTGCACTCAACCCTTGAGGAGGAGCACATTTTCAGATGAGATATTCATCGCTCAACACCATCCTGCGACCAGCAAGCAGCTCTACCTCGATGAAAGCAACAAGACAGTCGTCGTGACCGTGGAGCAGATTGTTGGTTTTCCAGCAAACACATGTCAGACCACTGCCAGCACGTCCGACGTAACAATGTCGCAATGTTGGACACACCAGAGGTAAAGCAGACCCGTCATCACAAGGTCATAGTCATAACACAAACCCCTCAGCAAGGCCCTGCTTTTACTGATGAGGATTCCTTCAACCAGGCCAGCTCAAGCAGGCCACAGCAGAAGAGGAAGCTACAGGATGACGATTTAGTTGTCCCCAGGTGAAAAGACAGGGTCAAGGACAAAGTGATCGTGCGGATACAACCAAACCCACTCGCAGTCACAAACCGCTACTCAGGCATACCAGAAGCAGTCGCAGAGGACGACACCACGCCGCCACAGGAGAGGATGCTCCCTTACACAACACTCAGCCCCATCGTCATTCAGTGGACAGATCCTTACGAGGTCCTCCAACAGATGATTAGAAGTACCGTCACCTCCACATCCATCTAAGCTGCCAAGAACGACCTGGGCAAGGAACGCGTGGCGACAACCAGCAATCATCGGAAAGGGATGGAGCTCATGGAGAAAGAGAGGCTGTGTTGTTACATGCACAATGCCAAACCTCTTAAGCAGGTGAAGGAGGTTTTCCATTGTCTTCACTGAAGACGGATCCGCAGCACCTGGAGGAGGAGCTCGCAGCCTTGAAGCTCGCTGCCCAGTCTGGGGACATCATCAGGTCGCTCAGAACGCGCAGGAAGATTTCCTTGTTCCTGTTCGTCCTGATCGATAATGCCGAAAAGCGAAAGGTTTTCCAGCTACAAAAGATAGCTCACATCAGGATGACAGCGGAACTTCGAAAAAAGGGCAGGACGCCATAGCACTACTCTTGTCAAGTTACGAACCACATAGCATGCTACTGCTCCATGCCAGTGCAGGGCGTGAAATGTGCTTGACTGCAGCATACCAAAGATTTCTCCAAGAAGAAATAAGAACCCTGCAGTGGTGCAACTGCAAAGATTCACATCTGGCTAGTTACAGAGACTACAACGCGTTCTAGAGACACAAAGCATAAAAAAAGAGTTCAACCGGGCACCAGTTTCGCTGACATTGTCACAGCCAGCAGCAGCCTCCCAGTCGAAGCCCCAGGAATGCAGGTAGCCGCTATGGCCGCCGCCGCCATGGGGAGAACGCGAATGAGCTCAAATCGCTGTTGCGATCATTGAAACAACTCATGCATCAACTTCTAATCCAACCAACTCATGCATCAACTTCTAGTCCTCATCGACACAAACATGACAGCCCTGCAAGTAACTAGACACACCATGGATAACAGTGACGTACATGATGTTACTGCCTGCACATAAAATGCATTTAATGCAAATCTTTCGCTGCAGCAAGGCGAATTTCATCAATTCATAGGGGGCGTGGCGGTTGACAATTGTCTCGTACAGGAAGCCTTCTTCAAACCAGAAGTCAACTATACTTGCTACCACACTGACATGTCGATGACGGTAAGTGACAGGGCCATCTATGTTAAAACGTCACTGCGGCATCACCAAGTCATACTGCCTGAGGTTGCCTCACTGGAAGCCATAGGGGTGACTGTCGACACTTCTGCCAGAAAGACGTCTTTTTCATGACCTATCGACAGTTGAAAGGACAGTCCCAGGAAGTGGACTTCGACACTCTGCTGTTTACGGAGTAACAACTTCTCATTGCCGGCGATTTCAACACAAAGAACACGGAATTCTAGCCTCACCTACGCCAGTGGGGGTCGCCTATCTCGCGCTGCACATCGGAACGACGCCATAGCCATGGGTCCCTTTGATCTTACCATCTTCCCTAACAACAGAGATCTGGTGGACGTGTTCTACGTCGCCCACCTGAATCGCATAGGTAAAACTACGATCTCCAAAAGAGAAGTCCTGTTATTCAACCACGTCCCTATGATCTTCGACATGGACCCGACAGATGCAACGCGGCCAGCCAGTCATTCAAGCTGCTGATGAATGGACAGTGGGCGCTATCAAACGGTAATAGACCTACTGGATGAAGCACCTGACCCAGCGGAAGTGAGGGCTGACGTAGTGCTGGCCTTTCTGAACCACAGAAAACTACGAGCAGCAGACGAAGCCACTCCAAGGCGACCACAACGACTACAAGGCTCCTCACGCCTTCTCACGCCCCACGTACTGGTGGCAATCCCCCAGAGAAACCGACTGTTCCGTGAGTGGCAGTTCAACCTCCAACCAGACAAGCAATACCACGTCAGCCGCATGATGCAACAGATTAAAGTAGCTGTAGACGAGCACAGGAAACGGGACTAGGCAGACCACGTTTCCGCGATAAACCCCGACGACGGCAGCGCGTGGAGAGTCCTCAAAAGGTTCCTGTGCGGCCGTTAACGCATTCCGTCACTGCAGGTCGGCGATGACTTCGTCTGTGAGCCAGGTGCCAAGGCCGGCGTGCTGCCAGACGCGTTAGAACTTTACGCCAGTGGCCGACGTCGACGACGAGAACCACAACCGCCAGGTTGAAGAGCAACTGTTCACCTTCCTGGGCAAAAAAAGACGTCATATAGCCGATCACAGAGAAAAAACTCGCAGCTCTACTCCAGTCTTTGAACCCCAGGAGGGCAGGAAGCATCGACAGCATCAACCACATGCTGAAAAGAACCATTCACGGGGGATTCATCGGCCATTAGCCGATATCTTCAATCGGTTACTTCGGGCGGGCATCTACCCCTCCTCATGGAAACACACGGAAGTGGTGCCTATCCCAAAAATTGGGGCCAATGCCAGGCAGCCACTACTGGGCCATCAGTCTACTCCTGTCCTTCTCGAAAGTTTTCGAGAGGCAGATTTTACACGCCACTCCACTCAAGAGAGTGTCATAGCAGTCGATCAGTTTGAGTTTCTGATGACCATTTCACCTCTTGCCAGTTGCTGAGACTGGTGAAACCGGCAATGAGGGCGCTGGAAACAACAACGGAGCACCTTGGGATAGTGTTTCTCGACGTCTACAAGGGCTTCGACTGCTTGTGGCACGGCGGCCTCGTGTACACACAATTTGTGCACGTGATATCAACATCACTTGTAATCCATCTTTGGTCCTATCTTGCTGGGAGAACCTTCCATGTGAGGGCAGATGATAGGTCATCCACTGACCGGCAGATAACGTGCAGGGGTACGGCAGAGGTCGGAGCTCGGACCCTTGCTGCACTTCCTGTAGACTGCCGACGCTCCAAGTGTTGTACGCTTAGAGTTGACTCTGCACCGACGATACAGCGCTATTCATCCGCAGCATGAACGTCCAGACAATGTGACGCCGTCTACAACTCGGGTGCGGTGCAATGAGAGACTGGGTAACGAAGTGGCGCTTTAAATTCAATGCCACTAAGAGACGCGCAGGAGGCTTCACACGAAGGAAGCTGATGCCAGATCTCCCTCCTGTAAACATCACGGGAGGCCCCATCCCTTGGACAAAGACTGCGAATTTTCTCGGAATGATCCTTGACCAAAGGTTCATCTGGGCACCACATATACGTGACCTCAGAAAACAGAGGAATGCGATGTATCCTTCCCTGCATTCGCTTCTTAATCCACTGTCATCGCTCCCGCCGCACCACGGCATTATGCTTTACGTAACACTGGTCAGACCAGTGTTAAGAGTACGCGGCAGTGACTCAAATATAGCGGCTCGGCAATGGGTGCAGAACCGAGCTGTGAGGCTCGCTCTGCGCCTCTTGAGGCTGTATTTAGCTCGTCTGCCGCACGAAGACTCTGGAATTCCTCTTTTGCTCGGTCTTTCGCAATTGGATCACCATAGAACTATGTCACATGTGCCGCCGTGGTTAAAGTATGCCGTGCATGGCAATATGACGCTATTCAAAACTGGCACCGAAGTAGCTCAGATGCACCAGGGACCATATATTACAGGGGTGAGCGACGGCTGCGGAGATGTACACGGACGAACAGGCGTGCATCGTTTGGACAACTGACTGCCCAGGTGAACCAAGGGGCTACCAATAGCGTCTCCTCAACGATCGTTCAGTGAATGTTGGAGTGTATGGGCCTCTGCAGCAGAGGTCTGGTCCATGCACTCATGCTGACTACTATTCATGGGCGACGAAGGCTGGAATTTTCACGGCAATACCTCAACAGGATGTCCACTGAGCGGCGGCAAGTGGCCTTTCAAAATGAATCACATTTAATGCTCCATCGGAGCAAACATTCTGCAGCAGCAGTCGGAAGAGACCAGACTGGAATGGGGAGCGTTATGGTCTGGAGGACGTTTTCGCGGAATTCCCTGATGATCTCGTCATGCTGTACGGCACAATGGAACTACACAGCTATGAATCTATCCTTTGGGACCGTGTCCACCCGAAAAGGCTGTTCGTTTTTCCTCAGCACTTTGGCATTTACCAGGAAGACAGTGCAACGTGGCCACAGTTGGCAGTTCATGTGTACTGTTCGAAGAGCACCAGGATGAGTTTACCGTACTTCCCTAGCCACCAAACCCCACGGGTTAAAACCCAGTCGAGAATCTGTGGAATCACCTCGACTTTCGAAAGGCGTTCGACTCAGTTCCACAGTGTCGCTTGCTCCAAAAAGTGCGCGCTTACGGTCTATCCGATGACATATGCGGTTGCATAGAAAGTTTTGTAACAGGCAGAGAGCAGTATGGCGTCCTGAATGGGGTGACTTCAACAGAAACAAGTGTAACTTCAGGTGTGCCCCAGTGCAGCGTAATAGGTCCACTACTTTTTACGATTTACATAAACTAACTGGTTGATGGTATTGACAGCGTCATTAGACTGTTTGCCGATGATGCTGTAGTCTACAGGAGAGTGGTATCACACGAAAGTTGGGAACAAATCAATGAGGATTTGCGGAAAATAAATGCGTGCTGTAATGACTGGCAGTTATCTCTCAATATTAGTAAGTGTAAGCTACTGCGTATAACAAGGCGAAAATCTCCATTAATGTACGAGTACAATATAAATGACCAGTCTTTGGAAGCGGTAGCATCCGTCAAGTATCTGGATGTGACTATTCGAAATGACCTCAAATGGAATGATCAGATTACATATAAAACGGGCAAGGTGAACTCTAGATTGCGGGTTATTGGTAGAATCCTGAGGCGATGCAATCCTTGAACAAAGTAAATTGCTTACAATACTTTAGTTCGTCCAGTCTTCGAGTATTGTTCGTCTGTATGGGACCCTTACCAGTTGGGTCTGATTCAGGAGATTGAGAAGGTCCAAAGAACAGCGGCAAGATTCGTGACTGGTACATTTAGCCATCGCGAGAGCGTTACTAATCTCATTGAAAGTTTGAAGTCGGACACACTTGCAGATAGACGGCGCGCTAAACAGAAGGGGCTGCTCACTAAATTCCGAAACTCGATCTTCACCGAGGATGTAGAGCATATATCATCACCACCAATTTTCAAATTGCGCAATGATCACCATTCAAAGATAGGAGAAATTAGAGCTCGTACTGAGGCGTTCAGACAGTCGTTTTTTCCTCGCGCGATCCGTGAGTGGAACAGAAGAGGGGGGGTGGGGGGTGGAATATGACTTTGGCGCGAATTGTGCCCTCTGTGCCCTCTGCCACACACCGCTTGGTGGCTAGTGAAGTATATATGTAGATGTAGATGTAGACCGGGCCGTTCGCGTCATGGATCCTCAACCGGAAGACCTAGCTACGGCACTGGAGTCGGTATGGCTTCACACTGCTGTCGGTACCTTCCAAAACCTTAATGACTCTTCTCCTGCACTTCCGCGCTGGGAAAGGTAGCTATTCAAACTTCTGACAGATGTTCACATGAATAAGACTGGACTGTGTAGCTGCTGCTTATGACTTACATCGTTCTTCAGAACAGTCGAAATAACTTGTGACTTCCGTGGTAGTATGAATGATGTAAAGCAAGTGGCGTGCAGTCTAGATTTGACGGAAATCACAGCCAGATACTGATATTTGCTATTACGAAAACTGTGAGTTCTCATTGACTTACGTGATATCTTACCCTACGCTATGCCATAGTGAGAGTGCTGGCTCACCAGGCCGTCGCAGAGTGAGAGCGCGGCGCGGGACCCGGCCATTCCCCGCACGTGCCCCGTGTAGTGGCACAGTCGGCGGCCCGCGGCCCGCAGCTGGGAAGCATTCGGCACGGGACCGCGGCGTCGCTCCACCACTAGCGCCGGCGATGCCAGGCCCACGGACGGCTGCAGCTCCACGTGCAGCGCCGCGCCGCGCCACGGCACCCTCACGTGTACCTTCGCACGACGAGCACCTGCTGCTTACTGCGTCTCCACTTGTTAGTTGGCAGACCGGGAAACAACATTAAGGAGAGGTTTACTATCTTCTGGTTCAAAAAATCGATTCTTTAAATTCCATTTTTGGATCCATAAAAGTGTTTAGAGAATCCACCCCTGAAACGGTTTTTCCGAATACGGAACGGAAATGTTTGTTATTCGCGGCCGAACAAAAAAATACACCTGCCTAAAATTGGCCTTTTTCACGCACCATTTTTTTTTCGGAGGACGAGTTATTGTACCGGTACTTGGGAGGAAACACACAAAATTCAAGTTTGAACGCGTGTGTTTGGTAGTTAGCCCCCAAGCATTTACATTGTAGTGCGGAGACTGTGGAGACTGCGACTTTCCTGGCAGTGAGCAGCTTCAACGAAGGGTATACTGCAATTCTGAAGACCATGACAACGATGGACGCCGCCCTGGGACTCTATTCGACGCAGTTCGCCAAGCATTCGGACGATCACCGGATTCAAGCGGCCGAAAACCGAATGTCACCGGCCGTACGAGCGGCTCTGGAGCAGTGCAGGATGGCCCAAATCGAGCAGAACGCCCTCTATGAAGAAGAGGAAGAACTAGTTTATGGACCCGGAATAGCAGATTGAACGTAAGTTGCATAATATTGTATTTATATGTAGTCAAAACTTTAAACGCGTTTTTCTCGAAATGAATTTTTTAGCCAACTGAGGTGGCCGAGAGGTTCTAGACGCTACAGTCTGGAACCGCGCGACCACTACGGTCGCAGGTTCGAATCCTGCCTCGGGCATGGATGTGTGTGATGTCCGTAGGTTAGTTAGGTTTAAGTAGTTCTACGTTCTACGGGACTGATGACCTCAGAAGTTAAGTCCCATAGTGCTCAGAGCCATTTGTTTTTTTTTTACCTTTTTTTATCGCGCAGTATGGTAACTTCAAATCTACTGAACCGATTGGCATGTTTCTTTGTTTCCGACCAAACTAACTAAATTTTTTAGGAGTTGGACCACTTTTATTCCGATCCATCAACTATAAATATTTTTACTTGGCCGACGAAGTCGAAACGTCGATGAAAAAAACCCAATTTTTTTCAAATGGCCCCCATTTTGTTTCTTATGGTCCAAATAACCTAAGTGAGGTACAACTTCTAAAGAATCTTATATACTTCGCTAATGTCAACTCAATTTTGATTTGAGACGAGCCGGCTGATCTGTGACATACCGCGCCTGGAGGTCTACATCAAAATTTTGTTTCGTTCGGACAGCGCTTCGCCTTTGCACTTCGACATTTCCGGTCGAAAAATTCCAGTTTGTAGAGGAAATATCAATAAACATTTTGACCAAATTTGACTTTGACATCTATAACACATCTCGAGAAAAAAATTCTCAAAGAACATGCTTTTTTCGGGCCAAAGTTAGTAAACCTCCCCTTAATAAACTAACACTGCCAGGACTCATGATCATACCGAGACATTGCTCGCGTATAGAATACGTATTCTGTAGCCAACTCCTAATCTTGAAACTTCCCAGGAGATTAATGCAGTGTGCCGGTCCGAAACAGAAATCTGAGACATTTATTTGCCTTTGGTGAGCAACTGCTGTACCAACTAAGCTACCCAAGCACAGCACACACCTGTCTTCACAGCTTTACTTCCACTAATACCTCATCTCCTATCTTCCGAACTTCACAGTTCTCCTGCGAAACTTACAGAACTAGCATTCCTGGAAGAAAGGATATTGCGCAGACATGGCTTAGCCACAGCCTGCTGGATGAAATTTTCACTCTGCAATGGAGTGTGCGCTGATATGAAACTTCATGGCAAATTAAAATTGTCTTACGGACCGGGACTCAAATTTGGGAGCTTTGCAAGAGGGCTTCTGTGAAGCTTGGAAGGTAGGAGACGAAACACTGGCGGAAGTAAAGCTATGAGGAGGGTTCGAGGGGTCACACTTGGATAGCTCAGTTGGCAGAGCACTTGCTTGTGAGTGGCAAAGGAGTTCGAGTCTGGGTCCGACGCACAGTTTTAATCTGCTAGGAAGTTTCTTATCAGTACACACTCTGCTGCAGAGTGAAAATTCAGTCCTGGATATTCAATCGTGTTTGCACTTGGATATATGTTTATAATTACTTTATGTCCATGTAGGCATATTTTTGGCTTGCAGTTCATTAATGAAGGGAAGTTTACATTCGTAGAAACATTTAGAAGAATCGGCGTGCCATCAGTTCCTGAAATCGCCTTTGTAAACTGTTTACCCTAGGAATGACAGCTGAATAATGTCCAGCCTAAAATGAAGATTCACGATAAACGTTTCCAAGATAATCGGATTTGCGGCTAAAAATAAAATTAAAGTCATTTGAAACCTATTGTTACATTACGTAATGGATGGAATTTCGTACAGAAAAACATATTCAATTTCGTTTAACCTGTATGGTCAGTCTTTTCTTTTTTTGTAAAACATATTTTAAATATGAACTTATGTAAAAGTATGAATTTAATTGTAAGTTTAATCATGTTTAGAACTTAAAATACATGAAAAACATTTCATTTATTGGATGTTATAAATAAGGCAGTGGCAGAGGTCGCCACAACTCGATTTTAGTGCAGATTTAGTGAGCTGCAATGTGAGTCTTGTTCCAGCCTTTGTATTGCGGCAGTGTCAACTAAAATCATATTTTACTGATGTTCAAGATTTTAGTAACGGTTTGTAGTAAAGTTTGTAAAAAGTTATATGTTATGTTGCTGGAGAAGTCTTAAAACAAAGAAACAACATTACAATGAAAATATTCGAAGGGTTATTACACCTCATTACAAAAGGATCACCCAAGCAAAGTTGAACTACAATCCCGAAAATAGGCATTCATTCATCGATTTACTGAATTAGTTGTGCATTACGATTCAATGTTTTTGGCTCCTTCTCGATTATATACATTTGATATGTGTTAAACTACAGATCATCTGCACTATTTTTTATACACTGACAGAAATATAAATGATTTTATGCATACTAATGAATGGTTAATTCTCATGCTCACTGCCTCCCTGCGTACAGAATAACATTAACACTACAACGGATTCTTTCACTATAGATTTGGAGCAGGTTGACACGAAAGACACGGAGCGAAAGGCGAAAGGTGAACTACTAGTCATACAGAATCCAGACTGCAGCTATAGTACTCGAAGCGCATGCAAAGAAAGCATTATTTTAGAAGGGAGTGAGACTGATATGTAGTCTATTTCAGATGTTATCCAATCTATAAATTGCGCAATTTACATGGAAACCAAAAAGATACTTGAAAAGACAGTTAAAATTCAGCGAGAAGAAATTAAAACTTTTAGGCGATTTCCTTTTGTATTCTTACATCAAAGTCACAAAACCAATTCAGAATGAAGTAAACGATGCCAGTGGTCATATCAGACTGACAGATTAATAAATCACGCAATCTCCATTGACAATATGTCAATTATTTCCCCTTTGCCGTTTGCTGATAATATTTCAATTCTGTCACAGAAGCCAAAGGACCTGGAAGATAACGGAATGGGCTGAACGTGGACTTAAGCCACAGTAAAGTAAAAGGTAATGCAAAAAAGTTGCTTTAATTCAAGCTGTGGTGAGAGAATGAATTAGATTAAAAAATTTGACAGCAGAAGCAGCAGGTAAGGTTTGTTATTCGGGCAGCAACGTAAGTGACGAAATATAGACTGTATACAAAACGGACTAACAAGAAACGCGTTTCTGAAAAACAAAAATTCACCGATGTGGAATATAAGTTTAAGTAGCCGGGAGCCTTTTTTCGGAGGTACTTGTTTCATTATATTTGTTTATTTTATTTACACGTCTAGTTCCGTAGGACCAAACTGAGGAGCCACTCTTCATATTCACGGAACAAGTCCGTACATGAAATTAACATCAGAAAAGTTTGTAACAGATAAAATGAAATTTACATGAATCTTATCCAGACAACAAGCTGCTGAGTATGTATTAGCAGAGTCAACAGTATAAAACAGGAATTACCTTAATTTGTTTTTTTCAGAAATTCCCCTATACAATAGGAATGAGGCATGAGGAAATTCTTCAGTTTAGACATGAAACTACGGTTTAGGATTAAATGAGTGAAAGTCGTTAATTCTTGGAAATAAGTTAATAGTGTTAGCAAGAAATGACATTAAAGGAAATACATATTGGGTGTCCAATTCCAGAAATCCCAGACTCCAGAACAGGGATCAGCAAGAGGTTTGTTAACTTACAACACATATTGCTCGAACTGCCTGTTTCTGAGCCAGAAGTACCCTTTGTGAACTGGAAGACTTACCCCGGAATATAACACTTACATCATAAGCGAATGACAGTAGGGGACGGAGACTAATTTTCGTGTCGGACTGCCACCTATCGCAGATACTGTTAGAATGGTAAATATAGCAGCATTCAGGTCTTGAGCAGGATCCTGAACACGGGACTGCCATCTATCTGAACAGGTGCGAATCTGGATTGTTCAGAGTCGCTAATCATACCCTCATTCGTTGTGATTCAAAATGTGGGTTCTTAGCCGGACTGTGCATTAGGAATTGTAAAAACTGAGTCTTACATTGATTTAGCAACATTATATGTCTTACAAGCCATGAACACAGAAGTGAAACGCATACAATAAACAGTTCAGACAGCAAGAGAATAGAGACTTTTGAATAGTGGTACTATAGAATAATGCTGCAGGTTGGGTGGGTGACATGGCGTATTATCATCCATTAAAATTCCATCGTTGTTTGGGAACATGAAGTCCATGAATGACTGCAAATAGTTTCGAAGGAGGGCAACATAATCATTTCCAATCAATTATCGATTCATTTGGACCAAAAGGACTCAGTCCATTTCAGGCAAACACAGTCCACAAGATTATGGAGCCAGCACCACCTTGCTCAGTGCTCTTGTTGGCAACTTGGATCCACGGCTTTATGCGGTCTGTTCCAGACTCTAACCCTACAATCAGCTTTTACCAACTGAAATCGGGACTCATCTGACAAGGCCGCGGTTTTCTACTCATCTAGGGTCCATTGTATTGAGCGTGATGAGAGATTATGCCTGAAGTTTGGTATTCTCGCACGCTCTTGACACTAGGGATCTTGGAATATAGAATTCCCTATCTATTTCCGAAATGGAATGTCCCATGCGTCTAGCTCCAACTACTATTCCGCGTTCAAAACCTGTTAATTCCCGTCGTGCCTCCATAATCGCGTCGGAAACATTTTGACATGAATCACCTGAATACAAATGATAGCTCCGCCAATGCACTGCCCTTTTATATCTTGTGTAAGCGATATGTGCTTATCACTATCCCATGACTTTTGTTACCTGGGTGTATCACGATGGTAAACACCTGAAGTCAAACCCCAGCAACCTACCGTATTATTCTCCACTGTTTTGGCTACAAAACCGTATTTTTCAATACAATCTACATTCACTGCGACAGCGTTACGCCACCTTACTTGCAGAGCCTGTATGCCCATATCGTGCCACTCCACTTTTCGACGTCGGAGGCAACGTATTACTGCATTAATAACCTCCCCATCATCTACGTACCCGATGGGTGCAACCTTCATCGGACCAGACGGATGGAAGTCAGGAGGTGCGAGATCCGGGCTGTAGGGTGGATGAGGAAGAAAAGTCCAATGAAGCTTTGTGAGCGAACTCCTTTCGGATGCGCAGAGTTGTGTGAGGCCTTGTGTTGTCATGGAGAAGGAGAAGTTCGTTCGCATTTTTGTGGCGACGAACACGCTGAAGTCGTTCCTTCAGGTTCCTGAGGGTAGCACAATCCACTTCACAGTAGATAGTTGCACCATGAGGGAGGACATCAAACAGAATAACCCCTTCAGAGTTCCTGAAGACCGTCGCCGTGACTCTACCCAATGAGGGTGCGTTTTTGGACATTTTATTCGGAGAAGAGATGGCGTGGCGTCACTCCATAGATTGCAGTTTAATGTCCTGTTTGAAATGGAGAACTCACATTTCATCGCCTGTGACGACGTTCGACACAAAATTGTCACAGTCAGCCTTATAAAAGTGCAAACAATCCCGCACAGATAGTCCTTCGTTGCTTGTTATGATCTTCTGTTAGGCGGCAAGGAACCCAGCATCCACAAACCTTTGAGTGCTCCCAACTTGTTGACTAGTGTGTCGCAACTACCAATAGAGACGCCCAGTTGAGCAGTGAGGTCGTTGATGGTGATCCGTCGATCACCTCAAATGGGAGTGTCCGCACGTTCCAACAATGCAGGAGACACAGCTGTGTGCGGTCGGCCCTCAGGTGGGAGATCGGACAGGTTTTCGCGACCATGTTGCGGTGGAAACAGACGCCTCGCCCACCGACTCATCCAGCTTTTGTTCACTGCCAGATCTCCGTAGACATTCTGCAAGCGCCTACGAATATCTGCGATGCTCTAGTTTTCCGCCATAAGAAACTCAGTGACAGGTCTCTGCTTGGAACGTACGTCCGTTACAGACGCCATTTTGGAGGTTACGTATAGCGCCGCCAACTATCGGAATTTCATGAAACTATAGAGACTGAAGCGGAAATATTCTACGATGACCCACAACAAATTCCGCACTTTTTCAACAAAGACTGGCCGAGAAAAAATGTGTTGCATTACTTACTGTGAGCCTCTCGTACAAACCTAAGCCGTGAGCAGCCTACGCTGACAATAAATCCATAGCAATTATCACACCGTACACAAGAGAGACCTATACTAGAGATATTCTCTAGATAAAAACATAGAAATGGTGCTTACATCGAACCTACACTAGTACTAGGCCTGACAGAGTGCATGAATAGTTCCTACCATGCTACAGAGAGGGGGGAAGGGGGGGGGGGGGTGATTGTGATCTATCTGACAAAGAAAGTGGCTGCGGTAATTTCTAACCACGCGACTGGTTAGACACGATACACGCCGCTCATCCTGATAACAACGGCGACGTCTGTGCGCAAATGCCGTTGTGACGTGCTCCTGAAAATACTGAGCAGCCAAACTGTCTATCTGCAAAGGGGCAAATGTATGGAGCAAACAGAATTCGCGTCGGCATCGTCTCGCGTTGGACAATCTGCTTGCAAGCTAGAAACTGCGAGAATAATAGTGAAGCAGCTGCGCTTCGGATTTTTGTCGTATCGGAGACGCTACGTTTCAAAGAACTTTCGTTGCTAATATACAGCACCGTTGTCAACCACAGGGAGGATCAGAAGTCGAAGACTACGATTTGTGGCTTACGGAATTAACCACGTGTTTCGCAGATGAGGACTCTCGTTCTGCCTCAGTTCCAACCGTCTAAAACTGCTGTCCACGACCACACGAGGCAGAGAAGAACCCATTTGAAACTTTACACACATTTTACCGGTTTCTGCAGTTTTTAGCATGTTATCAACTTTTTTCTTAATAGTCACAACTGGAATCCGATTTCGAACTACACTTCCTCGGGATTTCAGGAATATGTTTCTTCCGATCTCATTTCTCTTGGAACTTTGATTAAGTGTTTATCAGCAATTTAAATGTTAGGAAGCTGGAAATAAAACCCAAAACATATTCATCCTTGGGTTCGTTATTGGGAAATGATCTGGAATGTATAACTGTATGGACGGATCACTAATTATTAATTGTCTCTTTTTTTGTTAGAAGCGTTGTGTAGGCGCACAAGTCCCGATGCATAGTGAATGCACGTAGTGTAATTCTTTGACACACAGTCTAGATACCTGCATGAGACGGATAGTGCATGTGACCCAGGATTACAGCTCGATGATAAATTCAGTTGCGAAGAGCATAGCACAGAGTTACTGAAGCGCCTAAACAAGTCTCTATTTGCAGTGAGAATATTATCTGATGTAGGAGATATAAATATAGAAAAATTTGCATAGTTTGCTTACTTTCATTCTATTATGACATACGGGATCATATTCTGGGGTAACTCATCAAATTAGGCAAAAGTTTTTACTGTGCAAAAGCTTGTAATAAGACCCATTTGTGGCGTAAATTCAAGAACTTCATGCAGAAGGAACTTTGTGTTCTAACCACTGCTTATCAGTATATTTATTCCTTAATGCAATTTGTTGCAGATAGTATATATTTCCAACCAATAAATCAATACATAGTATCAATACTAGGAATAAGAATAGTCTACATAAAGACCAAAAATCACTTAATTAGGTCCAAAAAGGGGTCCAATACTCAGGAACGCACATTTTCAATCAATTGCCAGCAACCCCTAAAAACTTGGTTTCAGATAAAGCACATTTTAAATAGAGTTCGAAAGACTTTTTAATAGGTAACTCCTTGTACCCTACAGATGAATATCTTTACAGGGATTGTAAGACCATATTAAGTAAACATGTCTGTTAGATTTCAGTTCTGACAGCACTTCATCACGACAGGGAAGATTAGGTATTTTGTGCAGATAAATTTATTGAAAGTGCATAACCGTGTCTCATTCTGACAGTGTATTAGTTCTGTAAATATTAGCAGTTCCATTTTATTGTAATGTATTCACCTATTTTGCTGATCTCCTGACAAATGATCAGGGTAGTGAGTATTATATTCAATTTTTTTGGTTTTTTATGTTACATTTTCTAATTTGTTCCATACCCAAGATGATCATCTCACTTTTGGATCTATGGAATGAAAACTGAATCTAATCCAATCTAATCAAAT